>NC_039359.1:139633108-139999648 GCF_003573695.1 Papaver somniferum
GGAAATAGGGAGGAGAACCTATTTATATAAGTCATTGAGCCTTACTCACGTCTCTCGTAGGAAGTACAGAAAGTGAAGTGATGGAGTAGTGGAGTTGCGTGTGTTGTTGTCACACGATCAGTCTTGCCCACTTCTCCCATCATCCTTATCCGTCCATTACTTCTTGACACGTTCTTGTGATGGCGCGTTGTGCGCTGCACGCTGTAAACCGCCAGACCAATACCCCAGTAAGTATCCCCCAGTTTGTGACATGATTGATGTCTCGATTGTGTGGATCGTGGGACCCACAGGAAGTAGCATGTAATGATAGGTTAAATAACTAAGTTATTTGGGAATTTGATACTTGTAAAATATCACGTGAATTCTATGCGTATAATGCATCGAATATATTCATCATGTATGAATCATCATTGTTGAGCGTCTTAAAATAACATCATGTCCAGCCTACTTCATGTGATGGTTTGGAGGCTGCGCAAGCAAGTCCTCTCTTGGCCGACCACATGGTGTGGTAGAGTTGCGGATGGTAATCACCACGACACCTTATTGACCAACTAACTTTTGACCAGGGCTGTACAACCAAGCAGGTGAAGTTGAACGGACGAGATGATCTTTGAGACACTCATCTGCGACCGTTAGTGGAATTAGGGTTTATGAAGAGGTGCGCAAGCATCACTCTTCAGCTTGGTTGAATCCAAGCTTGGGACAGAATTTTGGCAAGGACGATTGGGCATGCGTATAAACAGCATGCCGGTGTACATGCCCATACCTCATTGTCTCGTGAAAGTGTAATCTAGATCGCTCAATTTGTCCGGCAAAGAGGAGCGGCTATGATTGATTTGCGACAGAGATTTTATGCCGCAAAGGCCGCGCGTCATGCCAACTTTGGGCGCGGGTTTTGAGGCGACCAAGCCTGGTCTGTCTTGGCCGATTAGTATGTGTGCGGACGACGGGATGATGTACACGCATGTATTTCATTGTCCCACAGAAACGTGATCTAAGCCACTCAATTTGTCCGGCAAAGTTGAGTGGTCGAGATTAGTTGGCAATTAGGAGGTGTGACCACGTCTAGTTTGGGCGTGCGAATCGAGGCAACCAGGCATGATATGTCTTGACCTATTGGGTGTGGAGATAGATGGGCCCACGGTGATCATGTTGATACGAACCGGACCTGCATAGTCTTTTCCTGGACCCTTCATTCGTGCGGGAGAAAATGGACGCTTGTGATGTTCAAACCCTAATTAGGGTTTCACCAGCTGTGCGTCATGCCTTGTTTGGGCGTACGAACTGGAACGACCAACTATAGTTGGTCCTGACCGATCGGTCATGTCTGTAGGCGGGCCTACGGTGATTGTGTCGACATGCTCAGGGCCCTTTGAATCTACATCTACACCCTCCATCTATGCCTGCGAAGATGGATGGTTGAGACTACTTTGCGATACATGTAATGTGTCGCAAACCCTAATTTAGAGTTTCTCATCCACGCTGTTTTGGCTGGACGTATTGGCAAGCCATACTACCTTTTTGGGGAGGCCGACCATGCGGGTCCGCATTGGGCCGGTGGTGAATACTCCAATACCTGCTTGAGGGTTATGGATTCGATCTGAGACATCCAATCATGCTGGTGAAGTTGGATGGTCGTGATCGTTTCTGAGATTGATATGGACAGTCCAGATGCTCAATCGGGCTAGTATAACACTCCGAGAGTTATAGCCTGTATGGGTATTTCGTACATGCTCCATTATTAATGCTTGGAGATTCGTGTTGCTCTGCTGAGAGCAACACTCAGTCGTCATGCCGCACCAATGATAAGAGTGGAGCAATACAGGAAATACAAGGCTGGTCATACATTAATAATGTTATAAATTCACAAGGTATATGGGATTGTTTCTACATGCTCCATTTTAGGTGAATTAGTAAAGTCGAGAAGTATTCATCACTTATCAGTGGCTTTATCCTTTGCAGGATGTCAGCGCATAAATTTGGTTTTACAATTTTAGCCTTGAACTAAAATCCACCATCAACATTAAGTCCCCTGCCTAGCGCATAATGGTTGCATTATTGTGGGGTAGGCATGAGATGGTGACAGTTAAAGATAAAACTTATGAGACAAAGTTAGATGTTACCAGGAGAGACGGGTCGTCTTGTCCTTGGAGCATGTCACGTTCAAGAGGCGTCCATGCGAGCGTTCCCCTAGCATGATGCCGGTCTTTCCTTCTTCGATCGACCTTGTTATGCCTGCTTCGGTCGAGGGGCTATTGCTCCTGCTTGATCGAACGTGGGCTTGATGTGCCTAATCTACGGACTGCTGCACCTGCTTCATTCGTGGGAGTACGCCAGGTGTGACGACGACCTTGGTGGGACCGGTTTACTCCTTCAGATATTTGAGCCAAGAAGGGAATAGAACTTGTATGCTCCTCTTCCCATAGACAACCGCGCATGTAACCCTGAACGGATGTGGACCCCACCATGTATATGCTTCGACCAAACGTTACCATGTTGCACCTGTTTGATAGGCATGTGGGCCCGCCTAGTTCGCTCAACCGTGGGACTCATCATTAGTCCTGTCAATATCTGTCCGATATCCGGAATCCGTTTCCGATTATTCGAGATCCTATAGGATTTTATCCGTTTTATCGGATATAATATATTATTGGATATTTCTTTCTTACCATATCGGAATTGGATTAGCCTATATCCTTTTGCTTAGATATCCGATATGCTAAGAAGTAAGGACGTACTTTTAATTTTATCCTACCTACCCTAGTTATTTCACTCCACTAGATACTCAAAGTCATTTCTTTTTTTCATTTTTTCTTCTCTTCTTAGTTTCTCAGTCGACAGTCGCCTCTCCTGCTCTCCACTCTCGTCGCTCTCGAGTCTCCACTCTGTCTCTGCATCTCTAGATCAATCAATCACTCACCCGCTCAATCAGGTACTGATTCTCTTCTATTTTCTATGTTCGATTTTTGTGTTCGATTCATCGATTCACATGAAAATAGGGTTTCTGTCTTGCAATCAAAAATTAAGGTTTGATATGACTTACATGTATGGATGAAATTAGAGAAAGATTTGAGATGGGTTTAACTTAAATATTGATATAGTTTTAGGGTTTGATTGGATTGATCTATTTTTGAGATGGTTTTATATTCAATGATTTTTCGACCAACGGGGTTTGTATTTGGTAATTCAACTGCCTCTATGACTATAACTACCTATTCTCGTCAATTTATGCTTGGACTACATAGGGTTCTTCTGTTCTGAAGCTATTTTTTTTTACAATTTCTTTGCTAGGGTTTGAATTTGGCATGTTGTGTTACTTCATGATACAATAAATTTGGGTTTGATATGAAAATTGGTTGAACTGGAATACACAGGTTACACAGCAAGCACTTGCGAAAATGTTAAAAAAACCATCCAAGGGCAAGACAGTTGCAACCTCAAAGTCAACCCCTTTGCCTCAATATCAATCTCAATCAAATGCTGTCGTTTCTAGGGGTGGTTCACAATCACAAAGTGTTCAAGCTTCAGCAATTGGCTCAACACCGGGTACTAGTGACACTAGGAGATCACCAGAACCAGAAGAGAACCTAGCTGATGATAACATGCCAGGTTCTCATACAGATGATGAAGATGGAGAAGCTGGTGAGGATCCACTGATAACTGCTCTGAAGAAAAATCTTAGAGCAATAAGGTCACTAGTGTGGGATGAATTTGAAAAGGATTGTAAAGTAAGACACAACAAGAAAATACACGTGAGGGAAGCTGTTGTACTAGGTACATGCCATCATTGCAAGAAGGTAGTTGATGCTGATAGTGTCAGTGGTACTACAAGATTGCATAATCATCTAAATATTTGACAAAAGAGACCACAGAACAAGGATGGACAACAACAAATTTCTACTTCACTGAAAACAGCAGGTAACAAAGCTTTAAAATTAGCTAATTGGCAGTATGATCCTGCAGTTTCTAGGGAATACATGGTTAAAATGATTGCTAAGCATGATTACCCTCTCAACATGGCTCAACATTTTTACTTTAGAATGTTTTGCAAGTCTTTGAACCCTGCTGTTAAGATCTTGAGTAGAAACACAACCACAAGTGATGTGATGAAGTTTTTTCATGAACATAAACTAGAATTGCAAGTAGAATTGGATAATCTGACCTCTAGATGTTGTCTTACAACTGATATGTGAACTGCTAAGCATACTAAAGATGGGTATTATTGTGTAACATGCCACTACATAGATGATGAATGGAATTTGGTTAAGAAAACATTAACTTATATTTTAGTGCCAACACCACACACAGGAGATGTTCTCGCAGAATGTATCAAAACTTGCACTATTGAATGGAACATAAATAGGAAATTCATCTCTTTAACTGCTGATAATGCTGCTGCTAATGTTGTGATGATGAAAAATTTGATTAAGTAGCTAAATAATAAGGATTATATAGTTCTTGATGGGGAATTGTTTCACATGAGGTGTGCCAACCACATTCTTCATTTGGTTGTCCTAGATGGTATGAAAGTTGCTGCTAAGTTTGTGCAATCAATTAGAGATTGTGTTAAGTATGTTAAAGCTTCACAAGCTAGGAAAGAGAGGTTTGAAACGCCATTGTCACAATGTAGGTTGTCTGGAAAGGCAGTTAGTCTTGACGTGGACACTCGATGGAACTCAGTTTTTCTTATGCTTAAAAATGCAATTGAGTTGAAAAAAGGATTTCAAAGATTTGCTGTCCTTGATCCTAAATTCGATTGTATACCAAGTGAAGACGAGTGGCAACAAGGGGTAGTTATTTGCAAGTGTTTAGAGGTGTTCAATGATGTTTCAACCAGGTTTGCAGGGATGAAGTATCCAACTGCAAATATGTACTACAATGGGGTCTATGAAGTTAACAAGTGCATCAAACAATGGGAAGACAGTGAGTATGCGTATATCAGAGAAATGGGGTTGAAGATGAGGGAGAAGTTCGATGTGTATTGGCTTGAAAGTATTTGGTTATGGGCATCGGAGTTGTGTTAGATCCTAGATACAAAGCCAGATGGGTAGAGTTTCGTTATAAGAAGTTGTATGGAACTGGCTGGGCAGTGGAGTATAACAAATTCAAAACAAAACTGACAGCTCTTTTTTATGAGTATGATTCACAAAACTCAAATGCATATGAACACTATTTTGGCGCCCACAGCTCTGTCTCTAGCTCAAGTATGATGGATTCAGACAATCTAGATGAAGTACATGATCCTGAATATGCTGAGTTTATGATGGAGAACATAGAATTTGAGGTGCAAAAATCTGAGTTGGACAAGTATTTAGAAGAACCAATGCTTAGCAAAGGCTCACCAAAAGATGAGTATTTGTTTGAAATCTTAAGTTGGTGGAAGCTAAATACTTGTCTTGGATATCCCAGTCACCAGTGTGGCATCCGAATCAATATTCAGTGCATGTGGTAGAGTGCTTACAACACACAGAGCTTCATTAGATCCAGAGCTTGTTGAAGCATTGTTGTGCTTAAGCGATTGGTTGCCAGATTTCATTTGTGAAGGTAACATTTTTTTTTCTTTTTTTTTTTGCTTAAACTCAGTGCATAGATCCATCTGTAATCTGTTATTCTTCTTAGTTCCTATTGAAATATGTTATGACTACATAAGAGAAAAGCATACCGGATGCTGGTATTGACCAGTATATTTTGATTTAGAGAGCAATGAGCATTACAAAACAAACTATCTACTCAGATGTTTTTTCTGAAATACTACTAATCTCTATTTATTGTTACTTGTTAGCACTTCAATTTGGATCTAATCTATGTGTGTTTGTCTGGATGCAGATATAGAAAATTTGGAAATCAACGACGAATGAAGTTAAGACTCAAGAGGGTCAGAGGCTGGAGCTTGGAGAGGAGAGTGACAGATACTTATCTTACTTTATATAGCATTTGCTTGTGTTTCTTTTCATGTATGTGTGTGTAAGAGACTTACTTAGAGACATAACTACTTAAGAGTAATGTTTTAAGACTTTTTGAAGACAATTTGGATGGTATGTATGAGAAATTTAACTTAAATATCACCTTTGCTGCTATGCATATGTTTTACAGACAATAGTTATTTTTCTTATCAGAAACGGATATTATCGGATAAATATCCGATATCCGATAGCTTAACCTATCGGCATCGATATCTGATTTTGATATCCTATAGGATATTATCGGATATCAAATATCCGATAGTGCTTAACCTGTCGGATATCATAATTCTAAATATCCGACGGATATTCTTCCATTGACAGGCCTACTCATCATGCGTCTGCTTGATCGAACATGGGCTTGTTGTGCCTGCTTCAGTTAAACATGGGTCCACTGTGTGCCTGTTTTGGTCGAATGTGGGACCCGATGTAAGCATGCTTGATTCGAAAATGGGTAGATGTGCATGCTTCGATTAAACACGGGTCCACCGTGTACATGCTTCAAACGTCAGCCCTGTGCTTCGACTGAAAATCGACCCTGCTGTGTGCGCCTATTTCATTCGAATACCAGACTTATGACCTTGATCAACTCCGGCTTCGTGAACTCGACCAACACCGGCCTTGTTTTCTGACGTGACCCAATACCAGCCTTACTTGCTGACATGACCCAATACCAGCCTTGTGACCTTGATCGGCTTTGACCAATGCCGGCCTGACGTGACCCCAGCCTACTTGCGTGACGTGATATCAGTCTTGCTTGCGTGACGGGATATTAACCTTGCGATCTCGACCAATACCAGCTTCGCGAACTTTGGAAACACCACCCTCGTTTTCTGACGTGGCTCAATACCAGCCTTGCTTGCTTTGCCCGAACGTGGGACCTGCCGCGTTCCTACTTTGCTTTGAGACGGTTGTTTCCTCACCCAACACTAGACTTGCTCCTTGACCAACACCAGACTTTCCTTGACAAACACCGGCCTTGCTGACGGACATCGCTTCCTCGACCGACACCGGTCTTGCTGTCTTGTTTCGTTCGAACACCGGACTTGTCCCGTATACCAGCTTTGTTACTTCTACCAACACCGGCCTTGCTGCTGTGACCAATACCGGTCTTGCTGACTAACACTGGTCTTGCTAACCAACATCGGTCTTCCCTTTGCTCGAACGTGGCACCCAGGCGTGCTTGCTTTGATCAAACGTGAACCTTGTATGTTCGAACATGGTGTGGGTCCCGCTGAGAGCGTTGAAGCATCTTCTGGAGTGAGCAGGTCCTGGAGAGCGTTGAAGCATCTTCTGGTGGAGGGAGCGTTGAAGCGGCTTCTGCTGGAGAGATTGTTGAAGCGGCTTCTGCTGGAGAGAGTGTTGAAGCAGCTTCTTTAGGAGAGAGCGTTGAATCAAGCTTCTTGTGGAAGAGCGGTGAAGCAGCTTCCTCTTCAGTTTGATTTATACTTGCGAATTATATTAATTGACCGCGTTGAAGAAGTCCCTGACTGACGGTGAAGGAACTTCATGCTGAGCCTCAGTCCCCAAGCGTTATTTACATGGTTCTATCTTGTATGGTCGGTGGGTTTACCATAATAAAGATATCGCAATCTCTCCTCCGTGACTCTACTACTTCTCTGTGGGAAAATAAAATATGCAGAAGTTCGGATTACCTCTGTCCGTAGTGGTTGTTGCTACGGTGAAGCTTGAACAACGGTTCTCAACCGCAGCTGCGATCAGAAGAAACTGGGAGGAAGATGGCGCGAACTTGACGGTATTCATATAGTGGTAGAGCTCGTGTCGTTATTAGAGGGAGAAGCTAATGATGGAACCGATGGCTTCTTGATGTTGCCTCATGGAATGAAGAAGAGGGGGACAGTCCCCTGCCTACGAGTATCCATTGAGCCTTCGAATTGATAGATGTTGCCACGCTGGTGTAGATGGTGGATTTTCGACAAAGGCTAAATTTGTAAACTCATAATTATACGAAGCTCTGATTCAGCAATCAGACGTGAGTATCGAGACACGGGTCTCCCATCGAATTCTCAACGGAGAGTACCTTCTCTCAGAGTACATGTGGATATGTAGTCTCACGACTGGACAACGCCATATCTCATGAATACTGAATACTTTCAGTGATTATTTCTATATAGTATCACGAGATGGACGGCTCCTAGACAGCTTGCTCTACTAGTATACAGCGATAACGTCTTCAGGAACAAACAACGAGTTTACCCTGACTATATAAAGGATATGACTTACCGACAAGCTCGTATCAGGATAATTAATGCTCTTAGACAGCTTGCTCTGCTAGTATAAAGCCACAAAGTTAATTATTCCTAATTAGAATTGCTCCTATTCCATGGTCGAATCCACGACTGGTCCCACGGAATGGCAATAACAATTGTTCTGATTCTATGATCGAATCCACGACTTGATCTCATAGAATAGCAATAACTATTATCTCATTACTCCGATTTCATGATCGAATCCAAAACTGGTCTCATAAATGGTAATAGATAAATCTTAATTACTCTGATTCTATGGTCGAATCTAAGATCCCATGGAATGGTAATGCTCACTTTATTATTCCGAATTCGTAGTCGAATCCTCAGCGGATCCTATGCATTAATAATAAACATCTTATTACTCAGTTTTGTGAATTATTCTCCACTGAATTCCACAATTAGTAATAAATAGTCAACAATCGGGCGTCTGAGCTACCTCTAAGTAAGCCCCGATTCAAATGGTGAAGGTGTATTCAACGACGATACACTAACAGTCACCGCACGAACGAGTATTTCAAAAATACAACGAAACGATGAACCTATGCAAAATAGAGAAGAAAATAATAAATAATTAAAAATATTGACCAGGGTGCTGGGAACACGGACACACGACCAACCGACCGTGTCGTGGTCAATCCCACGCCAGTTTTATATTTTTAATGCATTTTTATTATTTTCCATGATTTGATGAAAATTCTCTCATTTTATCAAATCTCCTTCGTCTCGAGGAAACTCCTCGGTTTCATGGTACTTCCATAAATCCATAAAAAATAATATAAAATTAAGGAAAGGAGTGTGGGGCGTGACCATTGGCCAACCGACCATGCCTTGGTCCCAACCGGCCCCACACCCCACGGTTTATTATTATTTTATTATTATTATTTCTCTAATTTCATGAAAAAACTCCTTGATTTCATGGTATTTTCGCACAAATCATCAAATAATAATAAAATAAAATAAATTATGAAAAATTGACCGGGCCTTGGCCGGACGGCCATGCCCTAGACGGTCCACACGCCCCTTTGTTTTATTATTTTATTATTAGTTTTCCTTGAATTCATCAAATTCCTTGATTTCATGGTATTTCTCTCAAATTAGGAAAAATTCCCTCAATTCATCAAAAATACATAAAAAATACACAAAAATTAGGGAAACTCGTGGGACCGGGCCCAAGCCGTCCGACCATGCCTCCCACGGTCCCACACGCCCTTTTTTTATATTTTTTGCTTCCCTGAACTCATGAAAACTCCTTCAATTCATGGAAACTCCTTAAATTCATCAAATTTCTCAAAATTCATGAATTTTTCATAAAATCATCAAAATATTGTAAAATTAAGGAAAAGGCACCACGGGACCGTGGTCACGACCGGCCGACCATGCCTTGACCACGGCGGTCCCACGCCTCCTCATTCCTTATTTTATAATTATTTTTCATCATCTCATGGTGTTTTCCTCAGTTTCGTCGAAACCCTAATTTTGGCATATTTTCTCGAATGGATGCTCAATTGCACACCAGAAAATATCAAAATTCTCAGGACTGAGACACGGACGCCTTGGGGACACGAGCACGCTATCTTGACCGACCAAGATTGGATCTTTGGCTCACAGAAGCCGGTCCCATCAATTTTTACAGTTTTGACCTAATTTGCACAATTGCTCGTATTAGGTCCAAAACTCTTCCAAACACTTTGGATTTTCATGAAGTGATCGTCAGGCGGTCACGTGACAACCCAGGGCCGGTTTCATGACTCCATGGTCGGTCCCTCGCCTTGTCATAATTAATTAGGTTTTCTCGCCTAAGGCTCAGACGAGCATTTTTGAATAAATTATTAAGCCAACATTTAATTATTCTTCCACCAAAAAATCGTCAACTTTTCATGAGTTCTTTGTATTTGCTCACCTGAGCATATGGACACTACATGGTTGATCCACGGTCCCATGTAGTTGCTCCCTCCTTCGTCCCATGGTTAAACTTCTGATGAACCATGAATCGATCATCATTTGATCAAATTAGGGTTTCTGAATCCAAGGATCATCATTCCAGATTCCAACCTTAATAATTTTACGACGACCTCATGGTCATTAATTTTATTAATTATGCTAGGTTCAACGACCAGTATTCTAATTAATATTTTTGGTACGCTGCCAATAATCTATCAGATGAGAAACACTTGCTCAGATGATAAATATTTGCTCAAACCAAGGAATATTGGTTCAACAATCAATATTCAACGATACATCGAATGAGCAATACTTGATCACTTCATCGTAAGAACTATACCTCTGTCTCATGACATGTTATATTCATGAGTTTCAGAACATCATGTTCAACTCAGCAACTACATGGACTCATCGTCCCATCAAACCACGAAGTCATCAATTGACTAACATACCACGAGACGTCAATCGTGTCACTTTGGGGGGATATCACTTAGGGTTTTGGTCAGGCGGTCTACGGCACGTGTGTTCAAACACATGATGGAATGTGAGCAAGTCGTGCAATCAGTTGAAGGAATTCACGAGGTAGTGGGTGGAAAATCGACCAAGTCTCCACACGTTGAGCAACTGGTTTCAAACACGGTCTCCACTTCCCCACTCCTTGATTCCATCAACTGTCACACTTCATGGAATCATGGTGTCTAAAATTCCAGCAATATAAATAAGTCTCTGAATCATGATTGAATCGGCATCATCAGTATCATCAATCTCACGTCAAACTGACAACACGAGATCATTAACTCCTCAATTGAGCAACTACTCTCAATTGAGCAATTTCAATCACTCAGAGCTTATCGTATTCAGAATTCATACACCAACAATTTTTTATTATCATTGATTCCACACATTTCTCAGCTTCCCTCCTACAGATCAACCCATCCTCTCTTGTGACCGAATTTACTCTGGAACGGTCATTGTCTTGATTTAGGACGGAGTACTACAAATTGATCTCTCGAATCTAAAGCACCCCCTTTGCATCGGTGCATCTGTGTGAGGTTTAACATTTCGCTCGGTTCGAGGAGTCTCCTCCGTACGGTCGTCTCCTCAATTCCTTAAAAACCAGCAAATCGTTTTTCCCCATCTACAGATTGGCGACCACAGTGGAAGATCATTCTCTCGGTTGTGATCTAACAATATCACAAGATGGTTGGTCTTAGGACTAATTAAACCAATTCAGATTAGAATATTTCAAATGGCAATATTCCTCATGTTACACCTGGCGGCATGGAAGGCAGAGGGATCCCGACTTTGGCATAGTTGGCTCAAATCCTAGAGGTTCATACCAGGAACATGGACCTGATGAAGAAGACGATAAACCACATCCTCGAATTTCTCATCAGATTAACATTCGAGTTAGGCGGTATCTCTGCTCCAGAAGCCTTAACACCGGGGACTGAAGCGTCATCTGACCCTCAAATCAACAGCTTCACCATATACGAGAAGCCGGTGGAACAAGAGGTCACATATTGGATTGAAAATCTATGTGAACTCCTGCACTTCTCCAGGGATCAGCGCACAGACACATTTTCAGCACTTAACCAGATATCATCCATCGTGCAAATAACGCCACCAACAACATCAGTTGAAGAAGTCTCCCTAGTGCCTGGGCATTCGACCGACAACATCTCTTTTTGAGAAGAAGATCGCATGACGGATGAAGGACATAACCGAGCATTGTATGTCACTGGTTTCATCGAAGGCACCGAATTTAGAAGAGCTCTTGTTGACACCTTTGCTTCCACCAACATTGTCACTATGAAGACTCTCAGAATGGCCAGATTCCCACAAGGTAAAATCGTTCGCTATCCCATCCTAATGACAGGATTTGAAGGAAGTCAAAGTCATACATATGGATATGCATACATAGATTTGAGGGTGGGGCCGATTCGATCGAAAGCAAAGTTTCATGTGATCGAGCAAGAACCTGACTACCACATAATACTGGGACGCCCATGGCTCCATGATAACAAGGTGGTTCCTTCAACATACCATCAATGCATGAAGGCCCTGCTCGACAACAAGATCGTTCGCATTCCGGCTTCGTCATCTCCTTATGCTCCCGTCTATGATATTGAGTTCCTGGAATCTCAAAAAGGCGTCCCGGAACCTCCAAGTAGGATTCGCACTACTCCACTTCCAAGATGGAAGACTATCGAGAAGGCTGATAATGATCTGTCATCCTCAGCTGCTAAAATGATCAAGTCACCTACTACACCGACTAAACGCGCCATAATGATCAAGTCTCAACTCCAGGGAAAACTTCACGACCGATCGAGACGTAGAAGGGAGAGTCATTTATCGCCGACGGAAAGATTAGCAATTAATCGGGGAGAACGATGAAAAGTCTCCCCACCATGAAGAATCGTGTCAGAGTGAGCTATCACTTGAAGAAGAAGTCCAAGATGCCCCACGACAACTACAGGACGGCACTGACTCTACCACTGACGATCTTGAAACAATCAACATTGGGACTGAAGACGATCCAAGGCCAATCCTGATCAGTTCAGCGCTATCACCAGAGGAGCGGACCGAGCTGGTAAAATTATTGAAAGAATATCAAGATGTCTTCGCCTGGACGTACGAAGAAATGCCGGGTCTGGATGACAAACTCGTCACCCATCACCTGCACATCGTCCCTGGTTCCAAAGCTGTCAAACAACCGCCCAGACAATTTAGACACGAAGTCGAGGAGCAAATCAAGGTCGAAATCCAGAAACTGTTGGCAGCAGGGTTCATCAAGCCTATTCTTCATCCAACGTGGCTAGCAAATGTGGTACCTGTTAAGAAGAAAAATGGTCAAATCAGATGTTGTGTCGACTTCAGGAACTTGAATAAATGTTGTCCAAAGGATGATTTTCCTCTACCCAACATTGACATGCTCGTCGATGCAACCAGTGGTCACGGTATGTTCTCATTCATGGACGGCTATAGTGGGTACAACCAGATCAAGATGTATGAACATGACGCCAACAAGACTGCGTTCCGTACTCCCATTGGGAATTTTCACTACACTGTGATGCCCTTTGGATTAAAGAATGCTGGTGCCACCTATCAACGAGCCATGACTGCCATATTCCACGACATGATGCACAAGCAAGTAGAAGACTATGTTGATGATGTGGTGGTAAAATCGAAGACTCGAGCATCTCATCTCGAAGTTCTAAGGCAGGTGTTTGAAAGGTGCAGAGAATACAAATTAAAAATGAATCCTTTAAAGTGCGCATTCGGAGTTTCTTCCGGAAAATTCTTAGGATTCCTGGTCACGGCTGAAGGGATCAAAGTCGACCCAGACAAGGCAAAAGCTATTACCACCATGCCTCCTCCACGTACCGTGAAGGAACTACAGAGCTTTATGGGCAAGGTAAATTATATTCGACGCTTCATTCCTGGATTAGCTCAACTCATTGCTTCGTTCACACCTCTGCTGAAGAAAGGAGCAAGCTTCACCTGGACAGCTGTTCAACAAGAAGCTTTCCATAAAATACAACAATATTATTGTCACCGGCCGTCATGAGGTCTCCAGTGCAGGGACGACCTCTGATTCTTTACACAGCCTCCAGTGACGTCGCCATCGGCGCCTCCTCGCTCAGGAAGACGACGAAGGCGTCGAACGACCGATTTACTACTTCATCGCCGCACAATGAGAGATGCTCAACTCCGATATCCAAAGGCCGAAAGGGCATGCCTGGCATTGGTACATGCAATCCAGAAGTTCAGACATTACTTACTATCTAACAGGGTCGTACTCATCTCCAAAGCTGATCCCATAAAGTTCTTGCTATCAAAGCCAGCCTTGATAGGGAGACCAGCGAAGTGGCTACTCCAGATGTCAGAATTTGACATAGCTTGCACGCCACCTAAAGCCATCAAAGGTCAAGCGGTCGCAGACTTGCTCGCTTTTCCAGGGGAAGACACAACAACACTACATGAAGAAGTGCCCGGCGAATTCCCAGACATCTTGGTCATCAAGGAAGAAACATGGCTTCTATACTTTGATGGATCTGCCACCCCTAGTAGTGACACCGGAGGAGCGGGCGTAGTGCTGTCTCCATCTGGTGAAGTTTTCTCACATTCGTTCAAGTTGGATTTCCACTGCACCAACAACTCAGCGGAATATGAAGCCTTCCTATTAGGATTATCTTGGCCAAGCAAGCAGGAGCAACACACCTCGAGATAAGGGGAGATTCAAAATTATTGGTCAACCAGATGAATGGAACATATTCTCTCAAAGAAATCACACTTGCTCCATTCAGAACCGAAGCTCAGCGACTGTTGACCTATTTTGCTGACGCAACGATCGTCCATACTGGACGGACTAACAATAGGCATGCTGATTGCCTAGCAACTCTCGCCTCCAAGCTGCAATTCGAAGGAGCACAGAAAACGATCACTGTACGGAGGCGTACAGTATCTTCGACTTGGCTCACTCAGATCGAAGACATTCCAGCGATTGGCGAGCACCCATCATTCATGAATTGAGAGCTCTATTCAGAAGGCCAAGTCAGCCTCAAGGAATTGAAGAACTACTTCTTGCTTCATGGAGGGATATACTATCGAAACCCTGATGGATCTCTATCACGATGTCTTGGGAGCGACGAAGCGGAAGAACAGCTCAAGCGCATACATGAGGAAGTCTGTGGGAAACGTTAGTGGTAACACTTTACAGAAAGCTTCAAAGAATGGGGTACTACTGGCCATCCATGGAGACTCAGTCAAGAGCTTTACAAGGATCTTGTCCTGATTGCCAAACACCTCCTCATCACTTGGAGGTTTTGACGGTCCACCACACTGGGGACTGGAGGGAGCCTTACATCAAATACCTCCGGGACAACGAACTACCACTGGAAAAGAAGCAAGCAGTCAAACTCATTCAGAAAGCTAAGAGATTCGTCTATCTCGATGGGATCTTATACCGCAAAAGCTTTGGTGGAAATTTACTGAGGTGCTTAGCCGAACATGAAATCCCTACAATCCTGAAGGAAGTACATGATGGAGAACATCAAGGAAAGAGGAAACTATTTCTTCAAATTCATGAGAAATATTATTGGCCAACCATGGAAGATGATGCAGCCGCACACGTTCAGAGGTGTCACCAATGCCAAACCCATGGTAATCTCATCCACACTCCTTGTCTCCTTGAATTCTGTGAATAGTCCGTGGCCTTTCTACAGCTGGGGACTAGATATCATTGGGAAGATCAATCCAGCATCTTCAAAACAATGAATACATCATCACTGCGACAGAGTACTTCACCAAGTGGGTCGAAGCTATTCCTCTTCGAAGCACCACTGGAGTTACGATTGCCGCCTTCATCAAAGAGCACATAATATGCAGATTCGGAGTTCCTAAGCATATCATCACAGATAACGGAACTCCTTTTGCCAATCAAGATGTTGAGAAGCTGCTCAATAAATATGGGATCAAACAAATCTTCTCCACGCCTTACTATCCACAAGGAAATGGTCAAGCAGAAAGTACCAACAAGACTTTGGTCAGGATTATCAGTCGGACGATTCATGACAATCCTCGATCATGGCATGAGCAATTACCCATGGCTCTATGGGCTTACAGAACTGCACCAAGGAGCTCGATCGGTACTTCGCCATATTCCCTTGTCTATGGAGCCGACGCCATACTTCCAGCAGAAATCAAAGTTCCCTCAGCCAGGATTGCAGCATCCAGTGGTGTACAATGGGATGAGGCCGAAATCTCCAGATCAAGAATCGCTGAGCTAGATATGCTGGAATCAAGGAGAACCAAGGTGGAAAAATATGTGGAAGCTTACAAACAGAGGATCTCCAGAGCCTACAACAAAATGGTAAGACCTCGAACATTTCAAGTAGGAGATTTGGTATTAAAGACGGCAAAGCACATTCAACAAGACATGTCCGCTCCTAAGTTCTCTCCTAAATGGGAAGGGCCATATGTTGTTATCAAAGCAGTGTCTAGCGGATACTACAAAATTTTAGCAATCAATGGAGGAAAGGAAGGAAACATCATCAATGGCAAATGGCTCAAAGCTTATTATGCCTGATCCATGAAACAAACTACCTCTTCATCATTTCAAGCATTTTCAAAAATGTAATTTCATTCCTCCAAAGAGCATGCGAATGCTCCTTTGTTCATTAAACATTTCATAAATGAGCAAAATTCGTTCATACCATGATCAACTGTTTCACCTAACTAGAAACTCAGATTTACCAAAAAAACAACCACAAATGCTCACTCAGAGCAAACCATCCAGCAACGGATAATCCCTGTAAGAAGCCTCGTCAAGCTTCTTCTGAAAAATCTTGGTCTTTGCCTTCAAGTCTTCGACCGCTTTCTCAACCCTTGCTGACTCCAGAGCCAGTATCCTCTCCTCATCCAGTAAAGCTGCATTCATGGAAATTGCATCAGCAGCCTCTGCCGCCTTATGAACCTTGATTATCTCAAGACGACGACGGAGCCAGCTTACATTGAATCGCAATATCTCACAATTCGAGATCATTTCATCCCATTGGTGCAGTTCATGGTTTTTGACGTCTCGCAAGTGCATCTGATTCATTTCCTCGATGATCGGCAATAGCCCCCTACCGTGGTTAAAAGGGTTGGAAGAAAACCTTTCCACACTTCTGTGGTAGCAATGTGACCATACTTCTTCCAGATCTTGGTGTACAGAGACGCATGACATTTGGGAATCACGAATCCGCCGACCATTTCATTGTCTGGGAAGGTATTAATCAATGGGGCTTCGAATAAAAGTCCAGCGGTTGGGTATTCACGAGCATGGACACGTCTCCGGTCTCCACGGATCCTACAGAATCTTCACATGCCTGGTTACTGCTTTCCTCAACCTCAACCACGGTCACGGACTTTCCACTCTTTCTTCGTCTAGCATCGACGACGACACACATCCGCCTACGATGAAACGAAGGAGTGTTAATCCCATGACTCAGTACAATCTCAAGAGTCATAGGTTTACTTACAGACGATCCAGCTTCAACACGAGCCGATCCATTCCGGGGCAGGAGCTCTAACAGTCCGCTTAGGCCTTGCATTATGAGGAGTATTATTCTTCTTACAGTCCGACGACAAATCATTCTCTTGTGATCAACAATCTCGATTGAACAAAGACAAGAAAGGAGAAGAAGAAGTGTACAACTTACTGAGATAGACATTGCTATTTCACGCTTCGACTGAAGACCATCTTGAGAAGAAATGTTATTGCTCGACATGACGACAAGAGGATAGGATCAAAACTTCTCTGCACGATGAAACTGACTCAAGAATGGAAGAAATATTTGCATGGATCATAGATTTGGAGTCTTGAAGATATATATACCATGCGATAGTCATATAGTCAACTCAGTTACGAGTTTCACTGAAACCCTAGGCTTCAAAGATCGATACGGAAGACGCGGAGGAAAATAACACACTGGGAAATGAACATCACGGGTCAAAGGATAGGCCACGCGGCCTTGTACACGTCATGAATTCTCGACAGTGTGTTATGTTACTTCTCATGAAAATCGACAAGTCATGATGAATTTGGATATATGGACATTGGTCCATGTCATGGATTAGAAGAAATCGATGTTAACAAAATGTTCATCATTCAGAAGAAAAGTCTAATTGAAGTAAAGTCTCAAAATAAAGATATCCACTATGAAGACTAAAAAGGGAATGCTCTAACGTCTAAAGAAGATGGAAGTAAAACTACTCGTCGGACTCATCTGAATTGTCAGCTTCATCGTCACTGTCCTTCTCGGAATCATCTTCTTCAGAGTCACTGTCAGGATCATTGGTGAAGTCCGTTGGACGGAAGATAACATCATCATCTGAATCCGAGTTATCTTCTGCTGCAACTTCAGCTTCAATTTTCTTCATCTAACTCTGATGCTCTCTTTCATATCGATCAGGCTTAATATAACGCTCGGATGGTTCCCATGTGATCTCTCCTTCAGAAGCATCAGCATCAGAATCAGAAGGCACCCCATCCAAGAATTGACGCTTCTCCTCAACCCTCTGTCTCTTACGCCGGGTGCGATCTTTTTCACGTTGACGGGCATCCTCCTTTTTGTCTTCTGCTCTTTTCTTTTCGAGTTCAGCAAAAGAGACTCTTCACTCACCCAAGGGAACATTAGGATTCTCCCCTTCTTGGGTAACCCTAGCCTTTGATTTCTCTACAGGAGCATCGGAATCCTCATCAGAAGAGCCAGAGGAAGAAGAGGAATACTAGTAATCGTAATTGCTGTTATTGTTGGTCGACATTTTCTGGAACCGGAAGATCAAATATTACTACTATGTAAACAAACCAACATCAGCAAAAAAATGGTAACTCTTAACTCTTACCTTTTATACTTCCACTAACAATAGTGATAGTAATGCTAGAGTTAAAACCTCAAAATCGTTCGTCTCTTCGAAAACTGCAAAAACGAATGAAACTTTATTTAGTTTCCGAAACTGATTTTCATGAAATCACGGACACGATTTTCATAATGTGAACATTCACACAACTGATCTATGAAGTTCATAACAATACAATATTCTATCATAAACATATTGTCTATCTTTGAAGAATCCTCAAAACCCACGTGTTGATTTTTCGAAAAAAACAGCGATTAATGCAACTTGCATACGTAAATTCTCAAGGATTTTATCTAACGAAAACAAACTTATGCAAATAAAATATATCATAAGGCTCAGACGAGCATTTTCGAATAAATGATTAAACTAGCATTTGATCATTCTTTCACCAACAAATTGTCAACTCTTCAGGAGTTTTTTGTATTTTCTCACGTGAGCATATGGACACTACATGGTTGATCCACGGTCCCATGTAGTCGCTCCCTCCTTCGTCCCATGGTTAAAATTCTGACGAACCATGAATTGATCATAAATTGATCAAATTAGGGTTTCTGAATCCAAGGATCATCATTCCAGATTCCAACCTTAATAATTTTACGACGACCTCATGGTCATTAATCTTATTAATTATGCTCGGTTCAACAACCAGTACTTTAATTAATATTTTGGTCATGCTGCCAATAATCCATCAGATGAACAACACATGCTCAAACGATCAAATATTCAACAATTCATCACATGAGCAACACTTGCTCAGATGATAAATATTGGCTCAAACCAAGGAATATTGGTTCAACAATCAATATTCGACGATCCATCGAATGAGCAATACTTGCTCACTTCATCGTAAGAACTATACCTCTGTCTCATGACAATTTCAATTCATGAGTTTCAGAACATCATGTTCAACTCCGCAACTACATGGACTCATCGTCCCATCAAACCACGAAGTCATCAATTGACTAACATACCACGAGACGTCAATCGTGTCACTTGGGGGGATATCACTTAGGGTTTTGGTCTGGCGGTCTACGACATGTGTGTTCAAACACACGATGGAATGTGAGCAAGTCGTGCAATCAGTTGAAGGAACTCACGAGGTAATGGGTGGAAAATCGACCAAGTCTCCACACGTTGAGCAATTGGTTTCAAACACGATCTCCACTTCCCCACTCCTTGATTCCATCAACTGTCACACTTCATGGAATCATGGTGTCTAAAATTCCAGCAATATAAATAAGTCTCTGAATCATGATTGAATCATTGACATTAACAATATCATCAATCTCACGTCAAACTGACAACACGAGATCATCAACTCATCAATTGAGAAACTACTCTCAATTGAGCAATTTCAATCATTCAGAGCTTATCATATTCAGAATTCACACACTCACAATCTTTGATTACCATTGATTCCACACATTTCTCAGCTTCCCTCCTACATATTAACCCATCCTCTCTTGTGACCGAATTTACTCTGGAACGGTCATTGTCTGGATTTAGGCCGGAGTACTACAGATTAATCTCTCGAATCTAAAGCACCCCCTTTGCAGCGGTGCATCTGTGTGAGGTTTAACATTTCACTCGGTTCGAGGAGTCTCCTCCGTACGGTCGTCTCCTTAATTCCTTAAAAACAGCTAATCGTTTTTCCCCATCTACAAGTTCGAACAGTTCTACTCCGCATATTTGGTGCGCAAGGAGACAATGATGCAGGAATACGAACAACTTCTTTATCCAGCATAGTCTTCAGGAATTGGTGATACGTTGAAGGGACGATCCCGTATGTGCTGGTCTGGTTTCCTTCAAAGTATGTCATTGTGGTAGGATGTCATACGATCTTTCCTGAGTGAACCTTGGCCATCCTGAGGGTCTTGAGAGTAATCACATTCGAAGACGCTCCCGTATCGATGAGGGTCCTCTTGAACTCTGAATCCTTGATGCATGCAGTAACGTGTAGGGCCCGGTTGTGACCTTCTTCTAGTTGATTGCAGCAAAACGTCTCTGCCAGTTGATTCTTCGAGAGGTGTAAAAGTTCGCATAAACTTTCCATTCGAGAAATTGCTTCCTGATCCACCGGCCTCCGGCTCATAGTGAGACTATTGACTTGAGGAGGATCGTTGTGAGGATCAGTCCCCAGTGTAGGAATCTCCATGACATGACCGTTCATATCTGATGTCGCTTCTTTGATCAGGTCCATGTAGGTCTGCGCCGCTGAATTACCTTCTTCGGGTGCGTTGAATGCGTTCCTTGTTGGCTTCAGTGGATGTCGCGGGTCTTGTGGAAATCGATCAGTTAATGTCTTAAGAAAAGCGAGTACCTCTTTCTGAGTTGCAGCCATATCCGTTTGAGTCTTAGCAAGGACTTCCTGCCTATCCATGCGATGGTATTGGGAGATAGTCCTCCTCTTTCTCCTCCAGCTCCTCGTTCTGATGAAGGGGTGGAAGTTGTTTCTCTGGTGACCGCCGGAGGCGTTACACTTTGAGGAGATGCCGGGATTTGCGGCTTCTCTGGCTCTGGTGATGGGAGGTGTTACACTTACTGGAAAATCTCCTGCTCCGCTGGTGCTGGTAGTAGAGGAAGCAATTCCACGAGATACATTGATGGCATTGACTGGATGCACGGTGACATCTGAGATATCAACACCGAGGGTGTGGTCAACGCTAGTCCCGTCAGGATTGGTCGCTGATCCAGACCTAAGATCCACCATTTTCGAAATCAGTAAAATTAAATTGGTATTGAAGAAATTGACTTCACAACCGAGAGATCAATCTCCCACTGTGGTCGCCAATTGTTTATGGGTGAAAATTATTCCTGCCGAGTTTGGTAATTTGGGGTGTGTGGATGAGGAATGAATCTAAACCCTAAACAAATGCACTCCACGGGAGTGCTTGTGATTCGAGAAATCAATCTGTACAACTCTGGCCTAAACCAAGAAATGGCCGTTACAAACTTTCTTCGGTCACAAAGTGAAGGAGATGGGGTTGATCTTAGGGAGGGAAGCGAAGAAGGTGTTGAGATTGTGAAGGTGTTGGCTATGTATGACTTGTATCTGAAAGCTGAATTGGGTTGCTGGATGTAAGCTATCCGTTTTGGTGTTTGAATACGGTTGTATTAACACTTGCTTTTATTGTCTTGTCTTGGAAACAGGGAGGAGAACCTATTTATACAAGTAATTGAGCCTTACTCACGTCTCTCGTAGGAAGTGGAGAAAGTGAAGTGATGGAGTAGTGGAGTTTCGTGTGTTAGTGTCACACGATCAGTCTTTCCCACTTCTCCCATCATCCTTATCCGTCCATTACTTCTTGACACGTTCTTGTGATGGCGCGTTGTGCGCTGCACGCTGTAAACCGTCAGAACAATACCCCAGTAAGTATCCCCCAGTTTATGACATGATTGATGTCTCGATTGTGTGGATCGTGGGACCCACAAGAAGTAGCATGTAATGCTAGGTTAAATAACTAAGTTATTTGGGAATTTGATACTTGTAAAATATCACGTGAATTATATGTGTGTAATGCATCGAATATATTCAGCATGTATGAAGCATCGTTGTTGAGCGTCTTAAAATAACATCATGTCCAGCCTACTTCATGTGATGGTTTGGAGGCTGCGCAAGCAAGTCCTCTCTTGGCCGACCACATGGTGTGGTAGAGTGGAGGATGGTAATCACCACGACACCTCATTGACCAACTAACTCCTGACCAAGGCTGTATAACCAAGCAGGTGAAGTTGAACGGACGAGATGATCTTTGAGACACTCATTTGCGACCGTTAGTGGAATTAGGGTTTATGAAGAGGTGCGCAAGCATCACTCTTCATCTTCGTCGAATCCAAGCTTGGGACACGATTTTGGCAAGGCCGATTGGGCATGCGTGTAGACGGCATGCCGGTGTACATGCCCATACCTCATTATCTCGTGAAAGTGTAATCTAGATCGCCCAATTTGTCCGGAAAAGAGGAGAGGCTAGGATTGATTTGCGACAGAGATTTTCCGCAGAAAAGGACGCGCGTCACGCCAACTCTGGGCGCGCGTTTTGAGGCGACCAAGCCTGGTCAGTCTTGGTCGATTATTATGGTGTGCAGACGACGGGCTGACGTACACGCATGTATTTCATTGTCCCATATAAACGTGATCTAATCCACTCAATTTTTCCGGCAAAGTTGAGTGGTCGAGATTAGTTCGCAATTGGGAGGTGTGACTACGCCTAGTTTGGGCGTGCGAATCGAGGAAACCAGGCATGATATGCCTTGGCCGATCGGGTGTGGAGATATATGGGCCCACGGTGATCATGCTGATGTGCACCGGACCTGCCTAGTCTATTCCTGGACCCTTCATTCGTGCAGGAGAAAACGGACGCTCGTGATGTTCAAACCCTAATTAGGGTTTCACCGGCCGTGCGTCATGCCTTGTTTGGGCGTACGAACTGGAACGACCAACTATAGTTGGTCCTGACCTATCGGTCATGTATGTAGGCGGGCCCACGGTGATTGTGTTGACATGCTCTGGGCCCTTTGAATCTACATCTCCACCCTGCATCTATGCCTGCGAAGATAGATGGTTGAGACTACTTTGTGATACATGTAATGTGTCGCAAACCCTAATTTAGAGTTTATCGTCCACGATGTTTTGGCTGGACGTATTGGCAAGCCATGCTACCATTTTAGGGAGGCCGACCATGCGGGTTCGCATTGGTCTGGTGGTGAATACTCCAATATCTGCTTGAGGGTTATGGATTCGATCTGAGCCATCCAATCATGCTGGTGAAGTTGGATGGTCGTGATCGTTTCTGAGACTTATATGGACAGTCCAGATGCTCAATCAGGCTAGTATAACACTCCGAGAGTTATATCTTGTACGGGTATTTCGTACATGCTTCATTATTAATGCTTGGAGATTTGTGTTGCTCTGCTGCGAGCAACACTCAGTCGTCATGCCGCACCAATGATAAGAGTGGAGCAATACAGGAAATACAAGGATGGTCATACATTAATAATGTTATAGATTCACAAGGTATATGGGATTGTTGCTACATGCTCCATTTTAGGTGAATTAGTAAAGTGGAGAAGTATTCATCACTTATCAGTGGGTTTATCCTTTGCAGGATGTCAGCGCATAAATTTGGTTTTACAATTTTAGCCCTGAACTAAAATCCACCATCAACACCTGGACAAACAAAAGCTTTTGTATTTTTAGAGATATATATAGGTAAAAACAAAAATAACCAAAAATACACTCCTTAAGCCAAAAGACGCAAATCCCCATTTTCTCAAGACAATCATGGGGACGCGAACGTCTAGGGTTAGGTAGACACAATGGGATCAAAAATCTCCCATTGGTTATCCCATAGTGGATTTTTAAGGTAAGACACTTGAGCAGAGATTCTTCTTCTTTTGTTCCCCGAAGCACTTGTCACGTAGGACCTGCAACAATTATAAGTAGATTGAATAGCTAAAAAGCATTCCATAGGAACAATCATTTATTTAGGCTCAACAACTTCAACACGTGAGTGTCCTTGAGAAATGAGCCTGAGATTATCTCTGAAGGTTGATAGACACATTTATGTGTCTAATGTGTCTCAATTGTATGTATAGTTAGTACTCGATTTTCTATTTATTTTGTTATTTTATGTCTTTGTAGGTATTTTTAGAGAAATAATCTCTTGCGGCAAAATTAGGCTCGAAAAGTGGTGTTTTACACCCCAGGATAAAGTACTAAAGGCACCCAGGAAACACCCCGGAGGAGTGTTAAAAGCGCCCCAAAAATGTGCCGGAGAAACCCCAGAAAAATTACTATTCACGCCCAAAAAAATTACTATTTGCACCCCATAAGGAAAGTGCTAAAGGGACACCCGTAGAGGATTAGGGGGAGGGCATCTTCTTCCCAAAAATTCATAAATGAATTTTGGCGGGAAAACGGTTCTCATCTACTGTGTGATTTTTCGATCAAAGTTTGAAGGAGTTCTGGGTAGACTAAAGGGCTGAAACTTCATGGTAGTTGTGATATATCCTAACAAAGCTATTATGGGTCTTTGTTTCGATCGAATTTGGCTAGATAACTTGGTTTTAATCCAAACAGGGAGTTAGAGGAAAAACATGAGCTTGCACGGGTTGTGAGGAATTTAAACGTGTATTGCACGTGTTTGGAAGAGTTAATCGATATTATGTAGCGTGAAGAAGGTATAAAGGGAAACAAATACATCTTCATGCGCGTGGAAGATCAAAAAATGGAAACTTTGGCTCGGATTGATTCCAGAGGGGTTTGCTTAAATTGTAACGAATTCCCTTTCGAAGGATTATAATCTGGTCTATAAACAATCTAAGTGGAGCCATCATGCTTTTTGTTTGCTAGAAATCAGTAGGTTTGATTTGGTCGAGTCAGCCTTGATTGTGATTGTGTAGAATTCCCTTGCAATTAAGAATGTCGAACTGGTATGACAGAAGCCAATATAATGAGTATCGATCTGAATTTGAATATGGACATCATCATTTTTATGACCATGGTGGGAATAGTAGTTGGGAACGCCAAGCTTTTCAAGGTTATGGTTCATACCATGGTGAGCCCAAAGAATATCCACACGCGAATTGGTCTTACGAGCAAGAAAATCAGGAACACTGTAGTACTGGTTACTCGTTTTTGGAAACTAGTCTTGATTATGATATTTCTGAACCTGTTCCATCTCTAGAAGAGACCCAACAACGGATTGAAAGGACGTATAAATGTTTAGTTGCAATAAATAGTTCAAAATAAGAGTGTACACGATATTCTGAGATGATAAACGAGAGTGGTAAACGTATAAGTGTTATGCTCAGTGAAATTCAGGCACGTCTAGAGGCAGAAAATGAACAGTTGGCTAATGTTGCTCGAAATAATCTAAATTTCCAAAATAGGGTTTCTAATTCTACCCTTGATATCAATAGTGAATATTTGCCTAATTTAGAGGACGAGGCTAGAATAAAAGACACTACTTATTTAGATAAGGTTCAATCATCTTTGTACTATTATGATGATGAGGATAGTAGTAATGAAGAATCTGAAATATGTAGGCATAGTAATCAGGAATCTATTAATCCAATTGAGCTTTATAATGAATATATTATTTCTAGTTCAAATCCAAATAATTTTTATGATTATTCACCTATTCAAAAGGACGAGGATTTGATTAGGGATACCACCGTTTTAGACGATGTAGTTTTTCCTTTTGATTACGAAGCCGATAGTGGTTTAGAGGAACGGGTTTATTCCAAAAATGTTGTTTTAGAGTCTAGCGACTTAGAAACAATAGTATTAGATGAAGAAGATATACCCGTAGAGATGAGTGAGGATGAACCCGACTTAGAAGAATCAATTGACCATTTTCGGGAATCCGATGACCTAGAAATTAGGGAAGTTGTGACTAGTCTTTCTAGAGACACAGAAAACTCTAAGTTTGGGGGTGATTATCAGTCTCCGTGTTCTTTAACTCTTAAAAAGTTCCCTCGTGTAGGACTTGACATTTGTGCCTCAACCATCTTACAAGATTATCTTTTTATACTTTTTCCTGAACCTAATGATGTCCAAAGAGAAGCTCAGTTGTTAGAAACCCATCCTCTAGTTGATGTGGTTGACCCAGGCTATGATACCAAGATTGACTTTGTTTTCCCACCAACAAATTTTCTTCCAATTGCGGGAACATTTGATTTTAAGATGTGTCGGTTATTAAGT
Source organism: Papaver somniferum (assembly GCF_003573695.1). NCBI lineage: Eukaryota > Viridiplantae > Streptophyta > Magnoliopsida > Ranunculales > Papaveraceae > Papaver > Papaver somniferum. The sequence continues at coordinate 139,659,391 of NC_039359.1, forward strand.
TTTGAGACTAAACCTAATTACTTTAGGAGAATAGGGTCGACACATTTTCTTAAGGAAGACCAACTCTTTCATTGTGGTTAGTTTTGTGAGTCAAGTCTAATTGACTTTAAGGATCCGCAGTTGTTCAGGTTATTGTTATGTGCTTCTAAGTTCCTACTTGAGTATTTCCATACTCTACAACCTGATCTTAAGAATCCTTCTTTTGAGGAAGTCCAGCCTATGAAAGCATTTTATTTAGACCCTTTTATAGAGCCTGAACCTGAGCCACAACTAGAGATAGTTGTCTTAAACAAAAAGTTAAATAAGGGTATGTTCGGTATCTTCTTGGTCTGTTGCAGTTTCCTCTTCTTGTGGTTAGCACATTTTGATCCAGATGACCCACAATTATTCCGGCGACTTCTATATGATTCTATGAGGTGACTAATTCCTTCCGATGTCTGGATGAAGACTTTAAACTTAGCACTTCTTGGGAGGTAACCCAATATCATGCAACATGGTAATATCTTTCCTTAACCCTTTTGCTTCAAATGGTAACAGTTTCTCCTTGTTCATATGCTTTTAATTTTATCTTTAGAACATTGAGGACAATGTTAGATTTAAGTTTGGGGGTATGGGAGAAACTTTTTAGTTGCATTTTTGAAACTTCTAGCGTCACATGGTATCCGGTTAGCTAAGTTTACATACTGTTTCTCACTGAAAAGATAGAAATTGGAATGCTAGGGATAACAACTTATTGAGACATTAGAGAAAAAGACATTGAGATCATTGAAATTCAGGAGAAAACTTGTTCCTTTTAGAGGGTAACCGTGATGGACCTAACCATACATGATGGAAAGTCAAGTAGGTCAGGGAAATGCCAGAAAGACAAAGCAACCTCACAATGTAGTCTTAGTTACTGGATTGCGACTCTCTCTCAGTAGAAACTTATCATAATCAACAAGCGGAGCGACATCAAAATCTATGAAGAAAGTGAAGACGTTTTAGGTTTAGAAGCAACAATAGAAGAGAATAATTCAAAAATCAGAGTTGAAGTTATAAGAGCAAATGATATAAGTTGTTAAAATCCATGATACCAAGACATCACAAGTTGCGAAGATCCAAGTTTTGAAAGTCCTTCTCTCATGTCCATGTAAATTTTTGTCTTGTAATTTTTTGTTCATAAAAAAAATAAAAAAATAAAAAATGAAACATTATTACGTTCTTTTTGTTCAATAAGGCCATAGGGAAGAAGAAATTTATAACTCAAGCAAGAAATCGAAGAGAAGAGTTAATTGTCAAGGTTCTATGAGGTTCGAGAGTTTATCATCAACAGTTGAAGACCGAAGAAGACGTTATTTATACTGAGCACTGTGAGAGAGTCGAAAAAAGATGCATTTTGGTTGCTTTGTTAGTCTGCTTTCAATCTGGCACAAGATCTTTCTAGCACTGGTTTAAATCATCACACGTAATTAGTCCAGCTGTGTAGCAGATGTCCCTCTCATTTTTATCTCTCTCCTAATCTTATCCAGCTGTAAAGCAGCGGACGCATCTTACAATGTTTATCTAGCTGTGTAGCGGATATCTCTTTATCTAGCAGTCGTGTGGATGTGTCTCCCCTTTTCTTCAGTCAGCTTTAGAGCTGACACCTTTAATTTTTATGGCATTCTACTTACTTGTAGATAGGTTGAGAATATGTATGTCCTCATAGCTCTTTAGATACTTGTGACCAATTAGGAGTAAAGGTTTTGTGGGTACACCTATGGTAAACCCTCCCGAGACTAACTCGGTCACTAGGGACACCTAGTGAATTAGGATTTTATTTTCCATATTAGTTTTTCTCGAGGACTAGCAAATAATAAGTTTGGGGGTGTTGATAGACACATTTATTTTTCTAATATGTCTCAATTGTATGTATTGTTAGTACTCGATTTTCTATTTATTTTGTTATTTTATGTCTTTGTAGGTATTTTTAGAGAAATAAGCTCTTGCGGCAAAATTAGGCTCGAAAAGTGGTGTTTTACACCCCAGGATAAAGTACTAAAAGCACCCAGGAAACACCCCGGAGGAGTGTTAAAAGCGCCCCAAAAATGTGCCGGAGAAACCCCAGAAAAATTACTATTCACGCCCAAAAAAATTACTATTTGCACCCCATAAGGAAAGTGCTAAAGGGACACCCGTAGAGGATTAGGGGGAGGGCATCTTCTTCTCAAAAATTCATAAATGAATTTTGGCGGGAAAACGGTTCTCATCTACTGTGTGATTTTTCGATCAAAGTTTGAAGGAGTTCTGGGTAGACTAAAGGGCTGAAACTTCATGGTAGGTTTGATATGTCCTAACAAAGCTATTATGGGTCTTTGTTTCGATCGAATTTGGCTAGATAACTTGGTTTTAATCCAAACAGGGAGTTAGAGGAAAAACATGAGCTTGCACGGGTTGTGAGGAATTTAAACGTGTACTGCATTTGTTTGGAAGAGTTAATCGATATTATGTAGCGTGAAGAAGGTATAAAGGGAAACAAATACATCTTCATGCGCGTGGAAGATCAAAAAATGGAAACTTTGGCTCGGATTGATTCCAGAGGGGTTTGCTTAAATTGTAACGAATTCCCTTTCGAAGGATTATAATCTGGTCTATAAACAATCTAAGTGGAGCCATCATGCTTTTTGTTTGCTAGAAATCAGTAGGTTTGATTTGGTCGAGTCAGCCTTGATTGTGATTGTGTAGAATTCCCTTGCAATTAAGAATGTCGAACTGGTATGACAGAAGCCAATATAATGAGTATCGATCTGAATTTGAATATGGACATCATCATTTTTATGACCATGGTGGGAATAGTAGTTGGGAACGCCAAGCTTTTCAAGGTTATGGTTCATACCATGGTGAGCCCAAAGAATATCCACACGCGAATTGGTCTTACGAGCAAGAAAATCAGGAACACTGTAGTACTGGTTACTCGTTTTTGGAAACTAGTCTTGATTATGATATTTCTGAACCTGTTCCATCTCTAGAAGAGACCCAACAACGGATTGAAAGGACGTATAAATGTTTAGTTGCAATAAATAGTTCAAAATAAGAGTGTACACGATATTCTGAGATGATAAACGAGAGTGGTAAACGTATAAGTGTTATGCTCAGTGAAATTCAGGCACGTCTAGAGGCAGAAAATGAACAGTTGGCTAATGTTGCTCGAAATAATCTAAATTTCCAAAATAGGGTTTCTAATTCTACCCTTGATATCAATAGTGAATATTTGCCTAATTTAGAGGACGAGGCTAGAATAAAAGACACTACTTATTTAGATAAGGTTCAATCATCTTTGTACTATTATGATGATGAGGATAGTAGTAATGAAGAATCTGAAATATATAGGCATAGTAATCAGGAATCTATTAATCCAATTGAGCTTTATAATGAATATATTATTTCTAGTTCAAATCCAAATAATTTTTATGATTATTCACCTATTCAAAAGGACGAGGATTTGATTAGGGATACCACCGTTTTAGACGATGTAGTTTTTTCTTTTGATTACGAAGCCGATAGTGGTTTAGAGGAATGGGTTTATTCCAAAAATGTTGTTTTAGAGTCTAGCGACTTAGAAACAATAGTATTAGATGAAGAAGATATACCCGTAGAGATGAGTGAGGATGAACCCGACTTAGAAGAATCAATTGACCATTTTCGGGAATCCGATGACCTAGAAATTAGGGAAGTTGTGACTAGTCTTTCTAGAGACACAGAAAACTCTAAGTTTGGGGGTGATTATCAGTCTCCGTGTTCTTTAACTCTTAAAAAGTTCCCTCGTGTAGGACTTGACATTTGTGCCTCAACCATCTTACAAGATTATCTTTTTATACTTTTTCCTGAACCTAATGATGTCCAAAGAGAAGCTCAGTTGTTAGAAACCCATCCTCTAGTTGATGTGGTTGACCCAGGCTATGATACCAAGATTGACTTTGTTTTCCCACCAACAAATTTTCTTCCAATTGCGGGAACATTTGATTTTAAGATGTGTCGGTTATTAAGTTTTGAGACTAAACCTAATTACTTTAGGAGAATAGGGTCGACACATTTTCTTAAGGAAGACCAACTCTTTCATTGTGGTTAGTTTTGTGAGTCAAGTCTAATTGACTTTAAGGATCCGCAGTTGTTCAGGTTATTGTTATGTGCTTCTAAGTTCCTACTTGAGTATTTCCAGACTCTACAACCTGATCTTAAGAATCCTTCTTTTGAGGAAGTCCAGCCTATGAAAGCATTTTATTTAGACCCTTTTATAGAGCCTGAACCTGAGCCACAACTAGAGATAGTTGTCTTAAACAAAAAGTTAAATAAGGGTATGTTCGGTATCTTCTTGGTCTGTTGCAGTTTCCTCTTCTTGTGGTTAGCATTTTGATCCAGATGACCCACAATTATTCCGGCTACTTCTATATGATTCTATGAGGTGACTAATTCCTTCCGATGTCTGGATGAAGACTTTAAACTTAGCACTTCTTGGGAGGTAACCCAATCTCATGCAACATGGTAATATCTTTCCTTAACCCTTTTGCTTCAAATGGTAACAGTTTCTCCTTGTTCATATGCTTTTAATTTTATCTTTAGAACATTGAGGACAATGTTAGATTTAAGTTTGGGGGTATGGGAGAAAATTTTAGTTGCATTTTTGAAACTTCTAGCGTCACATGGTATCGGTTAGCTAAGTTTACATATGTTTCTCACCGAAAAGATAGAAATTGGAATGCTAGGGATAACAACTTATTGAGACATTAGAGAAAAAGACATTGAGATCATTGATGAAATTCAGGAGAGAACTTGTTCCTTTAGAGGGTAACCGTGATGGACCTAACCATACATGATGGAAAGTCAAGTAGGTCAGGGAAATGCCAGAAAGACAAAGCAACCTCACAATGTAGTCTTAGTTACTGGATTGCGACTCTCTCTCAGTAGAAACTTATCATAATCAACAAGCGGAGCGACACATCAAATCTATGAAGAAAGTGAAGACGTTTAGGTTTAGAAGCAACAATAGAAGAGAATAATTCAAAAATCAGAGTGAAGTTATAAGAGCAAATGATATAAGTTGTTAAAATCCATGATACCAAGACATCACAGTTGCGAAGATCCAAGTTTTGAAAGTCCTTCTCTCATGTCCATGTAAATTTTGTCTTGTAATTTTTTGTTCATAAAAAAAATAAAAAAATAAAAAATGAACATATTACGTTCTTTTGTTCAATAGGCCATAGGGAAGAAGAAATTATAACTCAAGAAGAAATCGAAAAGAGAAGAGTTAATTGTCAAGGTTCTATGAGGTTCGAGAGTTTATCATCAACGTTGAAGACCGAAGAAGACGTTATTTTATACTGAGCACTGTGAGAGAGTCGAAAAAAAGATGCATTTTGGTTGCTTTGTTAGTCTGCTTTCAATCTGGCACAGATCTTTCTAGCACTTGTTTAAATCATCACACGTAATTAGTCCAACTGTGTAGCAGATGTCCCTCTCATTTTTATCTCTCTCCTAATCTTATCCAGCTGTAAAGCAGCGGACGCATCTTACATGTTTATCTAGCTGTGTAGCGGGATATCTCTTTATCTAGCAGTCGTGGGATGTGTCTCCCCTTTTCTTCAGTCAGCTTTAGAGCGACACCTTTAATTTCTCTGGCATTCTACTTACTTGTCGATAGGTTGAGAATATGTAGTCCTAATAGCTCTTTAGATACTTGTGACCAATTAGGAGTAAAGGTTTTGTGGGTACACCTATGGTAACCCTCCCGAGACTAACTCGGTCACTAGGGACACCTAGTGAATTAGGATTTTATTTTCCATATTAGTTTTTCTCGAGGACTAGCAAATAATAAGTTTGGGGGTGTTGATAGACACATTTATTTGTCTAATATGTCTCAATTGTATGATTGTTAGTACTCGATTTTATTTATTTTGTGTATTTTATGTCTTGTAGGTATTTTTAGAGAAATAAGCTCTTGCGGCAAAATTAGGCTCGAAAAGTGGTGTTTTACACCCCAGGATAAAGTACTAAAAGCACCCAGGAAACACCCGGAGGAGTTAAAAGCGCCCCAAAAATGTGCCGGAGAGAAACCCCAGAAAAAATTACTATTCACGCCAAAAAATTACTATTTGCACCCATAAGGCAAGTGCTAAAGGGACACCCGTAGAGGATTAGGGGGAGGGAATCTTCTTCCCAAAAACTCAAAAATGAATTTTGGCGAGGGAAAACGGTTCTCATCTACTTTGTGATTTTTCGATCAAAGTTTGAAGGAGTTATGGGTAGACTGAAGGGCTGAAACTTCATGGGTAGTTGTGATATGTCCTGACAAAGCTGTTATGGGTCTTTGTTTCGATCGAATTTGGCTAGATAACTTGGTTTTAATCCAAACAGGGAGTTAGAGGAAAAACATGATCTTGCACGGGTTGTGAGGAATTTAAACGTGTACTGCACGTGTTTGGAAGAGTTAATCGATATTATGTAGCGTGAAGAAGGTATAGAGGAAATAAATACAGCTGCATGCACGTGGAAGATCAAAAAATGAAAACTTTGGCCGTGGAGAATAATATTGATAAATGAAGATTATTTGGGAGATATGGCGTGATTAAATGAGGATTAGGAGTATAAATATATTTATCAAGGTACAAGAGAGGGGTGTCGAGAGTTTGGGGGGCTGAGGAAAGCTCATGAGCGAGAAATCAAGAGTTGATGAAACTCTGTTTCTGCTCCTGCTGATGATGAAGAACACCAAGAACACGAAGAACAGACTCGCAGGGACAGTCGTTTATCAACAGTGAAACAGACTCACAGGAGTGGGTCGTAGGTGTGGGTCTTAGAACCACAGCGACAATAGCACTTCTCTTTTATCGTTCTTTTGTGACGCTTCCTGTGGGTCGCACATTAGCTGTTTACACCATTTTCTCTTCTTCTCTTCATTGTAAACACCATTTGAGCAATAAATGAATATTTTGAGCGTGTTTTTATCATAATGAGCTAAACCCAACACTGGGACGACGGAGGAGGGTGAATTTCATACACGGGTAAATTTATTTTGTTCTTTCTTATGACTTTTGCATTAATTTAAAATTGAAATATGTTTGAATTAACTGGTTGTTATTTAATTTGATGATGTATGCTTAGCTTAGGTGTTTTGATACATCATGCTTAGGACTTACAATCGATGTTTTGAGAATCTATCTTGGAAAAATCAGAGTCCATGTTAATTTTATTGAGTTTTGAATTGTCAAAGAATATATGAATGAACCCTGTGTAGTGAATTCGGCCAAATCCTTAGTCCCATTACCTCTCGCCCATTGTTAATATTTTTTGTATATATATTTTTTTTATTAAATCTAAAAATTCCATTTCCTTCACAAGTCTGAAAAGAATCTTTTTACCACTATTTACTACAATCACAATCAAAAAACTTTAATCAAAGGTGTTTAAACATTCTCCCTCATTCCTGGATACCCATTTAGAACCTTCATAATAGACATTGGACTTGCATGGTACAAGGTTCCACACAACTTGTCTATGAAGTTGATCTAACTCATCAATCATTGATTTTTTCCAAGAGGAGTTGCTCAGAGTTATATCAATATTTCCTGGTTCTGAATGAGATGAATAGAAACCCATCAGAAGATCTCCTTCTGTCTTGGTTGTAGAGTCTTTTCAATGTTTGGAGGCGATAGAGAACACACACAATGAGTAATATCCTAACACATGTAGGAAGGGGGCACAATGACTGTCACACTACACCATTGAAGAGAATAAGTAGGACAAGAAGTAAGATTGCCTATACCATCAGTACTTTTTTGTATAGAATTTCCTGATAGTTTTGTACGTCTCTTTTGAGTAATGCACGGTTGCACAACATTCTTGCAAGGCTTACTTTCAGTCTTCAAAATATTTAAAGATGGCGTACAAGGTCGGAGAGAATGATCGGATGAGTATCCATAAAGGCCAGACCTTTGGCATTTGTCTGAGTGGTTCCTAGTCACATCAGTTTTTTCAACAAACGATCGTTGAACATTATCTGAAGAGTGACAATCTTTTAGAAAGGAACAACTGGATTCTCTTAGATTCAACGAGAGATTCTTACTAGATATCAAATCCTTAAGAATTGCAATTTCTGCAACAAGACCAGAATAGATCCGGGTTTGTTCTTCCAATATCTTCTGAAGATTAACCAGTTTATCAGACCTTTTACTACGGTTGTTTTTTAGACCTGGTGAGGCGTCAAGTGAGACTTTACGGTCCATATAGTCAGATCCCCACATACACAGACTTTTGAGGTCTTTAACGTGTTTTCCTTCTTTGATACCAATTGAAAAAGTGGGGGTCTAACAACACCACCCAATGTTTCGATTAGCAATCTGTATTCGTGAAAACCATGCCCAAACGTGTACGTGTATGTTGGTTCAACATAGTAACCCAAAAGGTTAACCATATGACCATTTCATATTAACCTTGTTCTTCTTCACCATAACTAGTTCAATTGACTCAAATGAACTAGTTAAAGAGTTGTTCAATTGCTGTGAGATCTTATGTAACTACACAAGACACAATTGAAGCAAATATGATTCGATTCGATTGAATCGGCTCATGAACATTATATCCACGGTTTGCATAAATCATTCCTTAGTAATTTAATATTTCATTTTCAGAGCACATCTATAGATCATAACCTCTTAAGTTCACAAACAAGTTCGCGGACTTAAGTTAATCGGTTGAGTTTTCCAAACTCAGCACAAATTCTCAGGATGAGAACTTCCGCCAGTTCGCGGACTGGGTTCATGGACTGAGTTCGCGAACTAAGCAGCAAACGAGTATTTGGAAAATCCCAGCAGAAATTCTCGGTCGAGAACTTCCGCCAGTTCGCGGACTTCGCAAGCCAATTACACAATCCTCCCGATTTCTCTTGATGAACAAAGTTCGAAAACTTCAGTTCAAGGAATACATGGTTATGTAATCTAAACTCTCATTTCAATCATTGAAACATTCTCAGAGGACGCTATGTAGACGTTATTCACAGACCGAATCACGTCAGAGCAATTCTCAAAGTGATTGAAACTTTTCATGACTTTCATCACTAGGTGAAGATAAACTTGATCAAAGCGAAACGCTTTACCAACACACGATTTCGAGATAAAAGATAAGCGATGAATGCTCAGTTTGAAATGTCAAATGTGTATGATCTAGTCTATATAGCATACGACTTTTATCTCATAAGAAGTAGGAGATATAAGAGATAGACTTTTGAGTGATAGATAAGTTGAAGTCTCCACATACCTTTTTGTTGATGAAGTTCCAAGGTTCCTTGTATAGATCTTCGTCGTTGTATGTTGAATCGCCATGAAGTCCTTGAGCTCAACTACACTTTTCTATCCTAGTTCGAGACTTAGCTATGTAGGCTAGAAATTAAGACTTATAGTTTTGATCACTAACATTGACAAACATGCTTGAGATAGAAACGCATGCGAGGTTGACCGAGCTATGCTCTAACAGAAATATTGGGTGGTGTTGTTAGACCCTCGCTTTTTCATTTGATATCAGAGCAAGAAAACACATTAAAGACCTTATAAGTCTGTGTTTGTAGCGATCTGATTATGGATGAGTCTATCTCTAATAACGTACCAATTCATAAATCACCAGATAATTCTGAAAGCTTCGTTTCACCTGAGAAAACTGTCACATCTAAGTTAATATCTAAACATTCTCTTGATGTAAAAACTGTTGATTGAGAAACACTCCTAGAAGAACAGTTGGATGAACTTTCTGATGAAGGTGATTCAGATATTGATAGAGATGTTGATGAGGAAGTCCCAGAGTACGTTAAGTTTTTGGATTCGTGGAAAATGAAGAAGATTACAACTTCTCATGTCACACCTCTTCTGACTCCTCTCTTTCGAGAAAACAAGAAGTCGAAAAGGATTTACGGAGGTCTTTATGGTCAGAATCGCACTTGCGAATCAGTCCTCAAAGATACCGAGGAAAACCTGAGTAGGAAGTCACTTGAATGTGATCGTGTATATCAAAAATACTTCTTGTTAGAAGAAAAACTTGCAGAAATTGAAGCAAGGATTAACTCCCAACAAGCAAGTTTTGATGACAGAGAAGCTTTTCTCGCTCGAGAAAAACGTCTTGAGGCTGATTTAGCTGCTGCTCTTGATAAAATCAAGATGTTGGAAGATGACTTGAAAAAGTTCAATACTAGTTCAAGAAAATTAACCACTATGCTAGGAGAAAGTAAAAATCATCGTGATACACGAGGATTGGGCTATAAGGGATAAATGCTCCAAGTATTAGCAAAGAGGTAAAATTTGTCAAGGCTAGTGATTCTTCTCAACAAAAGGTTGGCACTGACAGCAAAAGTGAAATACCTTCACCGGAAGTTAAGGTTCAAAAGAGAAAAGTATATCAACCTCCCAAGTCAGCACACACAGATCGAGGTAAGAACATTCCTTATGTTTGCCACTATTGCGAGAATAAAGGTCACCTGGAAAGGAGATGCCATTTCCGTATAAGGAATGAAAAACTTCATGATGTTCTTGTTTGGGCATCACAAGAAGTTGTGAAACCAAGGTCATACGTTAAGACTGATCCTCCTAACGTTACTGTTTGTAATTATCCAACCTTTAGGCAAAGGAATCAGTGTTGTGATAAACCTAGATTTTCCTATAAACGTCGTACGGATCCTTTTCACAATCGTAATGGTTATCAAAAGGATAACTTCGTAAAGACGAATACAAGATCCGATGCTCCCAATTGGAGAAAGACTAACTTGAAAAATAATAGTCAATCCAATTCTCTTCCGAGAAATCTTGAAGAGAGTAATGGGAAGAAGGTTCTGGTTGTTCCTAAACGCACTCAGAAGTGGGTACCAAAGAAAGCCAATGATGCTTTGAGTGTGAAAAGGAATGATCATCCAGAAAATTCCATGTCTATGGAGAAGGTAGTATCCATGATGTTGGAACTTAACAAATTTTTTGGAAAAATTGAATTGGATGTGAAAGGTTCTAAAAGAGATCTCTTTCATGATAATCCAAAGGTCACTTGTCGTGAGCAAGACATTTTTCACCCCAACACAAGTTGATTGTGTTGTAAGTGCATCCTCACCAAGAAATGCTCTGCTATGTATATGGTGAGGGAAGTACAAGAGTTGGGGCGCACAGATTATGTTCGGTAAGGCTGTAGAATTCACTTGGGTTCTTCTAAAAAGGTATGACTATAAACTTGATCAATTTTTGTGTTTATAATAATCCATGTACCCTGCTTATCGTTCATTTCTACCTAACTTGATCTGTGTTGAGGTTCTTAAACGTTTAGGTTTGAAAATAGTAGTTTGGGATGTTTGGACTTCATGGTTCACCTACCAGGTATGCTTACCATCATTTAAAATCAAAATCCAGGGGTTTAAGTTCGCAAACCCAGTTTGCAAACTTTTTTAGTCATGAAAATTCGTTTGCAAACCCGTATGCATACTTGCCTGTACATGTCGATATTCGGTAAACTTGTTTTGGCTGTAATTTCTTCGTCCGAACTCGGAATGACCTCATTCTTTTTGTATTCTATTTATATTAGAATTATATTCAAAATAGAGATGAGAAACCTTGAATTTGGATGAGTGAAGATTGGTATTTGTCCTGTCTATTGTTTTTGAGTGTTTTGCTCCATTTCGTCACTTGTTCCACTTCTCTTGAAATTGGGCACTTGGATTCTTGGAGTACTACTATTCTAAGCTAATTTGTAGCTTTTAAAAGAATTTTTTTGGTGAATCACAAAGAAGGGAGTTCAAGAATGAGAAGTAGTACGCATTACTATGGAATTCTTGAATGTTCACAATCATTTCATGTGAACTATGGTGCATGGTCGTTAATGACTTTGTATGATCTTCTTTTTTAATAAAATATTTTTATACGCCTTTGGTATCTATTCTTGGTATAAATACGGGCGAAAAAGACTGATTCTACCCTCTAAGGACAAATCATCTTATATGTGCATTACGAGCTTGTCTTGATGCCTAGGAAACTTCTTATGAGAATTTATTCTTGTTTTTGAAGGATTACTAGAGTTTGGAATAACAATTATTATGATTACACATAGCTATGTCCAACGATTTCATCTTCATGTCTTTCTGGTTTAAATTCTAAAACTGTTTGGAGGATGATGTTTTGCAGTATTTAATCTTTATGATTTGTTATATTGCAATTTATTATGGGATATTGTTGTTTACGTCTGTGAACTATATTGTCCCATATCTTTTCAAAAGTAAAGTCGTTCATGATCGGTATTCGTCTGTTGATTAAAGAATGAATGGACTTTTGACAAATACACAAGTTAAGCATGTATTGTCAATTTTTGATGGAAGATAAGTTAAAATCTTTTGTATCCAAGGATTATTGCTATTGTATATGCTTGTGCAAATGAATGAATCCTTGTGTATTCCACAGTATTGATATTCACTGATCCATATCTTATGTAATACTGTGAGGCTCCGTAATGTGTCTTATGTTGAGCCCATACAACCAAGTTGATTAATTTTTGATTAGCTTTGTTGGTTGTTCCATAAGGTACTTTATATTGAGAATTTTAGAACTAAATTAATCATCTTGTTTGGTTATTTAGTTATTACTCCATAAGTTTCATTTGTGTTGAGTATATGAACGATTAAGCCAATCACTTTCTTGTATGGTTAACTTAGTCGTTGCTCCGTAAGTTTACTTATGTTGAGCACAATCAATTAAATTAATCACTTTTTGTGTTTAATTTGATTATGTATTCCGATTAAATTAATCATGGGTTTACTTATGATTAATTTAATTGAGTTTTTGGATATAGAAATCATTCATATGGTTTTGGTGTCCACTACAAATCCTTATTTTCTCTTGAAATTAAGGTCGCTCGTTGTTGTTCTTTCGGGAATGACATCAAATGGGGGAGATTTCTTTTGAACTTGTACTTAATGGTCATATCTTGAGGGGTGTGCGGCTGTGGAATTTTTGAGGGGTTATCTTGTATCTTTAAACTCCTTGATAAATGCTATTAGCTTCGGCTATATGATTGCATCTAAATAAGATGATGTGTGTTCTTATTTTTAGTCATGAAATGTATCTTATGGAAATTTCATTATGATCCCGTTCTTGTACCTTTGCCAATTTTATTGACAAAAAGGGGGAGAATTAATATGTAGTTCACACTACAAATACATATGGTCTTCGGGTCATTATGTAGGGGGGGTGGCTTTCATGTGAGATGGAGTATTGACTAAGGGGGAGTGATACGTATCACCATAAAATTATTGTTAAAGTTGTGATACAATTGAACTTTGACGATGTGTAATAATACTATGACATTGTATAACAATGATCGAGACCGATGTTTTCTCATTGTTATAGCTACGAATCTTCAACAACGGTGATGATAAACTTACAACCTTTGGGATCATTGGAGTACTTGGAAGTGACGAAGATTTCGAGGAATGTTGAAGATTAGACATGTGGAAGAGGAGCTACTTAAGTTTCTTTATCTTTTTTGTATTCCATATGTATTGATAGTTTTGTCACTAAAATTGACAAAGGGGGATATTGTTAGAGCATTGCTCGGTCGAACTCGCATGCATTGCTATCTCAAGCATGTTTGTCAATGTTAGTGATCAAAACTATAAGTCTTGATTTCTAGTCTATTGTAGCTAAGTCTTGGACTAAGATAGAAAGTGTAGTTGAGCTCAAGGAGTTCATGGCGATTCATCATACAAGTAGAAGAACTATTCAAGGAACCGGTGTAACTTCTCGACAAAAAGGTATGTGAAGACTTGAACTTATCTGTCACTCAAAAGTCTATCTACTCTATCTCCGACTTCTTGAGACAAAAAGTCGTATGCTATATATATAGACTTAAATTATACATATTTGGTATTTCGAGCCGAGTATACCTCGCCTATCTATATCTCGAAATATGTGTTGGTAAGCTTTTCGCTTCGACCAAGTTTATCTTTACCTAGTGACGAAAGTCATGATATGTTTGAATCATCTTGAAAATTGCTTTGACGAGAAATGGTGTAACACCTATATAACGTCCTCTAAGAATGTTTCCATGATTGAAATGAGAGTTTAGATTACATAACCAATGATGGACATAAACATTGTTGTGGAAACATATTTATGTATAAGTCCTATTCCTTGAACCAAAGTTTGCGAACTTTGTTGATCAAGAGAAACCAGAAGAATGGCTTGTTGCCCAGTCCGCGAACCGGCGGAAGGTCTCTTGCCGAGATTTTCTGCTGGAGTTTGTAAACTCTGCCGGTTGCTTAAGTCAGCGAACCTAGTGTGCGAACATTAGAAGGTTATATATCTGAAGATGATATCTGAACTTAAACTTTAAAAAGACTAAGGAATGCAGTTTGCAAACCGTGGCTATAAAAGTTCATGAACCGATTCAAGTGAATCAAATCATCTTTGCTTCAATTGTGTCTTGTGTAGTTACATAAGATTTCCTTGCAATTGAACAACTCTCTGACTAGTTCTTTTGAGTCATTTGAACTAGTTATGGTGAAGAAGAACATGGTTGATATGGAATGCTCATATGGCTAACCTTTTGGTTAACTATTGTTGAACCAACAATGTACACGTTTGGGTACGGTTAACAAACCTAGAAGCGTGCAGTTCATTTGTGTATAACAAGCTAAGTTTTCGATCTAACGGTTGGGAAATATTAGCTTGAATCTAAATCAGGTTTTCATCTAACGGTGAATATTGATTGCTTTGTTACCAAGGCAAAACCCTGATTTGAAAGACTATATAAAGGAGACATCTAGTATTGTGCAAAACTAATCCCCACACCTTACGTGTGATACTAGTTTGCGTACTAGAGTCGGTTCTCCTTTAACCTTTGGTTTTCTTCTTCTAAAACCAGGTTAACGACTTAAAGACTTCATTGGGATTATGAAGCCAGCCCTGTAGTTGCAGGAAATCCTAAACTACACCCCTCACAAGATTTCATTAGTATTCAACTCATTTTAGATTAACAATCTTAATTTTATTGATCAATCTTTAAACAATCTTACAAGAAAGATAAAGGAATCAAGAATAACCACTGCTCTCGATTTTCTCTCTCCTATTTACTTGCTTCTCACTCCGAAAAAGATCTCTCCTTTCCTTTACAATGGAACGGCTATTTATAGGGAATTACATAGTGGATGACAGCTAATCTGTCCTTTATTTTCGGATATGACTTGCGACATTCTCGCATCCTTAAAAATGTTAATATCGCAAACTCTCTAATTTTCGCAGGACCATCATATTTTTCTCATGATTTTAACTGACGTCGTTTATCATGTCATTTCAGAAATTGTTCTGCGACACTGTTGTGTTGTGTTGTTGATAATTTCGCTGAGGTATTATTGTTGCGAGATTCTGATCCTACATCTTGCCTCTTCTCATATCTTCTCTGCGAAGTAGAGAATGATGTGAGAACTGCCGCAACTGTCCATCTCTTCATATTCTGTATTTATCACACGTATCTTTTCTTCCATTTATTTATTTACACGTCTTCTGTAACCGTTGCTTTTCAACCGCTCACGTCTTTTCGTATTAATGGTGTTTATTTCTTCGAGTAAGAAAATATCCTTTATATATTCTTCTTATTCTTCTTTCCATATTCTTTTTTACTTTCTCTTCTCTTTTTACTTTCTCATCTCTGCAACTCTTTTGTTCTTCCGTAAGTTCTGCTACTGTAATTCTTTCTTCTTTAATTCTTTCATATTCATTCCCATACTCTATATTCAGATATGCCTCCAAGTGGCCACAAACATGAGAAAAATTTAAAATACGTCCAAAAAGATCTTGCTGAGAAAGGTTTCACACTTTCTACCATTCCTGGTGAAAGTGCTAAGTCAATTCTTTCTATCAAATTTTTCTCTGATCAATATTGTGATGATCAATCAATCATAATTTTCTCTAGGTCAAATTCTCGCAGGTCTCCCCGTTCCTCTTTACGACTCAGATATTCCTCTGTTCTATAAAATTCTCGCTCACTCCGGATTTTCGCGAGCTATCTTCCAGTTGAGTGGGGATTGCATCCGTCTGATGCTAGAGTTCGCTAACCTTGGTGATGGTAAAGGATCTCTGTACTCCAAAGAACTTAGAGATCCTAAATTCGCATACTTGGAGATAATTGCTGAGAAATACACAGTAGCGAGTTTCTTTGAAAATTATGAATTGATCTCCATGAAGAAAGAGAATAATCGCTGGGGTATTCGTTTGAAAAGGAAAGATAACATTGATGAATCTAAAATACTCATGCAAGAAATTGATTGGCACTATGGTAAGAAAACAACTCCTCGCCAATCCAAAGATGATAAATGGTGTGTTTTTCCCTTGATGCTGAAAGGACCTTACATTGCTGGGTCAAATGTTCTTCCTGAGAATCTCGCTACTTATCAACCTTGGGTATTCTCTTGGACCGAGAAGGAGAAATAGGTATGTTTCTTCCAGTTTCGCTCACTTTACATTTCTTTATTTATCTTTATTCTTTTTTTCGCTGATTCTTGCGAAATTCTATAGATTCAGAAACTGAAAGATAGTTATCACAGGACTGGGAAGGCTAATACCTTACTATCTCTTCGCTCATACACATATGAGGTAAGAAATATTCTTTTATGATTTTAAACAGTATATTGTTGCCTCTATTTCTTACTTCTATTTGTGTGTGAAGATTATTGCTTAAATAGAAGAGCCTGCCAATGTTGCGAAGACTGGTGATAAAGGAAAAGGTGCTCTTCGCAGGGAAAAACCAACTACTCGTCCTTCAAAGAAGAGAAAAAAATTTTCTGCTTCTCCTTCAACTATTCCTTCTCATGAAAATTCCGAGAGTGACAAGGATGATGAGGATAATGATGACCTTGCCGCAAGTGAAGATTCTCCATCTGAATCTTCTATAGCTAAGCTCTCTGGCCTCTTTTCTGATTCTTTGCAAGGAATGGGAGATAGTCAATTCGCTAATACCTGCAAAGATCTCGCTAAAATCTGCGATGTCCCTTTACTGGATGGTGATAGTTCTCTTCGTGGAATTTCTAGATCAATGACTCCCGATTTTTTGCATTCTCTCAATAGGTTGGTATGCTTTCGTCCTGTTTACTTCTTCATTATTGTAACTCAAAATCTTTTTCTATTTTAATACTTTTTATATTTTCTCGCAGGCTAAAAAAGCTTCTTTCGATGTTGCCTCAGATCAGGAGAGGAGACGCGAAATTCTAGAAAAGAAGAATCTCAATTTCGTACAAAGAATGAGGAACTGGAAGCTAAAGTCAAATATCTTCGCGAGAAGAAAAAACAACTAGAAACTGATTCTTCTTCGTATAAGAATAAAATCTCTAGTATTCAGCAAGCTAATAATCAACTCTATGGTATGTTACTTTTCTCCTTTCCCTTCATTCATTCATGTTGTTGTTTTATCTTATGGTCTTTCTGATAAAGCTACCATTCTTCGTTCATTTCCTAATGCCTTGGATAATGATACCCTTCTTGAGAGTCTTAATAAATCTTTAAATAGTTTCTCAAATGATAGAATTTCATCTCTTTCTCTGAATGAACTAAGATCCAAATTTCGCCTCTTAGAAATTGACCATAGATCTAGTTTAGGCTTAGCCAACCGATTTAAGCGTCTCCTTCTTAATTCTAAAGATAAAGTCAATGAGTTGAGAACTAAAATTAGCAGTCTCATAGATGATAAGGATCGCATCTCTGATCAAGGTGCTAAGGCTTTGGCGAAATTCCAAGAGACCCTTCTTGAAGTTCAACTTGAACGAGATGAAGCTAACCGCATGAACATCAAGATCTGGGAAAGAGAAAACCAAATTCGTTCTCGTCTTCTTATAAGTAATGAGGATGAATTTGCTTGGGCTGCGAAAATCTTAGACGATGTCAGAAAAGATTTAGGTGTAAATGTTAGTCTCCAAGTTGAGCATATAGCCTTGATTAGAGATACGATTTCTGACAGAGAAGGTTATTAACTGTTCTTCTTTTCTAATCTTTTGTTTCTTATGAATTTTCATCAAGTTATTAATTGATTGTCTTTTGCTCGCAGATTCTGAAAGTAGATATCGTGAAAAGATTGAGGAACTTGAAGCTGAAAAAGAGGAACTCGCAAAGAATCTTTCTTCTCGCAACAACAAGTATTCTAGATTAAAGAATCAAATCAAGATCACTGTTGCGAACTTTAAGAATGATGCTATGCATTTTCGCAATCAAACTATCCAAATGGTTTGTGATGACCATAGTATTCCTCATTCTGATTATCCTTGTATCTTGGAGGAGATCCCAAAGAATATTCCCAGTCTGATTATTTCTGATAGCGAAGCTGATGATGAAGAATCTGATGGTGATGAAGGTTCTGATGGAGATGAAAGTTCTGACGCAGACGAAGAAGGGAACAAGTCTGATGAAGATGATGAAGGATCAACTAAGAAGTAGTCTTTGTTTCTTTCTTTGATCTTCTGTAATACTTGTACATTTATTCCTTCTTTTTGTATACTTTCGAATTCTTTTGGTTCCCCATATTCCTTAATATATGAGTTTCTTTCATTTTGACCTGCATTCATTAAAACAATTCTTCCTTGCAACACAGTTAATCAATATAATCATTAATTTTTGAATTTTTGTGTAAATCTATCATATGGAGACAAATAACATTTTCTAATTTCATTCATTCCCATACTTGCCTCTGTTATTTGTATCTTAATGAGAGATTTTGCAGATTTTTCTTATTTTGTGCCTCAATTTCGTAGTTATTTATGTATAATTTCGCAATCTTATGCGAAGTGAATTTTGATTCTTTTCAAAATCTCATTCCTGTGTGGTCTTATTTTTCCTTCCTAATTAAAGGTCTTATTATGCCACCTCTTGTCATTGCGACAAAATCGCAGGACGTTCTTGCACTTTCATGTAAAAACCCATTGATCTTGCCTTAAATTTTTCTTTTGTATTATGGCCTCTTCAGGAATGTTGCGACAATATGACAGGCCTAAATATTCTTGCGAAAATAAAGCCCCATGACATTTCCGTCTTGCGACGAAATCGCAGGACGTCTTCGCACTTTCATGTGAAAACCCATTGATCTCGTCTTATCTTTTTCTTTTTTATTATTGCATCTTCAGGATTGTCGCACAAATATGACAAGCCTTAATACCCTTGCGAGTAAAAATTCTCATGACATTTGCGTCTTAAGACACTTATCAGCTCCCTAATGGAGGGTGCCACCCTTATCTTCCCCCTGGATGCCCCTTCAAGGAGGCGTACCTCTACCATACAAGGTTGGATCCTCCCATCCGGTCTTAACAACAACCAGTTGTTTTCGCAGCCTCTTATCCCTTTTACCTATAGGGTTTATGGTTACGAGACTGCACCCTAAGTGGGGTTTTCTTCGGGACGAGTGCAGTATAAGCCAAGACTTGTCAAGAATGACAAGGTACGCTTCAAATGCCCCTGGCACTCTTGACTCAACCGTGTACCTCGACGCCTTGATCAGATTATGCACTCCTTGGGAGATTCCTTATTACCTTAGTCGCCCAACCTAAGTCATATGCTTAAGCTCAGAATCGAAGGTGCCTCTCTCGGATGGGATTTATTGACCCCAAATCTCCATGACTCAGGTTCCGGTGGCGGTGTAGCCTTTCCCTGATCCATGCCACAGGTACCCCCTTATATGACGTACTTTAGGTCTTACATTTGCCTCTTGCGAAATTGTATTCGCGAACTAGGGTGTACGCCATAAAGGTTCGCCCCTTTCTCTTTTGTCATTGTTCTCTGATTGTCTTCTGTAAAATTCATTATCTCTGCGAGATTCTTGCACATCATCATATCGTATTTGCATTTCGCAATCTCAATTTTGTCATTCAATAAAATGTATTTTTGAGAATTTGACTTATTGCGAGAGTGTCGCAACAAATTAATCATTCATACATTTCTTGTTTTTATTACCTTTGTCATCCTCTGCTTCTTTTTTATTTTCTGCTACCGTTTCCTTGGTAGTGGCATGTTCATCATTTTTATTCTGAGCTAGCATTAGTTTCGCAACATCTCTTCTTCTTTTCGTTCGATTGCATCTACCATCAATTTCTCACTTCTTTGTGTCTCTTTTATTTTTTGTCGCCAACTTGCCTTCTTGTTTGCTCTTCCTTCGTAGGATTCCACCTCAGTTTCGTAACACCTCTTTCCTTCAACCCAATATCCCTTTATGATTCCTACACCGCTGGGATGAGGAAATTTGATGCACTGGTGGAAAGTTGAAGCTACACCTAGAATCCCATGTAGCCAAGGTCGACCAATTAATGCATTGTAAGGTGATTCTGCATCAACGACACAGAATAGGATTTCAGAAGATATTCCCTTCAATGGAATTTGCATAGTAACCTCCCTTTAGGCTTGTTGGCAGTACCATTAAAACCATATATCTTATATGTTGATGGTATAAGATCATCATCTCTTCCTCCCATATTTTTATAATTATGATAAAATAAGATTTTCACAGAGCTTCCAGTATCGATTAAAATCCTTTTAATTGCCCATGAATCTTCAGCTTCATCATCCTCATCTTCTTTCGGTTTTGGATTAATTTCTAATTTTACTACCAATGGATTATCATGTACCTCTTCACCTTCGGGGATTTCTTCTACGGTAAAAGAAATAATTTGTTTCTGCCATTCCTCTAGTGGCAAGATTTTCGCAATATTCATAATTTATCTTCCATCATTATCTCTTGCGAACACTCTACTTAAAACATTTTCATGAAAATCTTCAATTGTCTTGTATGAATGTATGATAGAGTGACAGAATAGATTCTTTGCTTTTGCACCAACTTCTATGAAGAATGTTTCCTTCTTTTTCATCGTGTTTACTTTTTGATACTCTGGCGGTGGTGGCAATGGTTGAGATTGTGGGTGCCCTACCAAAAAGTGGTTTAGTTTTCCTTGATCTATCATTCTCAGAATAATTCTTTTTACATTTCTTCAATCATTTGTGGTATTCCATGAAAATGATGATAAGAACAAAACTCATGACTTCTGTGGTTTGGAGGTGGTTCCGTTCCCATGTTCCATGGTGTTGGTATATTCTCCATCAAAATTATATCTTCCCATATTTTATCCACACTTGGATTTAGAGGTGGCATCTTGATTTCTTCCCATACTACATTGTGGCCTCCTTGAGCTCTACTATAGTTTTGTCTTTGACCTCCATAAGTTTCTTGTGGATGATCGAGTCTTTAAATCTTGTTATTTCCACCACGATTGTAGAAATTTCTTTCTCTTTCATACTCCTCTTGATCTCGACTTCCCATAGCCACCAGTTTCTGTTGATTGTTACCCGTCACCTTCTCTTGTTGTACTTGCGAAGTGTTCGCCACTGTATTTATTAGTTTAGGTATTAAGCTTGCATTCGCTGTTTGTGAATTGGTGTTCGCAACTGGGTATGATTCCATTTCATTTTGCCTTTCCTCTAGAGCAATATATTCTTCTTGAAGTTCTCGCAATTCAGTCATTGTGATCGTATTCTTGACTCTGAAAATTTGGATATACAATAGGTTGGTTGCAAACATAGCATTGATAAATGATAAGATAAGATATCTCTCATCCACACGGCCAGCCATTTTGCTACACATAGTCCTCCATCTTTTAGTTAGGTGCTTTAAACTTTCTCCAATTCTTTGTTTTAATCCAAACACATCTTCAATACCAGGTCGCGAAGAATTATTACTTATGTATGCTCCCAGGAATGTAGTCTGCAAATGATTAAAGGATGTTATTATATTCTTTGGTAGACCTTCGAACCATTTTAACGCCTCCCCTGTTAGGCTGGATGCAAAATACTTGCATAATACGGCATCATGATTTTCCCATTGCAACATACACCTCACATAGGCTTTAATGTGTTGAATTGCACAAGTTGTTCCATCAAAAATGCTGGTTAATGCGGGCAAATTGCATTTCGGAGGTATTCCTCCTAGTTGTACTTCCCTTGTAAATTGAGTTTTCGCAGCTTCTTCTATAACTTCATCCAATTGTCTTCTGCCTACTTCTCCTCTATTATTTAGCATCCCTCTCATTTCTTCTAATTCTTTCAAGATTTGTTTATTTACACCTGAATTTTGATCCATTTGTCTTTTTAATTTCGCCTCCCTTCTTCTACGTTCATGTCTTTCTTCTCTCGCAAAATTTTGCATTTCTTCTTCATTATCCTCATCTCGTCTTCTTCTGCGAGTCTCTTCTTCATCTCTATCTTGAATTCGCATATGATAATGTCTCTCATTTTCCCCTTCATGATTTTGTTCATTTCTTATTAATTGTATTCGATGTCTTTCAGCCATCCTCTATACTCTATCGTACTCTTCATTGATATTACCGTTATTCCGGTTTTGTGTACGCCTTCTTTCTCGATTGTCGTGATTTTTCTGGCGAATTGTCTCCTGAAGCTCTTGTTCTTCCATTTCCGCTCTCAATCTTTCACGTTCGCAAATTAAACGTGCTTGTTCAGCATAATGTCTTTCAATTTCTTCTTCAATTGTTTGTTGATTTCTTTGAGTTTCTCTCTCATGTAAAATTCCCATTCCTTCCTATCGATTCCCTTCGCCATCTTGATCATTTCGTCCCTGACGTTGTCCATTCTCTTGATTTCTACTATTTTGCCTATCATAAAAAGTTTTATTTTGTGGAACGTAACGATCATCAGTTCTTTCTCTATTTTCGCGATATTCTTCATTAGGATTTGATATTTCTTCTTGAATATTGTTTCCAACATTAGTTTTGGGTGAGTTTCGCCTCATCTCTCTTCTAGTCGATCTTGAATATGATTTCGTAATACTTCTCGATCTTCTACTCTGTAGTCTCATGTTTTCCATCCTCAATTCGTGATTTTTCATTGTTAGATTTGCACGTTCTTCTGCCTCAGCTCTTCTTTCTTCATGTATTCTTCATCTCAACGTTTCTAACGCTCCAATTTCCTCATCTCCATGAATTATTCCTTCATCTGCCTCTTGATTTCTCTCTACCTGTCTATGGTTTATAGTTTGATGTTCTTCTTCTACTTCTTCTGCGAAACTTGATTGCCAAGTGTGTATACTCACCCTATCATAATCCATATTCCTTCCTTGTACTAGTGGTTGAATTTGATTTTCTCCATTATTTCTCATTCTAGTAGATTCTCCCATTTCACTTCTTTATCTTCCTGCAATTCTCTTGCTTCTTCTAACAGTAGTTGGTTGTTCTGATGTATTTCTTCTCCTAGCCATTTCTTCAATGTTAACGAATTGCAAGAAATTATGTAAAATTCTTAATCAATCACTCCAAATCTTCACAAATCTCAATATTAATCTTCAATTTTTTCTAGAATAATCTTTGATGGTCCCTGTTTCTAGCGCCATTATGTAGTTGCAGGAAATCCTACACTACACCCCTCACAAGATTTCATTAGTATTCAACTCATTTTAGATTAACAATCTTAATTTTATTGATCAATCTTTAAACAATCTTACAAGAAAAGATAAAGGAATCAAGAATAACTACTGCTCTCGATTTTCTCTCTCCTATTTACTTGCTCTCACTCTGAAAAAGATATCTCCTTTCTTTTACAATGGAACGGCTATTTATAGGTAATTACATAGTGGATGACAGCTAATCTGTCCTTTATTTTCGGATATGACTTGCGACATTCTCGCATCCTTAAAAATGTTAATCTCGCAAACTCTCTAATTTTCACAGGACCATCACATTTTTCTCATGATTTTAACTGACGTCGTTTATCATGTCATTTCAGAAATTGCTCTGCAACAGTGTTGTGTTGTTGATAATTTCGCTGAGGTATTATTGTTGTGAGATTCTGATCCTAAAAGCCCGATACTACTTTTATCGTAATTGTGTGATCTGATCTTGCATCTTCTATCGTACGAGTACAATCAGATTGATTGGCTTGAGATTTGATATCTCCGATAGGCAAGATATAAAAAGTAATCACAAACATCTTCGTCTCATTGTTTGTGATTCCACAACATCTTGTTTCGCTACCATACAATTAAGATTGTTGTGAGGTGATTGATTAATCTAGGCTGTTCTTCGGGAATATAAGACCGGATTATCAATTGGTTCATGTTCACCTTGATTATTATCAAAAGACGAAACAAAAACTTTAGGGTTTTTCTGTGGGAGACAGATTGATCCTTTGATAGACTTGTCTGTGTGAGACAGATTTGTTTATTGTCAAAGCCTGCGATTTTGGGTCGTAGCAACTCTTAGTTGTGGGTGAGATCAGCTAAGGGAATCAAGTGCGCAGTATCCTGCTGGGATCATAGGCGTAGGGAGTACAACTGTACCTTGGATCAGTGGGAGACTGATTGGGGTTCAACTACAGTCCTGTCCGAAGTTAGATTGGAGTAGGCTAGTGTCTGTAGCGGCTTAATATAGTGTGTGTTCATTCTGGACTAGGTCCCGGGATTTTTCTGCATTTGCGGTTTCCTCGTTAACAAAATTTCTGGTGTCTGTGTTATTACAATTTCCGCATTATATTGTTTTATCTTTATAATTGAAATAATACAGGTTGTGTGTTAGATCAATCAATTGGAGAATCCGACCTAACGGTTGTTGATTGATATTGATTGACACTTGGATATTGGTCTTTGGTACCATCCAAGTTTTCTTGTATTTGATTAGTACTCGCAGTTTCTGTTTGAGGAAATCAAATCAAGAGAGAGATATAAACTTGTTGATATACTTTTAATTGATTGAGTCTTGTTGATTCTCTTAAAAGTATATTCGAGTTTGTCCATACAGATTGCTAAGCAAAAAATTGGGTGGTGTTGTTAGACCCCCGCTTTTTCAACATGGAAATAACAAAGATGTGTGGATTGAAAATCTACCTATCTTACCTTTAGGGGGAGTATTAGCTTTGTTATTATAATGTCAGCAGCTGCATTTAAGAACTGAATTTAATGCTGGTTTTGTGTTATTGAACTTGGAATCAAGCGTATGTGTATAATGAATTTTTGTAATTTGTTTATCCATATGATGTAAGAGTTTTGTCACAAAAATTGACAAAGGGGGAGATTGTTAGAGCATAGCTCGGTTGAACCCACCAAGCATTGGTATGTCAAGTTTGGTTGTCATATTTTAGTGAATCAAAACTCATTTAAAGAGTCGCTTGATTATATACTAGAGTCAACTTCATATAGGTTAGCTTGAAAGTGTTAGGATATGAGACTTACAAGTATTACATGAAGACTTGAAGAATGTGAAGAAGTATGGAGCTACAACGACAACATTATCCTTCCTCTTGAGGTTAGTAATATTTGACTTGAACTGTTTCATTCCATAACGTATCTTTCAAGTTGTGCATATTGAAAACATAACTGCGAAGCTGTGTATGAAACTCTAGTTAGACATAGTATGAAGGAATACAATACGAGGTTTATTGCTTAACCATTAAACTTTGTATATAAGACATCGACATGATCATATGAATGCTATTTTTATTATGTATGGGTATGAATGAAGATTTCATCCTAGGAAACAATGTTTTACATTCGTTTAAAGGAAGTAAGTTCATAAACTTGTTTTGTGAATCGAAAGGGAAATCGCTAGGCTTATTGGTATTGTTATTCATTGCAAATCTATTTTGAATTACCAATATGTGTGTTTAGTATAACCTCCCATAAACTTGTTTATGTATCTTGGTAAAACTATTCACAAGGCTTGACTTATGTATTGGTATGACTTTTATTAGTGAAACCGATCTTAAGTAATCACTCAAGATGGTATGATCGGTGCCTTGTAAATAACAACTTTTATCTAGTCATTGGGGAACCAATCCTAGTAAGAGGTGCAACAAATTTGCAAGAGGGAATCGATCCTTGTAAGAGGTGCAACACGTTTATAGTAGGTGGGGGAACTGATCCTATGAACATGTGCAACAAGTTTGTAGTTTTGGGGAACCGATCCTATGGACATGTGCAACCGAATACAGGTAGTTACCATAAGTTGTGGGGAACTGATCCTAGTATCTAGTCAACCGAATTTTGGTAACTAGCGTGACTATACACAGTACTCACGTGGAGGTAGAACCGAACTTGTTTTGGTAGAACCGTGAAACCCATAATTGGTGATTTGATAGGATAATCAATCACATAGTTCTTAGAATTCAGAAAACCAATTCTAAAATTGTTTGGAAGTGTGGAAAATCGTTTCCAAGATTCTAAGTATGAAAAAGGACTTGCAAAGTAAAGATATCGACATACTTTGAACATGTGCAGTAACTCTTATCATTAATTGTTCAAAGATATTCCTTAATATCTAAAAGAGAATCCCAGGATCGAAATAAATTGAGAATCTTTTTAATTAAGGTTTCTTAGTTTTTGTATGCTATTTAATCTCCAGCAATTAAATGCATATCTTTAGAAAATAATAATTAGTAATGTGCATTTACTGATTATTTTCCTATTGGGATTTCGGTCAATATTTGGACAGTGCATTTCCAGGAATTATGAAAACCGATTTTGCGTTTATTGCATATCTTTGAGAATATTCGGTTTTGGAAATTCCTTGGTGTCCAAACTTCCTTGTCTATAAGTACTGAAGTTTGCATTTCTATAGCAAACTAATCCTCAGAGCCAGCAAAACTACCTAGTTGTGTTGTTACTAGTGGAACCGCCTATTCGGAGAGGAAACTAACCTAAATAGGCGAAATCTCTTACGGCCGCTCAGTTTAAAGACTTCTTTGGGATTGAGAAGATCTATTAGTACCGTTGGTGGGAAACTAGATAATTGCAGTTTATTTTAGTTTTCGATTGATTTGATTAAATAACGGTTGTTGAACTTTGATTGCACCTAGCTTGTTTATGCTTGAGAATCTTCTCTTCTGATATAAGATTCACTCAAACTAGATCGAAGTTTCGATGGGGATCTTTGACTGTTTTTAGATTTCAAGACGTCTTGTGATAATCCAACGTTAATAGACTTCGTTCTGTGTGTGATTGATCACAAGAGATTCAAGTTGATTGTGTGCAGGTGCTGATCGAAGATTAAAGAAGATTTGAAGACAAGAAGACTTTTTTGGTTCATAATCTTTGGTGTGCACAATACTTGTTTCGGCTGGAAAGGGATCCAACTATAATCGAATTATCTTTATGATAAATTGGATTGATTAGCTGAGTAGTCAATACACTTCTTTGTGATATTGAATGAATAGTTTAACAATTACTTCGGTAGTTGTTGAGAGATTGATGTAAGGACCCGACAAAGGAGTTTATTGGTTAAACGGAAAAGCCTTTGTCAGACTCATATCACGTTGTTTGAAAAGAGTTGTTACCGAACATATTTGTTGTTCCTTTACTGTTTGTAATACAAACCAAAGGAATTGTTCCAAGTGCGTGACTTATTAACAAGTTGGGGGTGCAGGGATACTGAGGAAACTAGGTGAACTATAGGTTTAGTTGCTTGGTCTTAACTATACGAAGTTGGTTTGATTTTGTATAGCGGCTTAATTATGAGAGTATTCAATTCTGGACTAGGTCCCGGGGTTTTTCTGCATTTGCAGTTTCCTCGTTAACAAAATCTTGTTGTGTCATTTACTTTTATTTTCCGCAATCATAATTGTTGTTATTATAATTTAAATTAAATTACACAAACATTAATTCCTATTTTACTTGGTAGACAATCCCTAGAGTTTGGTTAAGTCCGAAACTATTATCAAGATAACATACTTCGTTGTTGTATTGTCTCGATCTTGTATCCATAGACGATCACACGAAGTGTGAACCGATTCTTTGTATTGTCTCGACTCAGTCCATAGACAATCACTTTCGGAAAAGGACTTATTGGTGGAAATTTTTTAGATTGAGGTATATTTGGGTACTCTCGTCTTTTCATGTTGTCTTTATGAAAGCTAAAAGTATGAGTTTGAATAAAAAAACAAGAGATAGTTGCGACCAAAGCACTAGTGTTGTCATCACAGTGTTCGTTGATAACTGAAGAATATTTGAAAGGATAAAGAATCTTCTTTTGCTTTTGTTTGCAGAATGTATACGTATTCTAACAGTTACGCACTAATTGAATATCATATTTCCAAGGTCTCCCAAGAAGAAGATGTATAGCATTCATGTCTACAACTTCACACAGTTGGGTAGCTGGTAGATATAATTTTATCCATGGGGTTAAGGTAACCAATGATGCACCTAGTGTATCTCACCTTCTCTTTGTTGATGACTATTTGTTGTTCTCAAAAGCAACATGGTATGAAGCAAATAATCTTATGGATGTCTTGAAAGTTTTTAGTGATGTGTAAGGTAAAATGTCTAATTTTGACAAGTCTGCATGTTCTTTCATTAAAATGTCCACCATGATATTTATGTCTCCCTAATCAGAACTTTCAATGTTAAGAAAATAGACCTTAAAAAATAATTAAGAATCCCTCTATTTCTTAATAGATCCCAAACTGAGTCATTTATCAAAAGTAGCCGGGTGAAATGGTAAAAAAAATGACACAAGATGGTAGGTCAGTTATGGTTTACAATGTGCTCAAACCTTCATATGTCTACCATATGGAAACATTTTTGATTCCTGTCAGTATTATATAACAGACGGAAATTAAAAGTGAAAAAGCGGGGGTCTAACAACCACACCCAATATTTCGATTAGCAATTTGTATGGACTAACTCCAATATACTTTTAAGAGAATACACTAGACAGTCAGACTCAATCTTAATAAAACTATATCAAAGAGTTATATCTCTCTTTCTTGATTCAATACTTACTCAAGCAAATAGAAATCTGTGAGTCTAATTGAATACAAGAGAAATCACTTGAACGGTACCAAAGACCAGCGTTCAAGTATCAATCAATTTCAATCAACAACCATAGGTTGGATTTCCCAATTGATTGATTCAAACGCACAACCTGTAATATTTCAATTATATAACAAAATATAATGCGGAAAAGAAATAACACAGGCACCAGAATTTTTGTTAACGAGGAAACCGCAAATGCAGAAAAACCCCGGGACCTAGTCCATATTGAACACACACTGTATTAATCCGCTACAGACACTAGCCTACTACAAACTAACTTCGGTCTGGACTGTAGTTGAACCCCAATAAATCTCACACTGATCCAAGGTACAATTATGCTCCTACGTCTCTGATCCCAGCAGGATACTACGCACTTCATTCCCTTAGCTGATCTCACTGACAACTAAGAGTTGCTACGACCCAAAAAGTCGAAGACTTTAATAAACAAATTTGTATCACACAGAAAAGTATACGGTAATAGATAAATCTGTCTCCCGCAGAAATACCTACGAGTTTTTGTTTCGTCTAATGATAAATCAAGGTGAACAAGAACCAATTGATAAACCAGACTTATATTCCCGAAGAACAGCTTAGTATTATCAATCACCTTACAATAATCTAAATCGTATGATGGCGAAAATAGATATTGTGGAATCACAAAAGATGAGACGAAGATGTTTGTGACTACTTTTGTATCTTGCCTATCGGAGAAATCAATCTCAAGTCAATCCTTATGAGTGTACTTAGTACGATAGAAACAGCAAGATCGGATCACACAACTACGAGAAACTAGTATCGGTCTGGCTTCACAATCCCAATGAAGTCTTCAAGTCGTTAACTACAGGGTCTCGATAGGAACCTAAGGTTAAAGGAGAATCGACTCTAGCTAATACAACTAGTATCACACAGGAGGTGTGGGGATTAGGTTTCCCAGTTGCTAGAGTTCTCCCTTATATAGTCTTTCAAATCAGGGTTTGCAATCAATGTTAGCTTAGTAACAAAGCATTCAATATTCACCGATAGATGAAAACCTGATTAGATTCAAGATAATATCTTTCAACCGTTAGATCGAAACTTAGATTGTTACACACAAATGAAATGCACGTTTATGTAACCGTACCCAAACTTGTACATCTAGTTGGTTCAACAGTAGTTAACCAAATGGTTAGCGATATGAGAACTTTCATATCAACCATATTCTTCTTTACCACAACTTGTTCAAATGACTCAAATGAACTAGTTAGAGAGTTGTTCAATTGCTTAGATCTTTATGATAGACACAGTTGAAACAAAAACGATTTGATTCACTCGAATCGATTCATGAACTTTATATCCACGGTTTGCAAACTTGCATTCCTTAGTTTATATAAGTTTAAGTTCACGAATAATCGTTTTTAGAAAATAACCAACTTAAGTACGCGGATTGGTACGTGGACTTAAGTACCCTGAATAAGTTTGTAAATAGTCCACAAACTCTAGCAGATTTTCTCGGGAAGAGAACCTCCGACAGTACGCGAACTGGGTTCACGGACTCTGTTCCGGTTTTCCTGATCAACAAAGTACGCATACTTTGGTTCAAGGAATAAGGACTTATACATGTAAGAGTTATCACACAATGCTTATATCCAAGGTTTTAACTCATACGATTCGCATCATTTTTTAACATTTCGAGTCAACTCGTGCTGTGAATCGAATCTTCACCTGAATCGTGAAGATTCTCTTTATTTTATGCGATTCAGAACTTCGTGAAGGTTTTACCTTCCTTGAAATTAAGTATAAAAATGAAAAGCTAAGTTAAGAACAGAACTAGCGACCTCTGGTGCCCTCATGCGTGATCATAACCACTGAACCAGGTTGCACTTTTGTGAAATACACTGAAACTATATAGTTTTTGTAATAAAATTGGTAACTAATATGTAACTCAAGTTAAATTTTTCACATAACTTTATTATTTATTAGCAAATATACGATTCAAAAACCAACCATGAATCTATGATTCACGATTCAATATACGATTCAATTCATAAAATATGAAAAACGGTTTACGTTACGATTTACGATTTCACAACCTTGCTTATATCCAACAATGGTTATATAATCTAAACTCTCATTTCAATCATTGAAACATTCTTAGAGAACGTTATATAGTTGTTGTTCACAAACCATTTTTCGTCAAAGCCATCAAGTGATTGAAACTTCACATGACTTTCGTCACTAGTAAAGATGAATTTGGCCAAAGCAAAAGCTTACCAACACATATTTCAAGAAATATATTAGCGAGATAAACTCGACTCGAAATAGCAAATGTGTATAACCAAAATCTATATAGCAAAACGACTTTTGTCTCAAGATAGGAGATACAGTAGATAAACTTTTGAGTGATAGATAAGTTCAAGTCTCCACATACCTTTTAGTCGATGAAGTTCCACCAGTTCCTTGAGTAGTTCTTCGTCTTTGTATGATGATCGCCATGGAGTCTTGAGCTCAACTACACTTTATATCCTAGTCCGAGACTTAGCTAATAGTAGACTAGAAATCAAGACTTATATTTTTGATCACTAACATTGACAAACATGCTTGAGATAGCAACGCATGCCAGTTCGACCGAGCAGTGCTCTAACAATCTCCCCCTTTGTCAATTTTAGTGACAAAACTATCAATACATAAGGAATACAAAAATAGATAAACAAACTTTTGTAGCTCCACTTCCACATGCTTGATCTTCTTGGCTCTTCAACATTACTCGAAATCTTCGTCACTTCCAAGTACTCCAATGATCCCAAAGGTTGTAAGTTTAGTATCACTGTTGTTGAAAATCCGTAGTCATAACAATGAGAAAACAAGAATCCTCAATCATTGTTACACAGTGTCATAGTATTATTATACAACATCAAAGTTCAATTAGATCACAACTTCGACAACAATACTATGGTGATATGTATCACTCCCCTTTAGTCAATACTCCATCTCACATGGAAACCACTCCCCCTTACATAATGATCCGAAAACCATATGTATTTGTAGTGTGAACTACACATTAATTCTCCCCCTTTTTGTCAATACAATTGGCAAAGGTACGAAAACTAGTGGGATCCTAATGAAATTTCCATAGAGACATTTCATGACCAAAAGCAAGCACATATCAACTTTTTAGATGCCATCATATAGCCGAAGCTAAATGCATTCATCAAGGAGTTTATAAATATACAAGATAATACCTATAATATTCCACAACCGCACTCCCCACAAAGATTTGGCAATTAAGCACAAGTTCAATTAAGAACTCTCCTCCATAAAATGTCATTCCCGAAAGAACAACAAGAGCGACCTTACTTTCACAAGAAAAGAAGGATTTCTTTGGACATAACAAATCATATACGAATATGAATTTGAATCCAAAAATACTCAATCAAATTAACCACAAGAAGACCCATGATTAATTCAATCGGAATACACAACTAAATTACCACAAGAGTTTGATCAATTCAATTGGTCATGCTCGACATAGGAGAACTTACGGAGCCGCACAATATATACATAAAATATGGATCAGGGAAGATCAATACTGCGGAATAGACAAGGATTCATTATATTTCCCATCACTATTTGCATAATGACATAATAGGCTTAAAACTTTTGTAATGTCAAAAGATCATTCATTCTTTTATCAATACATGCATATCGACATATGAAAGACTTAACTTTTGACAAAGTATGGGACAATCATAGTTCACGGACACAAACACACATATCCCATAACAAGTTTGCAATATGTAAAACCATAAAGATTAATACTGCAAAAATCATCTTCCAAACAATTTTTTAGAATTTAAACAAATAAATCTAAAAACAATAAAGATGAAAACGTTGGACATAGCTATGTGTAATCACAATAATGGCTATTCCAAACTCTAGTTATTCTTCCTGAAAACACAAGAATAAAATTCTCATAAGAAGATTTACTAGACATTAAGACCTTTGAAGAATTCTTTATCGTCCCCAAACTCCTTGTCATCAACAGTCATTGGGACATAAGGTTCATGAATATAGGATTTAATATCAATAAACCTTCTTGACTGATGTCGAACCAGGGCCTTCTGAATCTCAAGAGTCTTGACTACAACAGCCTTTATCTGTTGAATTTCCTTTCGTGTCTCCTTCAATACTTCAAGAACATCTAAGAATTTCTGAGAATTTGAAGGAACAACTCTTAGCTTCATCACATTCCTTCTTCTTCTTTTTTTCAAAGTTGGAGGCAACGGAGATTTCTCTTTTTCCTTCACGATTGATGGCTTTACAATCATATTAACATCTTTTCCATCAGAAGACATAATACTTTGAGTATCCATAATCGTATGGGTTTGTGAGAGGAAATCACAATTCAACTCAACAAGCAGTCTTAAGATAAAAGAAATTTCAGGGAAGGAAAAAGGAATGTAGGGTTACACAACCTTTAACAGGATTCGTGGACGCACAATTCTGAACCCTATAGAGAGTAGAATTGTCGAGAATCACCCTCCTTTATTGATAGATAGGAAATTTCAATTTTGCATCAAAACAAAACTTAAGAAAAGAGAAAAAGAAAAAATTTTCTTAAAGACTGAGAGGTGCACAACCTTGTATTTTTTGATCAGGCACATGAGACAAGATCAACAAAACAACACAATCAAGTTGTGTTGCGGTGAACAATAATCTGTTCACCATGTTCCTTTTGAGAGGAATCTATAGACCTCTGTCTATCAAAACGATTGGACCATAATTTCTTCTCTAATGGTCTTGTTTTATCCTTGGAAACTAACTTCTTAGACGAA
Organism: Papaver somniferum; assembly: GCF_003573695.1. NCBI lineage: Eukaryota > Viridiplantae > Streptophyta > Magnoliopsida > Ranunculales > Papaveraceae > Papaver > Papaver somniferum. Next base: position 139,692,999 of record NC_039359.1, read on the forward strand.
TATAAAATCTTACATACCTCAGCGGTCTTTTGAACAAGTTTGAGCTTGTTTGCTAATCGATTTGCTTTTCGTTGAAGTTTGTTGACATGTCTCAATTTGTGTTTGTACTTGTAACACTTTGATAGTTCATGACCTTTGAGTGAACAATACGAGCATGTCAATCTTGGATATAACTCAGGCATCTGAGATGTGCAAGCTGCTAGACACATAGTGGTACCTGAAACATCATACACAGAGTTTCCAATGGAAAGGTCAATTTTATCTTCCAGATTGGTTGAGTTTTCTTATGAAAGAATGTCAAGATTGATGTATGTATTGCTACAATTATCAAAATCAATATTTTCACAAAGAAGTGCAACACTTGATTTTTCGTCTTCATTAGAATCATAGTTGTCAGACTTTCATCAAGAGTTGCAGCAAGACCTTTGTTCCCAATGTATTTCTTTCGAGTTGGACACTCATTTTCAAAATGACCAAAACCTTTACACTTAAAGCACTGAGGCATATCCTCGTCATCAGCTTCATCATTATCCCTATTTTTAGGAGGAACACGATTATGTGGTTTATCTGATGACTTGGATTTATCTCTGGAGAACCATTTAATCTCTTCAAAAGAAGATCCCTAAACTGTCTTGTGATCAACGAGACTGACTTGTCAAGATCTTCATCTGATGAATCAGCCTCAGAAAGATCATCTTCAGAGACGTAAATAATTTTACTTTTATCAAGTAATTTAGTGTTCTTTAGTGCTTTGAAAGCACCATCCTTACTAGACTTGGACGTATGCTCATGATCAAAGATATTTAGCTTCCCAAACAGAGTATTTCTTGATAGTGTTGCGAGATTATTTCCTTCAACGATGGCATGCTTCTTAGAATCGTATCTAGATGGCAATGATCTAAGAATTTTCATCACAATGTCCCTTTTAGGAATGGTCTTACCCAAAGCAAAAGATGCATTAACAATTTCACACACTTTGTGATTAAACTCATCAAATGTTTCTTCATCTGCCATACGAAGGTTTTCCCAATAAGAATTTAGGTTTTGAAGCCTATCTTCTTTCTCACTGGTATTTCCTTCAAATATGGTTTCTAAGATATCCCAGGCTTCTTTAGACTTAGTGCACGTAGTCACATGGTGTTGAAGATCTGGGGTAATGGCATGTATGATAGCATTTAAGCCGTCAGAATTTTGCTTTGCAGCAAGGATTTCTTCTGGACTATATCTACCAATATCCTTAGGTATAGATACATCGTCTTCTGTATTAACCGGAGGATCATAGCCATTAACAACACGTACCCATGTTCGAAAATCACGAGCTTGAAGAAAAGCACGCATAGCAATTTTCCACCATAGGTAGTTTGAGCCATCGAAGACTGGTGGTATGTTTATGGATATAAAACTCTTGTCCATAGAGTCACATCGCTACAAACACAGACTTATGAGGTTTTTAAACGTGTTTGTCTGCTCTGATAGTAATTGAAAAAGCGGGGGTCTAACAACCACACCCAATATTTCATTAGAAATTTGTATGGACTAACTCCAATATACTTTTAAGAGAATCAACTAGACAGTCAGACTCAATCTTAATAAAAGTATATTAAAGAGTTACATCTCTCTTTCTCGATTCAATACTTACTCAAGCAAATAGAAATCTGCGAGTCTAATTGAATACAAGAGAAATCACTTGAACGGTACCAAAGACCAATGTTCAAGTATCAATCAATTTCAATCAACAACCAAAGGTTGGATTTCCCTATTAATTGATTCAAACGCACAACCTATGATATTTCAATTATATAACAAAATATAATGCCGAAAAGAAATAACACAGACACCAGAATTTTTGTTAACGAGGAAACCGTAAATGCAGAAAAACCTGGGGACCTAGTCCAGATTGAACACACACTTTATTAAGCCGCTACAGACACTAGCCTACTACAAACTAACTTCATCCTGGACTGTAGTTGAACCCCAATCAATCTCACACTGATCCAAGGTACAGTTATGCTCCCACGTCTCTGATCGTAGCAGGATACTACGCACTTGATTCCCTTAGATGATCTCACCCACAACTAAGAGTTACTACGACCCAAAGTCGAACACTTTAATAAACAAATCTGTATCACACAGAAAAGTCTACGGTAATAGATAAATCTGTCTCCCATAGAAATACCTACGAGTTTTTGTTCCGTCTTTTGATAAATCAAGGTGAACAGGAACCAATTGATAAACCAGACTTATATTCCCGAAGAACAGCTTAATATTATCAATTAATATAAATCGTATGATGGCGAAACTAGATATTGTGGAATCACAAACGATGAGACGAATATGTTTGTGACTACTTTTATATCTTTCCTATCGGAGAAATCAATCGCAAGTCAATCCTTACGATTTTACTTAGTACGATAGAAACAGAAAGATCATATCACACAACTACGAGAAAGTAGTATCGGTCTGGCTTCAAAATCCCAATGAATTCTTCAAGTCGTTAACCTACAGGGTCTCGATAGAAACCTAAGGTTAAAAGAGAATCGACTTTAGATAATACAACTAGTATCACACAGGAGGTGTGGGGATTAGGTTTCCTAGTTTCTAGAGTTCTCCCTTGTATAATCTTTCAAATCAGGGTTTGCAATCAATGTTAGATTAGTAACAAAGCATTCAATATTCACCGTTAGATGAAAACATGATTAGAATCAAGCTAATATCTTTCAACCGTTAGATCGAAACTTAGCTTGTTACACACAAATGAAATGCACGTTTGTGTAACCGTACCTAAACTTGTATATCTAGTTGGTTCAACAATAGTTAACCAAATGGTTATCCATATAAGAACTTTCATATCAACCATATTCTTCTTTACCACAACTTGTTCAAATGACTCAAATGAACTAGTTAGAGAGTTGTTCAATTGCTTAGATCTTTATGATAGACACAGTTGAAACAAAAACGATTTGATTCACTCGAATCGATTCATGAACTTTATAGCCACGGTTTGCAAACTTGCATTCCTTAGTTTATATAAGTTTAAATACACGAATAATCGTTCTTAGAAAATAACCAACTTAAGTACGCGGACCGGTACGCGGACTTAAGTACCCGAAATAAGTTTGTAAATAGTTCACAAACTCCAAAAGATTTTCTCGGGAAAAGAACCTCCGACAGTACGCGGACTGGGTTCGCGGACTCTTTTCCGGTTTTCCTGATCAACAAAGTACGCATACTTTGGTTCAAGGAATAAGGACTTATACATGTATGAGTTATCACACCTTGCTTATATCCAACAATGGTTATATAATCTAAACTCTCATTTCAATCATTGAAACATTCTTAGAGGACGTTATATAGTTGTTGTTCACAAACCATTTTTCGTCAAAGCCATTTTCAAGTGATTGAAACTTCACATGAATTTCGTCACTAGTAAAGATGAACTTGGCCAAAGCGAAAGCTTACAAACACATATTTCTAGAAATAGATAAGCGAGATAAACTCGGCTCGAAATAGCAAATGTGTATAATCAAAGTCTATATAGAAAAATGACTTTTTTCTCAAGATATGAGATAAAGTAGATAGACTTTTTAGTGATAGATAAGTTCAAGTCTCCACATACCTTTTAGTCGATGAAGTTCCACCAGTTCCTTGAGTAGTTATTCGTCTTTGTATGATGATCGCCATGGAGTCTTGAGCTCAACTACACTTTCTATCCTAGTCCGATACTTCGCTAATAGTAGACTGGAAATCAAGACTTATAGTTTTGATCACTAACATTGACAAACATGCTTCAGATAGCAGCGCATGCGAGTTCGACCGAGTAGTGCTCTAACAAAAAGTCCTAGAACGACTTTTGGTGGAAAAAAAAATCTGGTGGGTTATACTTGAAACAACGGGGGAAACTATGCACCTGTAAGCTTCAGGGTTGTTTAGGGTTTAAATTTTTGAAAACTTTTAATGGTCTTTGCTGTCAAAAATGGCTTGGAGACTTATACATTGTTATAATGATATTTGGGTCAAAAAATTTATGTGCAAATTTTTTTTCCAACAATCATCCATTGTATATACTATAGAAAAAATCAGGATTCTTCGTGGGTTTGGAAAAATCTATATTATGGTCTTGATATCATTAGGGAAATTGGTTCTGGGAAGCTAAAGATGGTAATACTATTCTTGCTTTAGGATAAGTGGATACCTGATGTGTTGTCTTCGGTACCCCAACCCCTACTTTAAAGTTGTTGATTTCATAGATCCATGTTCCAGGCAATAGAATGACTGACTTACTACATAGTGGCTATTTCATTCTTGATATTATTCAAATAAATAAATAAGAAAGTTAGGATTCCCATTTCGGATATGATAGACTTAGGTCTGCCTCACCTAATGGTATTTTTTATGTTAGGTCATCTTATCTACCAACTCAAATAGGCAGGTCTACAAAGCTTTATGGAGTTCTAATATGCTTCCTAAAATCCATATTTTGTTTTTTTTGAAATGTCTTGAGAATGTTTTTCCCACCAAATCTAAGCTTTCTCATTATATTAGTAATCAAAACAACTCTTGTAGAATGTGTAATGATAATGCTTTTGGAACCACCAAACACATATTATTTCACTGCCTTTTTGTTAGAGATGTTTGGACTGCCATACCAAATGGTAATGTTGTGCTTCAGGAAATAGTTACCAATTTGTCTATCAAATATTGGATAACAAAGTGGCTATGTAACAATTAATCAAAGTCATCATGCTATGACCACCGCTCTGACCACCCCTTGGTGCATGTGGACAGATATATGTTGTAAAGTGTTTAGGGTAAGACTTTGCATGCAAACTCGATTGCTAGCTTAGATGTAAAACTAGCTAATGAAACATTGGAATTTGTGTCTTCCAGAATGGAACCAGAACTCTTCTCATGTTATTAATACTTATAAAAACAATATTGATATCGCTCTACAACATTCCTCAGAGGGACTCCCAGCTGCTATGTTGTATTGTGATGCTTCTTTTGATGAAGATACTAATAGTATGTAGTACTGGTATTTATGTAACAGATGCTGCAAAACACTTCAAAGGTTGCAGAGTAATCTCATGGACATCAAGGAACACAGAGGAAGCTGAATGTCTAACACCATTTTAGGTCATCCAATGGACCAAAAACAAGCACATCTTCAATATCGTCTTATCAGCGATGCGAAGAAGGTTGTGGATTACCCAAAGAATAAAAACAATACTTTATGTTAGTTTAGTATTTCAATTTTAGATGATTCTCAATCGTTTTTAAACTTTTTTTCTTTCGTTACAATTAGGTTTTCCAATGGAGATTATAATTTAGTAGTTGATCGTATTGCTAAACATAATAGACAATTTGATGTAAGTGGTGAATAGTTGGAATTTGTCCCTGATTTAATTTCTCAAACATTGTAATCTATTAGTATTCTTAATGCAATTCATTTTTCTATAATAATAAATAAAAAAAAACTTTGGAGTTCAGTTATTGGATCTGAAATACTAGTGACTGTATTTGGGAACTGGGGTTAAGCTTTATTTATCGTATTTTTTCTTCGTAATTGTCATTTTTATACACATTTTTCCGTTGAGAATTTTAGAGAATGAATTTATGTAAAAACATGCAAGGGTATTTGGTAGAACTGGGAAATTGAGAAGATCGTAGGGTGAAATTTTATTTTTATTTTTTTTTGCTAGGAAAATTGATTCATTGATGAAACAGAAAGATTACAAATTTTGGTTCAGGAAATGAGGATAGTCAACTTCTCAAGAACCTGTTACACCCTGCCTTCTACTGGATTTAGCTGCTTTGTCAGCAGATGAATTTAAGTCTCTCTGGATATACTCAAACTTAGAAAAATGGAGCAAGCAGACCAGCTACTTTGGTCACTAGTTTTATTCAAATAGGAAATGACATTACTTGAGTCGCTTCTGATGCAAATGGAAGATTGATTTCTAGAGTTACTCCACTGGACAGCTTCAAAAACTGCCAGAGTTTCTGCATCTTCCACACTGCCAATCAACCCATGGATTATTTTGCACCCTTTATAGGCACTTGTTAAGTCAAAACAAACAATCTCAATTCCATATTTGTTAGATAATATAACAATCATTTGGTAAAGATGCATTATTAGGTGGCTCAGGATAACTAAGATTCATTGTTTCATTGCTGGAAATGTTGTTGTTAAAATTAGACATGGTTTCATTGCAGAGTATTATCCACCTAACAGTGGCAGTATGATTCAACAGTTTATCTTGAAAGATTCTACAACATCTTTGTATCCATATACACCATGCAGTAGTAAAAAAACCAAAAATTATATCATTAGACGTTGAGATAACAAGCCCTTTACGAATCCAATCTTTTATACTCATGTTCGACCCAGCATCTTGAAGGAATAAGTGACCGATGGAAATTAGAGACCACACATCATTAGCAAACTTACAATGCAGTAGAATATGCTCAGCAGACTCATGACAATTATCATCACACATAGCATATGTTATACTGTGGTTATTATTGCATCTATGAAAACTAAACTTGGTAGGAAGAATATTTTGTACACATTTCCAAATAAATTAAAAGGTGGACTTTGGGGAGAACAGGTGCAGACCACATTTTTTAAAAGCGGGGAACCAACTACTAGATTGAGTAGAATCGTCATAATCATTAGTCAGTAATGAATATACAGATTTAACAGAGAATCTATCGTTTCTGTTATGAGGCCATATTAGCCTGTCATTACCAGTTATGGGTATCATAGTTTTTAGGATATTAGTACAAGTATCAAGAGTGAAGAAATTATGCAGTAATTCCGATTTTCAGCTTCTAGTGTCCTGGTTGATGAGTTGAGCTACATGCATATTGGGATTAGGGTATGCAGTGCAGTGAGGGTGCTTAGCATCTTTAATCTAATTATCATAAAAAGCTCTAATAGTGCTACCATTCCTAATTTCCCAGCAAGAGTTTTTAATGATAAAATCCATTCATATACTAATACTACTCCAAACCCATGAACATTCTTTCTGTTTAGTGTAATTTAAAGGGATACAACTCTTGAAATACTTGCATTTAAGAATTTTGGCACAAAGAAGAGAGTCAGGATTTTGGGCCAAGTTTTAGCAAGTAATGCAATGTTGAATTTCCTAAAATTTCTAAAACCTAGACCACCATTCATTTTGTATGCATAAATATTTTCCCACTTTTTCATACAAATGCCCCTAGGGGCATTCTTTCCCACTAAAAGTCTCTTTGCCTGCTGATCCATTCTATTTATGATTTTATCTGGGAGTAAGAATCAATGATAGTTGGTAGACGAGTTTACATGTTTAACCATAACAATTCACCACCTTGAGTGAGTTTAATTCCTTTCCACTTGGCTACCCTCTTACCAAACTAATCAACTAAATGGTTGGAAGTCTCATTCCTAGTTTAATTTAGGAAAAGAGGTAGACCAAGGTACTTATTAGATATATCAATTTTCTTAACACCTAGGTGACGAATAAGAGAAACACAATGATCAGGATGAACGTTTTTACTGAAAAAATATCCTGACTTTTGGAAATTAATGACCTGACCAGAATAGTTGTTAAAGTCTCATAAGATTGTCAGCTTCATTATGAGTTGTTTTGATAAAGATGAGACAATCATCAAAAAATAGCAAGTGTGAGATGCTAGGAGCTTCATGTGTCACCTTAAAATCATTGATAAGATTGGTTTCCTCAGCATACATAAGATACTTAGAAAATTGACTCCATACATAAAATAAAAAGATACGGAGACAGTGGATCTCTTTGTATCAAGCCCCTAGTAGGATTATATGAGGGACAAGGAGATCCATTTAGGAGAACAGAGATGTTTGTGGTACTCATACATTGAAAAATTAGATCACACCAGTGACTTCCTGAACCAAAACTTTTTTTTCTCTCTCTAAACTAACACTATAACCAACTCTAATTCATTTAATTTGTATTAACAATTAATCTTAACAATATGATTCATAAACAGTCATTTTTCTCAAAGCAGTTTTAAGTAATGATTCATGTCGAGTTTTGATTCATGGGTTTTGTTGTATTTCTTCCTGAACAAACTCTCATTATTACTGACTATCATCTACTTTACTGATCTAGGCTCTTGTGTTTCTTATCTTCCTACTTTTTTCTTATTTGTTCTTTTATTGGTACCAGTTGTGTTCTTGTGATATGAATAGCTAATTTTCTCTTCGTGTTTGCAATGAATCATGTCTTCCATTTGAGATCAACCAGTCGTGGTTTTTCCAAAAGCAGTGTGTATTCAAAGTCTATATCAGTTGTGCAAGAATCCATCAATCTTGCTTTTATCATCAGAAAGTCAATCTGGAGTATTCAATTTACAAGTCTATCTAATCAGTGTGATTATCTGTCCATGTCTCAATAATCCAAGAAAAAGTTCTTCGATCCCCCCCACACCCCACACACACACACACCCATTATTCAGATCCTAAATATATGCAAAAGACAGTTTCTTTTCTCATTTCTGAGAAGCAAATTGATATACACGACAACATATATGTTGAGATTATTAGTCCCACATTGGCTGGGTTATCTAAGATCATATGGTTTATAATCACTACCGCCACTCCGCTCATTGTCAGTTGGTTTTGAGTTGAATACACACATTCTGACATGGTATTATCAGAGCAGACCATGTATGACGAGTCGTTTGACCGCACCTTTACTCCGCGTCACTCGATTTATTTTCAACGTGTTCAAGTCAACGAGGCTGTACGTAAGGGGCGTGATGAGATTATTACTCCCACAAAGTTTGGGTTATCTAAAATCCTGCAGCTTATAAGCCTTGGGCAACCTTAACCTTGCAAACCGGTTTTTGAGGTTAGATTGGCCCATGTACTTCAATATGGTATCAGAGCAACATGTCAAAATAAGTTATAACATCGCTCTCAGACACATCCTGAAACAATGATATTAAAACATCTTGAACCAGTGATTTTAGTCTTGGATTAGACTAACAACAAAGATAATAAATCCTATCTTTGATGCAAATAAAACGAATATGATTGTGTAGTGTTTTGAACTCGATACAACAGAGACAAAAATCAGCTAAAAGGCGACTAGTAATTGCATCAAAGAAAACAAAATTGGAATAGAAACGGAAGCAAAAATGATTGAAAAATATGATGATGCTAAAGATTCTTTTTTCGAAAGGAAACAGTGGTAACTTCTGTCAACATGTTGAACTGGATCATAAAGCGATGTTAATTGGTTTTGAGTTGAATGTCCTATTATAACAATATATTTTTAATTCTCTGTTTACTATTGACAACATCATTGCTAATGTCATCCGATCACCGAAAATCAAAAAAAAGAAAAGAACGGATTACTATGTCCAAATTCATTGGTGGGGTACGGAAAGATGCGTACTTGTATTTTTCATTTTAGTACCCAATTCTTCCATTTTTTTCGTTGAACCATTGAACCTATTTAATGTTTCCATGAAATCATTAGTACATTAAAATAAATATATACTCCCTCCGTTCTAGTTTAGATGTCAAAATTGGATTTTGCACAAAGATTAAGAAACACAAAGAGAATAGTTTTTTTCCCATAATTACCCTAGGTTAGTATTTAATGTTCCCAGTTTTTAAATGTCTAAGTTTTTGTTGTTTAGTTGGAAAAATTCAATTTAGAAAAAATATATAGAGAAAAGTATTTAAGAGTGTGTCTTGAAAATTGAAATACACAATTGTCCATGTTATGGCATGATTTCAAGTCAGGGGAAAATCAGGATAAAAGGTGGAAAAATATGGAGTATAGCAAGTATTCTAGGACAAAAAAAATCCCCAATTTTGGTATCTAAACTAGGACGAAGGGAGTATGTATAACATTTTGAAAGTGTTGAAAAACTTTGGGTTGAACACAATTAATTTATAATTTGTGACTATTTGCAACATCATGGGCAGGGTCACCTATCACCAAAAGAGAAGGAAAAGATAGGGAAGAGTGGATTTATTGTATCCATTGTCCAAGTTCACTGGGTCTTACACCCATTATTTCAAGGCTACTAATAGGGGTACCAAATTTGTTTGGGATGTACCAAAATACACATAAGATAAAAAAAATCCATTGCCTTTGGGTTGGTACACCCCCAAGCAATTTGTTACCCCTATTAGCAATCTTGCATTATTTGGCCACAATCCATTGAACTTTGAATGGTTAGTTTTGTTTCTTGGAAGGATCACATAATCCCAATGCAATCACGGATTATCCAGTTGGCCAAGACCCTGAAAATCTTCACTCGCATTTCAGGAAAAGAAAAATCACATATCTAAAGATTCTTTGCATTAACTGATATAAATGTATGTTGACAACATTTATCATCCTTGGGTGAGTTTTGAAATGATCGGGATGTTTATACAAGCAGGATTATTAGACAACAATTCGGTGGAGATACTATAGATCGATTGAATTCCACTATTCCGAATACATACGTTGACATGCTTCAAAAAAAAAAAAAAAAACATACGTTGGTTTGACTTTGAATGGCAGTCCTTACAGGTCAACATTTTACAGAGTAGGTTTGACTTTGGCTCCATTCATGTTCTGAATAATTTTTTGTGTTTTTGCTTACGCAATATCTTTTTAGTTTTTGGTCTGAAACTATCTCTCCAATTATTGAGGCGGCTATTACTAGTTTAAATATTTTCTCTTCATTTTCTGTACTATACTCATTTCTAGAAATCGCTGATGTTCGTGATTACGTCAAGGTAGAAGAATGAAATGGAGTGGACTCTGCTCAGAATGCTCCGTCCACACTCCACAGCAAAATGATGCAAAAAACACATGTTCATTTGCTGCAAGGCAGGTTAGGGTGCATTTTATTGAGGCCAACCCTCATTGTGTCTAAGGTGGCTCACTTTTCACTGATGATTACACCTACAGAGGCGCGAGGCTTAAATTACCGTACTATGTATAACAACAGAGAAGTGCAGTTCATATTGAATTCCCAATAAATTACAGCAGTTGCACACAAATGATCTTATTACTCTCATTTCAGGAAGTTACACAAGATCAAGTAAAAACAGAGAACAGACCAAATCAATTGTTGTACGTAACAATTGAACTAGTTACCTTGATCTAGAAATGGGTAATCCGTGTAACCAACAACTGGGTCAGGTATGTAAAACGTATCACGGTTATACTTATTAAGAGGTGCATCAATGGCAAACCGTTTAGGCAAATCCGGGTTAGCCAAAAACAAGCGACCATATGCAATGAGATCAGCATGATCCTCTTCCACGACTTTGTTTCCGTCATCTTTCTTATAACCTCCAGCTGAAATGAAACTTCCCTTAAAAGCTTTCCTCATTGGTAAACTACTATGAGGAGTTTCTTGAGCCTCTGCCATGGTGACCATCCTAGGCTCTATCACATGAAGGTATAAAATTCCGAGTTTGTTTAATGATTCGGCCATGAATAGGCCAAGAGCGTCAGGGTTTGAGTCACCTGTTTCCATGTAATCTGCGAAAGGAGATAGCCTTATTCCGACTTTATCTGCTCCAATTTCATCAATGACGGCTTTAACAACTTCTAGAGGAAAGCTGCATCGTTTCTCTAAGGTTCCGCCGTACTCGTCTGTTCTGTCGTTCACTGTATCCTTCATGAATTGATCGAGAAGGTAACCATTTGCGCCATGGACCTCAACTCCATCAAAGCCTAAGTGTATAAAGAAAGAGAATAGTTACAGCAAAAACACTAGAAAACGGTCCATATTAAGAATTCCCATATTTGCCACTCCAGGAGAAGGACAAGAAAACAATTTACCTGCTTCAATCGCATATCTTGCAGCAACCTTAAAATCATTGATGACTTGTGCGATTTCATCAATCCTCAATCGATGGGGAGCTGGCCAATCCACTCCGTAAAGGCCGGGTGTACATCCCTTATCGGTGCAAGAAATTGGAGCTTTCCCATTAGGCTGGTAGTCTAAATGAAAGGAAAAATAAATAAATATTAGTGTTCATCCTTGGATAGTAATTTTCTTTGTGGAGAGATATCAGGAAGAGTGATAAGAAAATACCATAAGTGGAGACTCTGCCTACATGCCAAATCTGGCAAAAGAAAATGCCACCCTTGTCATGAACAGCTTGTACAATTGGTTTCCATGCTTCTACATGCTCTTTGGTCCAAATTCCTGGTGTTTCTGGATACCTGACAAATTAAAATTAACCTTAATTTAATTTTGCTAGACTTGGTTTAAGTAAAATTATCTTCGCCAAACAAAATATCGAAAATGATCATCTATTCCAAAATGAGAAATGATATACCCTTGAGCTGTTTCAGATACTCCAGTAGCTTCAGTAATAAGAAGACCTCCATTAGTGGTTCTTTGCGAGTAATACAGGGCCGCATGTGGTTGGGGTACGTTTCCATAAGACCTACTTCTTGTTAGAGGTGCCAAAACAACCCTATCAAAATCAAAAAAAAAGTTGTTATTATAATTTTCACTTTCAGATACAGCAGCAGGATCATTACTAAACAATACATGCAGTAAGGGTTAAATTTAAACACAAAAGATTAAGCACATTTGTATTGGGGAGCCAGTTTGTGCTGGTTTCAGATATCACTCAGGGGGAAGACACCTTTTTTCTGATGTCAGGTAAGGCCCGTGATGGTTAGCTAGCTGGACAGTTTATTGCAAGGTCAATGATTAAAACAGTATTGCTGGTAATTGCCTACAACATTAAACTGTGGAGCACACAAAATAACACAATTTGAGGGTTTTAATCCTCCCATCTGAGATTACTTAATCCTTCAATCAACAAATCATGAACTCAAAGGGAGAAAAATGATTTGTTTTTGTGCAAATTTTATGAACCACAAAATATTTAGTACACACATACCTGTGGGCGAGTTGATAATTTCCCATTTTGTAAGGTTTGAGTAGTGGAATTGTTTCCATTTCTTCTTTCTAATTTCCTCACACAGTTTTACGTTGTCTTCCCCTTCTCTGAATTTTGTTCTCTGCTTCTTCAGAATTCTCTCTATCTTTTTATAACGTGAGAAATGGAATCACACACCAATGATTGTCACTGTCACCCCCACCAAACCGACAACTGTGTTTACATTTGACCCACAAACGCACCAAAATATCTTTACTTTCTGAAAAGTCACGGTATGAATATGTTCACACTTTCGGAGCGTTGCTATAGGGAGGAAAGATAAATTTACATTTGTTTTTCAAAGGCTCAAGTTTACACAACCCCAGTTTTAGCCAAAACTTTGAAATCCCACCAAAAGTGTTTCTTCCAAGAATATTTTCTTTTCCTCCCTATATGATAGAGATCGCTTTATTTTGACGTTCAACGAAGGAAAATGGCTAGTGCGGCTATTTCTTCATCTAGACAAGAAAACAAATTTCACGTTTTCCATTGAGAACGCATTTACATTGTTCGCCCGCTTCATTCATATTGGTCTACTTTGTAGATGTCGGTTTAGAATGCGAGATTCGATGTTCAGTTGGCATATAAGGTGTGTATGAATGCGACTAACACTGCAGGGGATGATCTGGAAGGTAAACTCACCACTGATCGATGAGGATACTCCATTCTAGAGGTTGCTGCGACTAGTACAAGTTACACTATGTTCCGGTAGGAAAGAAGAAAGCGTTGAACATTTATTTTTGCCTACGATTTTATTTGGTCAATTTGAAATTACAGAAAGCAACAAAAAAAAATTAAACGCTATGGCTTCAAAACAAATTAAAAGGCAAAAACAATGACATTCTGGTTTATTTATTTTTTGTGGTTGGCCGTTTGTAGGGTACTACTTGAGGGAAGCGTAATAGCCAGAATTGATTATGGGGAAAGGAAGAAAAATAGGGATGAGTGGTATGAAATTCTTTTTTCGACCTTTTGGTAACACATCCTTGACGATTTTGTGGTATTGTGAATTTAAAATCAAGCTTTGGATATTTAAATAGAGTAGCCACTAATTGGGTTGTAGTTGTAGATAAATTAGATTTGTGCCCATGCTATGTACGGGGCTTTTTTTTTCTCTATCTTTTCAATTTGGTGTGCAGGGGGCTTCGCTCCGCCCCATGGCGATGTATTTTTGATCTGGTGTAAAATATGTGAGTTTTTTTCTTAGTATATTTTTTTTTCTTTAGTATTAATTTGGAAAAAGAAGTCCTAATATGGTAGGCACTCGACTTCCGAATTGAATTTGGACTTACATAAAATTCCAAACACGGTAAGTTAAGTTTTCTTTTGAGATTGTAATTTTTAAACAAATCATAAGTTGTCAAGTGTCCTCACCAGAACGCTCGTTTCACAAAACTCAAAAAAGGCTTATTTCGACCAATAAGAAGAAAGAGTTTTCGACCAATAGGAAACGAGGGTTTCCTCACCGTTCAACATGAGAGCTTTATTTGTCTAGGCCTTTAAATCTTTAGATATCACTAGTGTTGAATGTATGGAACAAATTCTCTGAAAAGCGATTTCAAAAGCGATCAAATGTTAGTGTATAAAACTGATTTCAATAACATATCGTAATTATCTTAATCATTACAGTATAACCACTCTATATTAACACCCTTGGACATTTAGAAAATTATTAATATATGGAGGTTATTAATATATTACTCTTTATATACAGAAAAAGGTAAAATCCTAGCCATCTAATGGACCGCACACCCTATAACACTTCCCCTTGTGCGGTTCAAAAGCTAAACTTCAAATGTGTTGCCTCATTAAAATCTTGACAAGGAAAACCCAATGGGAAAAACCTTGAAGAAGGGAAATGAGAACAACGTGTTGAGTCCCAGTAAAGTTGCTCCATAGAGCTGGACACTTCTCTTGTTGCTTCATAAATGTGTAAAATAGTAAAACCCTGTGGTAAAAGAAAAATCTTAATCGGGAAATTATAACTCTGGTGTTGTCTCATTAAAACCTTACATAGTAACAAAACTCAATGGGAAAAAGTAATCTTGGAGAAGGGAAACAGAGTTCGGCACCAAGCTAGATGTCGACATCATATCATCAGTCATTAGTCCAATACTCTTTACATGTTTTTCAAATAAGGACTTAGGAAGTGACTTACTAAATAAGTCTGCCACATTCTCATCAGACGATACTTGGTTCACTTGAATGTTTTAGAGACATTGGTGTTGCTGATTGTAAAAGAACTTTGGTGTATGTTTCATATTATCACCATTGATATACCCTTGCTTCATTTATTCGATACAAGCTGCATTATCTTCATAAATGCATGTCGGCACTTCAGTGGTGGAACTTAAACCATTGTCCCTCGAATATGTGTAATGATAGACCTTAACCATATACATTCACGAACCTCCTCATGAGTGGCAATAATATCAGAGTGGTTCGTGTAGGTAGCCACAAGAGTCTGTTTTGTTGATCTCCAGGATATTGTTGTGTTCTTTATGGTGAATACATAACAATTTTGGGACCGAGCTTTATGGGGGTCTGAGAGGTACACAACATCATTAAAGCCAACCAAAACGTTATTTGGGGTTTTAATGTAGGGGGTTTGTCTTAGAGGTCCTCCTTTCGTCCTCATATGGATAAAAAAAAACCCATGTGAATGGTTCCTTTAAGGTATCTGAATACATTATTTATACCATTCCAATGACACTGTGTTGGTGCATGCTGAGCTATATCTAGGTAATAAGTTCAATGAGAATGAAATGTCTGGTCGAGTGCATTGTGCTAAGTACAATAATGCACCTATTTCACTTAGATAAGGAGTTTCAGATCCTAATACTTCTTCGCCATCCTTCTTGGGACGAAATAGATCCTTATTTACATCTAAGCTTCGACCAATCATGGAAGTGCTAGCAGGGTGCACTTTGTCCATATTAAATTTCCTGAGTATCTTTTGGACATATGCAGACTTGTGGATTAATATACCACAAGTTCGGTGTTCTAGTTCAAGCCCTAGACAAAAACGATTTTCCCAAGATCTTTCATCTCAAATTCAGATTTCAGATAACTTGCGGTTTTTCTTATTTCATCAAGAATACCTATTATGTTCATATCATCAACATAAACGACTATAATTGCAAATAAGGAACTTGTTTTCTTTATAAATACGCAGCGGCATCATTCATTATTTGTATTTCCCTTCCCAATAAAATAACACTTAAACGATCACATCCGCACGGATATGGTTTTATCCGTAAAATGAGTGTTTCAACTTAATTGAAAACGCACTCCGTGGTTTAAAGTCACTTGATTTGGGAAATGGAAGGCCATCAGGCACTTTCATGTATATCTGTGAATTAAGATCCCCATAGAGATATGTTGTGACCACATCCATAAGAAGCATTTCAAGTCCTTCTGAAACTACCAAGCTAACTATTTAGAGGAAATTTATAATGTCCATTACAGGAGAATATGTTTCTTCATAATCAATTTTAAGGGGTTATGAGAAATCTTACGCCACAAGGCGAGCTTTATATCTTACAACTTCAATCTTCTCGAGCAACAATATATGCAAATATATCATCCATATGCGTGGAGAATCTTTCCATCAACACTATGCACTCTCATAATCCATATAAATTTCTTTGTTCTCTATAATAATTTCAAAGATCAGAGCATCCTCCAGTATTGATTCATGGACATAGGTATAATAAAAAAAAATTCATGAGAGGGATTATCTGTATTGATGATAACTGGATCGGGTTGTGCCTTACTCACTCTTCTCTTCCTTGGGTGAGTATCTATCGAACCAGGTGGACTTCCCCTCTTCCTTTGGGTGGGGGGGGGGGGGGGGGGGGGGTCACGACCTCAGTTACACTTACACCAAGTGTAAATTTGACACCTCTATATAGGGTTCCTATTCCCGAATTAAGTATTTCTAACCTTGCAGGCACGTTTGCAGCTAGTATGTGTGATCTCGTCACTTTAGTGATATAAGTGAATGCATCGGTCCTTTAATTTTCCACAATCCGAAGATTAGTAATTCTTTTCACTTCACTTTCACATTGCGGGGTGCGGGGATCAAGATGAGACAAAGTGGGAACACACTACGACAATTCTTATCGTTTCCTTAAGACATCCTTTTCCATACCTCCCCCTAACGATGGGAAGGTTGTCTCATCAAAGTGACCTTCCGAAAGTCTAACGGTAAAGAGATCGCTTGTCAAAGGTTCCAATAGCATATAATTATTAGTTATTACTTAATCGTCTTCCCAAAGGTTCCAATAGCATATAATTATTAGTTATTACTCACAAACTGTGATATTTCAATTATATTAACAAATATAATGCGGAAAAGAAATAACACAGACACCAGAAATTTTGTTGGCGAGGAAACCGCAAATGTAGAAAAACCCAGGGACCTAGTCCAGCTTTGAACACCACACTGTAATAAGCTGCTACAAACTATAGCCTACTACAAGTTAACTTCGGACTGGAATGTAGTTGAGCCTTAACAAAGTCTCCCACCGATTAAGGTACAGTCGCCTTCCTTAGGCCTCTAGAACCACACCGTATTCGACGCAGTTGATTCCCTTAGCTGATCTCACCCACAACTAAGAGTTGCTAAGACCCAAATTCGAAGACTTATAAACAAATCTGTCTTCCACAGATATGTCTATCATTTATTCTTTTTGTTCCGTCTTTTGATACAAAGATCAAGGTGAACAACAACTAACTAATAATACGGACTTATACTACGGAAGAGCGGCCTAGAAATATTAGTCACCTCAGAATAACCTAACTGATTAACATAAGAAGTTATTGCGGAATCACAAGAGTCTGGGACGAAGAAATGTTGTGATTACTTTTTATATCTTACCTATCGGAGATCAAGTAAATCTTAGAGAAGATAAAACTCAATAAGATAAAACAAGTAAGATCAGAATACGCAACTACAGAGAAAATGGTTGAATCTGGCTTCATGAATCCCAAATGAAGTTTTCAAGTCGTTAACCTATAATGGTTTTGGAAAAGCTAAGTTAAAAGAGAGTTGAATTTAGTTTGCAACTAGGACACACAGAAGTGTCGGGATTAGGTTTATTCAGTTGCTAGAGTTCTCCCTTATATAGACTTTTAAATCAGGGTTGCTTACAGTCAAAGCTAAGACAACTTAGTAACAAAGCATTCAATATTCATCGTTAGATGAACTCCTGATTTAATATTCAAGCTAAGTCTTCTTAGAAATTAAGCAATTAATCTCCTTCGTTAGATGATCTTAGCTTGTTATACACAAATGAAATATACTTATATTTAGATATGGCTAACCATACCTAAACATGCATATTGGGTTGGCTCAATAACAGTGAACCAAAGTTAGCCATATGAACATTTTTTTCTTAACCATATTCATCTAGCACTTATAGATCAAATATGATGATCAATCAATCATGATAGATAATCAAATGAATCTAATTATTTTTCAAATAGATTTGTTCAATCGTTTACTATCTCATAGAAATATTCATGAATAAATCAAATGAAATCAGTTTGATTAGTGTTGTACAAAGTACTTATACAAGAATCAATTCATGAACATTAAGCCACGATTTTCAAGGTTAATTTGCATTCCTTAAATCATAAATGTTTTAGTTCATGAGTATGATAATCATATATAGCCGATTTTAGAACTTAACAACTGTGTTCGGAAACTGGGTACGCGAACAGCAGCTCCGGACCTTGGCCTAGTCAAGCCGTTCGCAAACCCGGTTCGCGAACAACCGTTATGGACCCAACACAGGTAAACCCGTTTTCATACTAGGTACACAAACAAGAGTTCCGAAACTTCTCAGGTAAATTGTTCCATACTAGGTACGCAAACAAGAGTTCCGGACCTGAATCATCACAATACGTTCGCATACTGGGTATGCATACCATGTTGTATCTAGACATGGGTAATCGTTCTAAACTCTTATTTCAATCATTTAAACATCCTTTGAAGACGATAAGGTTAATCTTACACATACCATTAGTTTCAAGTAATTTTTTAAGTGATCGAATGATCAATACGAAAATTTCCGAGCTAACATCAAATGATTGTCTCACACAAATCATATAAGATGTTCACGATAATTTTCACATGATCATCTTTTGCCTTAATATTTATTTTCCAACAAATAAATTATTTCAACTAAACTCGTCAAGAATACGATGAACATAGCTAAAACAAAAAGCTTCCAACACGTATTTCGATAAATACATAAGCGAGATATACTTGGCTCGAAATATCAAATGTGTATAATGTAAAAGTCTAAATAGTTATACGACTTAGTATCACTAGAAGATAGAATAGAATAGACTTCTGAGTGATAGATAAGTTTTAGTCTCCACATACCTTTTGTTGATGAAGTTCCTCCAAGCTCCTCAGTAGATCTTCTTCTTTAATTGGTGAACGCCGTGAAGTATTAAGCTCAACTACACATTCTATCTTAATCCGAGACATAGCTATAAGTAGACTAGAAATCAAGTATATAGTTTTGATCAACTAAGCTTGACAAACAAGCTTGAGATAGCAACGCTTGCGAGTTCGACCGAACAATGCTCTAACAATCTCCCCATTTGTCAATTTTAGTGACAAAACTACCAATACATATGGATTACAAAGTAAATAAACTTTGTAGCTTCTCATCCATCATGCTTTATTTCCTTGGCTCTTCAACTTTCCTTGAATTATTCGTTACTCCAAGTACTCAAGCGATTTTGAACGTGTTCAACTCAGCATCATTGTTGTTGAAGATCTGTATCCATAATAATAAGAAACCGTTGTTCTCAATCATTGTTATACAGTGCCATAATATTATTATATCGAATCAAAGTCCAATTTCATCACAACTTTGAAATAATATTGTGGTGATATGTATCATTCCCCCTTAGTCAATACTTCCGTATTACAATGAAAACCATTCCCCCTTACATAATGATCCGTAAACCATATGTATGTAGTGTGAACTACCAAATAATTCTCCCCCTTTTTGTCAATATAAATTTGCGAAGGTACGAAAACTACGGAATCATAATGAAATTCTCAAAGAGATAATTCATGAATAAAAGAGAACATAGCAACTTTGTTTCGATGATTTCACATAGTCGAAACTTAGTGTATAAATCAAGGAGTTTACAAAGATACAAGATAACTCCTATAATATTCCACAGCCGCGCTCCCAACAAAGATGATGACGTAAGGTTTTCTTATATCTCACAAACGTTATATGATTCATTAATCATTATCCGTATATTTTATCAGGACTTAAAGGCATATGATGATTTTTCATTGCTAAGATGTAAAATCGCAAGTCACATTCTTTAGTCTAAAATTAGTTGAAGTAATAGTGTAAATCAGAAAATTTATATGTGTTGTACTTTCTCATCATTTCTTTGGTTATCTTAGCTTAGTTGGTAGAGGGCATTGTTAGAGCACTGCTCTGTCAAACTCGCATGCGTTGCTATCTCAAGCATGTTTGTCAATGTTAGTGATCAAAACTGTAAGTCTTGATTTCTAGTCTCTTATAGCTAAGTCTCGGACTAGGATAGTAAGTGTAGTTGAGCTCAACGACTTCACCGTGATTCATCATTCAAGTAGAAGATCTACTCAAGGAACCAGTGGAACTTCTCGACAAAAAGATATGTGGATACTTGAACTTATCTGTCACTCAAAAGTCTATATATTCTATCTCCTACTCTTTGAGAAAAAAGTCGTATGCTATATATATAGACTAGATCATACACATTTGGTATTTCGAGCTGAGTATACCTCGTCTATCTATATCTCGAAATATGTGTTGGTAAGCTTTTCCTTCGACCAAGTTTATCTTTACCTAGTGACGAAAGTCATGAATGTTTCAATCACTTTGAAAATTGCTTTGACGAGAAATAGTATGACAACTATATAACGTCCTCTAAGAATGTTTCAATGATTGGAATGAGAGTTTAGATTACATAACCAATGGATTCCTTGAACCGAATTTTTCGAACTTTATTAATCAAGAGAACCGGAAGTATGGCAAGTGCCAAGTCCGCGAACTCAGTCCGCGAACTGCCGAAGTTCTCAAACCCGAGAATTTCTGCTGGGATTGAAAAACTGCTTGCTTGAGCCAAGTCCGCGAACCGGCCTATTTCTCGAACACGAGAATTTCTGCTGGAGTTTGTAAACTCTATCCGGTGTCTTAAGTCCGCGAACCTAGTCTGCAAACTTGAGAAGGTTATATATCTAAAGATGATTTCTGAACTTAATCTTAAAAGACTAAGGAATGCATTTGCAAGCCGTGGCTATTAAAGTTCATAAACTGATTCGAGTGAATCAAATCATCTTTACTTCAATTATGTCTTGTGTAGTTACATAAGATTTCATTGCAATTGAACAACTCACTTAACTAATTCATTTGAGTCAATTGACCTAGTTATGGTGAAGAAGAACATGGTTGGTATGAAGCGCTCATATGGTTAACCTCTTTGGGTAGACTATTGTTGAACCAACAATGCACATGTTTGGGTGCGGTTAACAAACCTAGAAGCGTACAGTCATTTGTGTATGTTTTCGATCTAACGGTTGAGAAATATTAGCTTGAATCTAAATCAGGTTTTCATCTAACGATGAATATTGATTGCTTTGTAACTAAGGAAAAACCCTGATTTGAAAGTCTATATAAAGGAGACATCTAGTGTTGTGCAAAACTAATCCCCACACCTTACGTATGATACTAGTTTGCGTGCTAGAGTCGTTTCTCCTTTAACCTTTGGTTTTTTTCTTCTAAAACCAGGTTAACGACTTAAAGACTTCATTGGGATTGTGAATCCAGAAAGATACTACTTTTATCGTAGTTTTGTGATCTGATCTTGCATCTTCTATCGTAACAGTACAATCATATTCATTGGCTTGATATCGTGGGAGTTCTCCGATAGGCAAGATATAAAAAGTAATCACAAACACCTTCGTCTCATCGTTTGTGATTCCACGACATCTTGTTTCGCTACCATACGATTAAGATTATTGTGAGGTGATTTATTAATCTAGGCTGTTCTTCGGAAATATAAGACCGGATTATCAATTAGTTCCTGTTCACCTTGATTATTATCAAAAGACGGAACAAAAAATTTAGGGTTTTTCTGTGGGAGACATATTGATCCTTTGATAGACTTGTCTTTGAGAGACAGAATTTTTTATTGTTACAGCCTGCGATTTTGGGTCGTAGCAACTCTTATTTGTGGGTGAGATCAGCTAAGGGAATCAAGTGAGCAGTATCCTGCTGGGATCAGAGGCGTAGGGAGTACAACTGTACCTTGGATCAGTGGAAGGCTGATTGGGGTTCAACTACAGTCCAGTCCGAAGTTAGCTTGGAGTAGGCTAGTGTATGTAGCGGCTTAATACAGTGTGTGTTCAATCTAGACTAGGTTCCGGGGTTTTTCTGCATTTGCGGTTTCCTCATTAATAATATTTCTGGTGTCTGTGTTATTTCAATTTCCGCATTATATTGTGTTAACTTTATAATTGAAATAATACAGGTTGTGTGTTAGATCAATCAATTGGAGAATCCGACCTAATGGTTGTTGATTGATATTGATTGACACTTGGATATTTGTCTTTGGTACCATCCAAGTTATTCATTGTGTTTGATTAGTACTCACAGTTTCTGTTTGAGAAAATCAAATCAAGATAGAGATATAAACTCGTTGATATACTTTTAATTGATTAAGTCTTGTTGTTTCTCTTAAAAGTATATTCGAGTTTGTCCATACAGATTTCTAAGCAAAATATTGGGTGGTGTTGTTAGACCCCCGCTTTTTCAATTGGTATTAAAGAAGGAAAACACGTTTAAAGACCTAATAAGTCTGTTTTTGTAACGATCTGATTATGGACTAGTCTATCTCTAATAACGTACCAGTTCAGAAATTACCAGATGATTCTAAAAGCTTGGATTCACCTGAGAGAACTGTCACATCTAAGTCAATATATAAACATTATCTTGAGGTAAAAACTGTTGATTGGGAAACTCTCCTAGAAGAACAGTTGGATGAACTTTCTGATGAAGGTGATTCAGATATTGATAGAGATGTTGATGAGGAAGTCTCAGAGTATGTTAAGTTTTTAGATTCGTGGAAAATGAAGAAGATTACAACTCATGTCACACCTCTTCTGACTCCTCTCTGTCGAGAAAACAAGAAATCGAGAAGATGTTACGCAGGTGTTTATTTTACGAATCGTTCTAACGAATCGATCCTCAAGGATTCTGAGGAAAACCTACGTATGAAGTCACTTGCATGTGATAATCTTTATCAAAAGTATTTTTTGTTGGAAGAGAAACTTGCAGAATCTGAAGCAAGGTTTAACTCTCAGTAAATTAGTTTTGATGACAGAGAAAGTGCTTATCTCGCTCGAGAAAAACGCCTTGAGGCTGATTTAGCTGTTGCTCTTGATAAAATCAAGATATTGGAAGATGACTTGAAAAAGTTCAATACTAGTTCAAGCAAATTAACCACTATGCTAGGAGCAATTAAAAATCATCGTCATACACGAGGATTGGGCTATAAGGGAATATATGCTCCAAGTATTAGCAAAGAGGTAAAATTTGTCAAGGCTAGTGATTCTTCTCAACAAAAGGTTTCCACTGATGGAAAAAGAGAAATACCTTCACCAGCAGTTAAGGTTCAAAAGAGCAAAGTATATCAACCTCCAAAGTCAGCACACACGGATCGAGGTAAGAACATTCCTTATGTTTGCCACTATTGCGGAAATAAAGGTCACCTGGAAAGGAGATGTCGTTTCCGTATAAGGAATGAGAAACTTCATGATGTTCTTGTTTGGGCATCACAAGAAGTTGTGAAACCAAAATCATATGTTAAGACTAATCCCCTTAACGCTACAGGTTGTAACCGTCCAACATTGAGGCGAAGTAATCAGTGTTGTGATAAATCTAGATTTGCCTATAAACTTCATACGAATCCTTTTCACAATCGTAATGGTTATCAAAAGGATAACTTCGTAAAGACGAAGACAAGATCTGATGCTCCCAGTTGGAGAAAGACTAACTTGCAAAAGAATAGTCAATCCAATTCTCTTCCGAGAAATCTAGAAGAGACTAATGGGAAGAAGGATCATTTTGTTCCTAAACACACTCGCAAGTGGATACCAAAGAAAGTTAATGATGCCTTGAGTGTGAAAAGGAATGATCTCCCGGAAAATTCCATGACTATGGAGAAGGCAGTATCCATGATGTTGGAACTTAAAAAGTTCTTTGAAAAATTGTATGTGGATGTGGAAGGTTCTAATAGCGATCTCTTTCATGATAATCCAAAAGTCACTTGTGGTGAGCAAGACATTGTTCACCTCAACACAACTTTATTGTGTTGAAAGTGCATCCTCACCAAGGAACTCCCTGCTATATATACGGTGAGGGAAACACGAGAATTGGGGCACACATATTATGTTCGGTAAGGTTGTAGAATTCGATTGGATTCTTCTAAAAAGGTATGTCTATAAACTTGAGCAATATTTGTTTTTTTATTTTATTAGAATAATTATAATGATCCATGTACCTTTCTTATCGTTCATTTCTACCTAACTTGATCTGTGTTTAAGGTTCTTAAATGTTTAGGTTTGAAAACATTAATTCAAGATGTTTGGACTACATGGTACACATACCAAGTATGCTACCATCATTTAAAATCAAAATCCAGGGGTTTAAGTTCGCATACCCAGTTTGCAAACTGCTCCAAGTTATAAAAATTCGTTTGCAAACCCGTATGCATACTTGCCTGTAGACGTCGATATTCAGTAAACTTGTTTTGGCCGTAATTTCTTCGTCCGAACTCGGAATGACCTCATTCGTTTTTCATTCTCTTCCTCTTTGATTACTCTTCAAAATGAAGATGAGAATTTCGGAATTTGGATGAGTTAAGGTTGGTATTTTTCCTGTCTCTTGTTTTTGAGTGTTTTTCTCCGTTTCATTGCACTTGCTCCACTTCTCTTGGACTTGGGCACTTGTATTCTTGGAGTAATACTCTTCTAAGCTAATTGTAGCTTTTACAAGAATGTTGTTGGTGAATCACAAAGAAGGAAGTTCAAGAACGGGCAGTAGTATGCATTACTATGGGAATCTTGAATGTTCACAATCATCTTATGTGAACTGTAGTGCATAGTCGTTAATGACTATGTATGTTCTTGTTTGTTAAGAAAATATTTTTATACGCTTTTAGTAGCTATTCTTGGTGTAAATCCGAGCGAAAAAGATTGATTCTACCCTTTAAGGAAAAATTATCTTATATGTGCATTACGAGTTTGTCTTGATGCCTAGGAAACTTCTTATGAGAATTTATTCTTGTTTTTGAGAAGGATTACTAGGGTTTGGAATAGCGATGATTGTGACTACACATAGATATTATTTTCATCTTCATGTTTTTAGGTTTTTGGGTTAATATTCTAAAACTTTTTGGAGGATGATGTTTTGCAGTATTCAATCTTTATGATTTGTTATATTGTAACTTGTTATGGGATATGTATGTTTGCTCCCGTGAACTTGAAAGTCCCATACTTTGTCAAAAGTAAAGTCGTTTGTGTTCGGTATTCACGTACTGGTAAAAGGATGAATGGACTTTTGACAAATACAAAAGTTAAGCCTATATTGTCAATTATGTTGATGGAAGATAGGTTAAAATCTTTTGTTTACAAGGATTATGTCTATTATTGTTGTTATGCAAATAATGATTGAAGATAGAATGAATCCTTATGTATTCTACGGTATAGATCTTCATTGATCCATCTTTTTGTATTACCGTAAGGCTCCATTACGTGTCTTATGTTGAGCACGATACAACTAAGTTGATTATTCTTGATTAGCTTTGTTGGTTGTTCCGTAAGGTACGTTATGTTGAGCATTTAGAACTAAAGTAATAACCTTCTTGGTTATTTAGTTATCACTCCACAAGTTCTCTTGTGTTGAGTACATGAACGATTAAGCCAATCACTCTCTTGTATGGTTAACTTAGTCGTTGCTCCATAAGTATACTTATGTTGAGCATAATGAAGTTAAATTGATCACTTTTGTGGTTAATTTGATTATGTATTCCGATTAGATTATTCATGGGTTTACTTATGAATAATTTGATTGAGTGTTGATATAAAAA
The DNA here is from genome assembly GCF_003573695.1 of Papaver somniferum. Taxonomy (NCBI): domain Eukaryota; kingdom Viridiplantae; phylum Streptophyta; class Magnoliopsida; order Ranunculales; family Papaveraceae; genus Papaver; species Papaver somniferum. The sequence continues at coordinate 139,719,115 of NC_039359.1, forward strand.
TCATTCTCATGGTTTTGGTGTCCAATAAAATCCTTCGTTTCTCTTGAAATTAAGGTCGCTCGTTGTTGTTCCCTTGGGAATGACATCAAATGGGGGAGAGTTCTTTTGAACTTGTGCTTAATGGTCATATCTTGAGGGTTGTGCGGCTGTGGAATTTTAGAGGGGTTATCTTGTTGTTTATGGGTGAAAACTATTTATGCTGGTTTTGGTAATTTTGAGGTGTGTGTGGATGATAAATGAATCTAAACCCTAAAAAAATGCACTGCACGGGAGTGCTTTCTGATTCGAGAGATCAATCTGTACAATTCTTGCCTAAACCAAGAAATGGTCATTCCAGACTCGCTTCGGTCACAAAGTGAAGGAGATGGGGTTGATCTTAGGGAGGGAAGCGAAGAAGGTGTTGAGATTGTGAAGGTGTTGGCTGCTTATGACTTGTATCAGAATACTGAACTGGCTTACAGGATGTAAACAATCATCTCTGCGTGTTTGAATACGTTGTATTAACACTTGGTTTCCCCCTCTCTTTTGGAAATAGGGAGGAGAACCTATTTATACAAGTCATTGAGCCTAACCCACGTCTCTCGTGGGAAGTGGAGGAAGTGGAGTGATGGAGTAGTGGAGTCGTGCTAGTGATTGTCACACGATCAGGTATAAGCCCACTTCTCCCATCATCACTAACCTTCCATGTTTTCCTGACACATTCTTGTGATGGCGCGTTGCACGCTGTAGACCGCCAGACCAATACCCCAGTAAGTATCCCCCAGTTTGTGACACGATTAATGTCTCGAGTGTGTGGATCGTGGGACCCACAAAAGGTAGCATACAGTGCTAGGTTAAATAACTAAGTTATTTGGAAAGTCAATATCCATAAAATATCGTGTGTATTATACGCATGTTACGCATCGAATATATTCAATATGCATGAAGTATCGTTGTTTTAAAGCTTAACGGAGTAAGTCACGAATTAAGCGTCTTAAAACAGCATCAAGTCCAGCCATGTTCGAGTGACCGTTTGGAGGTTGCATGGACGAGCCATGCCTTGGCCGATCACTCTACAGGGAAGAGTGGCGGACGATGACCATGGTGATGCCTCACTGGTCGCCTAACTCATATCCTAGGTCGTACGTCCAAGCTAGCGAAGTTGCACGGACGAGATGGCTTGCGACCCTATCTGCGACCGTTGGATTATGGTTTGGGAGGTGCGCAAGCACCCACTTTAAGCTCAATCGAATTTGAGCTTAGGGGACGATTTTGGAGGGACCGATTGGTTCTGCATGGAGGTGGCCCGCCGGTGCTCACGTCCATGCTAGCTTGTCTCGTGAAGGTGCGATCTAAACCACTCGATTCGACCGGCGAAGAGGAGTGGTCGAGATCTGTTTTCAATAGGAATCTTGTGTCGCAAGGGATTCCTTAAGGAGGAGGGGCATGCCACCTTTGGGCGCACGAATCGAGGCGTCTGGTCCTGCCTTGCTCTGGTCGGTCGGACAAAGAGATAGACGGGCCCACGATGATCATGTAGATACTCTCTGGACCTCCTTAGACTATTCCTGCACCCTTCATCCAGGCTGGCGAATATGGACGCTCGTGATCGATTTACGACACATGTAATATGCCGCAAACCCTAATTAGGGTTTTATGTTGGTCGCGCGCATGCTACTTTTGCCGGACGAATTTGCATGCTATGCTCTTCGTATAGACTGACCGACCACGTGGGACCCATATTGGCCGGTGGTGAACATGGTGATACCTGACCGACGGTCCTGGGTGTAATCTAAGCCATCCAACCATGCTTACGAAGTTGGATGGTCGTGATCAATTTGGATTTCCACGGTTTCCTAAAGCATCACTCCAGCCATGTTTGGTCAATCGTTTATTGCTCCATAGCTTGGTTGTGGGAGAACCGATCAGATAGGTGGAAAGTGGGCCCGCCAATAGGCGTACCAACACTTCTCCAATTGATCGCGGGACAATCCAAGTCATCCAACCGTGCCTGCAAAGTTGGACGGTCGCGACTTATTTTGAGACCATTTTTGACAGTCCTGCGCATGCTAACCACTCCATGCCTGCTCGACCATCCTCTTCAGGGCTGGCGTTTGGTGGATATTTGGGGGTAAGGCATGCGTTCGACCAGCCAGGGCATAACCGGGCCGCTGGTATTCATTGTGGTGATAGCCTGCTCCTACTGAGGATCGTCTAGGCTATCGAATCATGCGGCCAACCTGCGTGGTCATGATTATTTCCGACACTGGCACGGGCAGTCCAGATTATACTCAATCGGGCTAGTATAACACACCGAGAGGAATGCTCAATCGGGCTAGTATAACACACCGAGAGACTTTACTCAATCGGGTTAGTATAACACACCGAGAGATAGCCTGTACGGGCATTTCGTGCATCCCTCACTATTGACACTCGGAGATTCGTGTTACCATGTTAGGAGCAACACTCAGTCCCCATGCCGCATCAACAGTGAGGGTTCCCGGGAACAACACAGGAAATACAAGGCTAATAAAGTATTATTTAATAATGCTATAAATCCACAGAAAATCGGGATTGTTGCTACATGCTCCGTTCTGGGTGTATTTAATTCACAGGGATTGTTGCCACATGCTTCATTATAGGTGAATTAATAAAGTGAAGAAGTATTCATCACTCAAATGGTTTTATCCTTTACAGGATGTCAGCCTATTAAATTCGGCTTTTACAATTTTAGCCTTAAACAAAAATCCACCATCAACATTAAGTCCCTGCCTAGCACAGAATGATTATATTGTTGTGGGGTAGGCATGAAATGGTGATAAATACACGTGAGAAAAACAAGATGGAAGGAGCTTACCCGGAAAAGCCTTGATCAACTGCTAGCAATTGCCCATGTGAACGCACCGTTGCAAGCATGGAATTTTGGGTGGGACCGGTTTCCTTCCTTGAGTGTTCGAAAAAAAAAAGAAATCCTTTTTCCATCGGGATTCTCCAATTTTTTGTCTATAAAAGGGGACCGACCCCTTCTTTTTTTATTATTATTTTTCTCTCGCCCAGCTCCTTACGCCCGCAGCTGCTGCTGGTCACGCCGCCGCCGCCACCGGAGCTCGCCGCCGCCGCCGCCGGAACTTGCAGTCTTCCGTCAGGTAAGCGTCCCGTTTTTTTTTTCTTTTTCGCAAACCCTAATTTCTTAGGTAGAATCCTTTTTCTCTTGAGAGAATTGTAGGCGCAACTTCTTTGTAAAATATACCATGATTAATTCCTCCACTGCCGATATTGCTAGGATTGCTTAGTAAAATAAACCATGAATCCCATGAATATGTTTTTTTTTTCTCCTCTTTTCCCTCGTTGCATGCAAAACCTAGCCTTAGGTTATAACTTGATAAAAACCCCCGGTCAAGATTCCGTAGACACGATTCCCATGAATAGTTTCCCATAGAAAATCGTGTCATGATGTGTACGTGAATGCGGCCCTACCATACATGCTTGATTGAATGTGGGTCCCACCGTGTACGCCTGATTGAACATCGACCATATACCAGCCTTGTGACCTCGACCAACACCGGCTTCGTGACCTCGACCATCCTTGCTTGCTGACGTGGCCCAATACCATCCTTGTGACCTTGATCGGCCTTGACCAATACCGGCCTGACGTGACCCAATACCAGCCTACTTGCGTGATGTGATATCAGTCTTTCTTGTGTGACGGGATATTAGCCTTGCGATATCGACCAACACCAGCTTCGTGGACTTGACTAACACCGGCCTAATTTGCTGACATGGCCCAATAGCAGCCTTGTTTGCACGTGACCCAATACCAGCCTTGCTTGCTTTTCCCAGCCTGGTGTATTTTAACGTGAATGTGTGTCCTGCTCGGCCGTGATTACACATCTCATGATACGCGTTTACGTACAAGTACTGACTCCCCCGCTTTTATTGTAGAATGAACAAAAGAGCTCTTGTTAAGATGTCTTCTGGGGATAATGCTAATGCAAAGTCAGGGAGTGTTGACAGTTTCAAAGATATGCCAAACATGGATGATGAGTTATTCACTTTGCCATTCCCGACTGTCAGAAAACATCCTTCTCATAAAATAGTCCTGCTCTCAGGTTCAGAAAATATGGAAGCTGATCCATCCTCTTCTTCAGCACTTGTGATGAGATTCTGTCTTCGGAGAAATGAATATACACCTTCACCTATTGACTTCAAGATTTGTCATACTCCGCTGGGTCCTTCTGAAGGATGGATGAGACGCATGCTGAATAGTAAGAGTATTAAAGCTAATTTGATTAAAGCGCAAATCCTTGATGCGGTCATGGCATCTGCCACTCTTCAAATTAAGAAAGATGTTGCAGGCTTGATCACTTTCATTTCTCGGTGGCGTCCTTCTACTCATGCATCCATATGTAGATGGGGAGAGATGACCATTACTCTAGAAAGCGTAGATGCATTGATGAACCTGCCTGTCGTTGGAAGCTTCTTTTATAAAATTTCTGGTGCAGAACGTCGTGATTATGATGTCATACTTAGAAAGGCAGAAGAATTCGATGACCTTGAGAAGAAAGAGACAAAATGCTTCTATACTAGGTGGGTGTCGGAGTGGTCTCCTAAATATCCGAAATCAGATCAGGAGTTGGAAGATGAGCTCAGTGTGATTGCATTCCTGTCTTTGTGGCTATCTAGTGACATATTTAATGATGGATCTGGAAGGAAGACTATAAGAGGCGATCTCGTTAGGTTTGCTATAAGGCCGGCAAAAGGTCAGGTCCTTCCTCTAGGTGCCTTGTTTCTTGGATCACTGTATTCTCATCTGGACGCCTTAGCAACGGATATGCATGCTTCCAACGGGTATAAGAAGGTGGAATCGCATATCCACATCGCTTTCCTCCAGGCGTGTTTGTGGGAACATTTCAAAAGATATGCTCCTGCTCCTGCAACTTCACTCAACGATCTGTATGGTTGCTCGAGGATACTTCGTTGGCAGAGAAGACGCCCCAAGATCGGTGTGAAGATTGTGGATGTCTTCGAAAATTTCCAATCCATAGATTTCCGTCCGTGGGGGCCGATCCACCCTTCCATTGTTCAGCCAAAGACTTTTTCCATTGCTCATGATGTTGTGCTGCGTACTGATGCTGAAACCGCGAGTCTTGGAGAACTCATTTACTTGCGAAGCTGCATTCGGGGATATGTCCCATCTTTATTTGATGAAGCATTTACCGTGAATCCGTACAATATTGACAGGGCTGCTCGGCAAATCGGCTTTGACCAGGTTGTTTCATTTCTTCGTCCGTTTGAGGCTCCAAAAGAACTTTTCCCAGACATTCTTAATGCTGACAGGTTTTTATCAGTGCAGAGCCTTCCTTTCTTGCCTATTGGAAGAAATCCAGTGGTAACCGACAAGTATAAGGAATTTTGGAGGGGAAAATTGTTAATTTTTCTGAAGTTCTCGGAGGAGGTTGTAACAATTTCCCGTGGTGAACCCTCTTCTGAAATGTTGAAGAAGCATTCTCGGTTGAAGCCACTCCAAGGAAAACGAACTAGAGCTGACGACTGCAGTCCCCAGGTAGGAGTGAAGTCTAAGAAGCAGACATGTGGTTCCGTGATCTTCGATTCCTCCAATATGCAGGTATTTTAAATCTCTTTATGCTTGATCCTTTAATTTCGTTCCTCCTGAGCAACTTTCACTAAAGGTAATTCCTTGTTTGCCATCAGGGAATCCCGAAAATAAATGCTTTTGCAAGATTGGCACATAGTCATAACGAGAAGTCTGGCGATACTGATCTTCATACTGAGAAGTCTAGTGATACTGATCCTCTCCCAGATAATGACAAAGATGGTGCAAGCTCGACTGAAAAGAATGTCTCCCAGAGAGGTAACCTCAGTGAGTTTGTAGATGAGGTTGTGGCAGAAATCAGTCTTCAGAGTGACACAAACATCACGAGGAACGTATGAGAGATAACATCCGCAATTGTTGAGGTAGCTCCTTCTAAAGAATCTCCTGAGCAAGCTCCTGCGGCCGATAAATCAATTGCAGGGTCTCTTGCAGCTGAGAAGGCCTCTGAAGAAGTGTTGGTGGTGCAGCCCGTCGTCCCTGGAGCTATCTTCGAGCTCCCTATCGACACTCCTTATACAGACCACGTGCTAGCTGGAGGATTCAGCGTGCCGACCAAGTATGAGAAGTTTTATACCGAGATATGTAAGAAGCACGATCACATTGCTACTACCAGGAAACTTAAGAGTCGCTTCCCATTAGCTAAAAGTGTTGAGGAATCCTTATCTTCCATCCATGATATGCGCATCGCAACAGGCCGCTCAGCTACCGAAGAGATAGTTTTCAATTGGGAATTCCACTGGGATGTGTTCCAGAAATATTAGTTCAATGCTTCTTGGTTCTACAAGGGGTCCTCTGAAATTGAGAACCTTCAGAAGCCACAAGGTGAGATGCGTGAAGCTCCTTCTGCAGATTGCATTGCCCGCCAGGAAGAAGATACCGAGAGGTTGTCCAATGATTTGAAGCTGCAGCAGGCCGCCCTCCAGAACATGAAAGTTGCTTTCTCTCAGCAGAACGAGTTGCCGTTGAAGGTCTTCCCTTGAATGCTTTATTTATTTTAGTCATGCTTTCCATTTGTTTTGAGTGATGTGAGGGAATTCTTTCACGTCTTGATTTTAGGTCTTGAACTTATAGGTAATTGAATTCTGAATTGGCTCATTTTTGAGATAGTTTCGTGAACAATTGATTTTCTGAAAGAGATTATTCTCAATATAATTCGCATCTTGGATACGAATGATTATACATGTCATATGAAATTGTAAATGTAGTGTAAAAGAAAACATGAGAGGGAACAAACATGGGGTGTTTGATCATCGAGCATCTCGCTTGGGGCGAAGTCCCCAGTAGGGGTTAAAAACTATCTCACAAAAATTGCCTGATAGAACTTACTTGTCTTCTGAAACTCCGTCTGCATGAAAATGAGTATTCCTGGATACTTTCTTCAAAAGGAGTGTGCGCACTAATTTTCGGAGGGGAAGGCGGCTTATCTGGATTAAGCCTCTCCTGAACAATGCGCTTCAAGGCGTTGCATTCGCTAGTAGGGTGGTGAATAAATCGGTGGTAATGACAATACCTCGGGTCTGCCATTTCTTGACTGGTCGGTGGACGCCACACAGATGGAAGTTGCACATCTCCATCTCGTACCTATGCCTCCAGCAATGCCAAGATCTTCTTCATTGGGAATGGGAATTGGGGATACCTTGAGTCTAGATTTTCTTGTACTGGAGGACGTCGTGACGCCTCCCTTGAGCCTTGATGTGAAGCACGCTTCGGAGAGGGAGTTGGAAAACCAGCGTGTGTCATCATATGCGCGACCCGCTTAGCTGAGCGGCTTTGCCGGAATGCAGAAGGCGTCATATTGGGGATGCGATCAATGTTGGGTGAGTGAGTTGAACGCTCCCAACCCCTGTATTCGCATGCTCTTTGATTGATTTCTCCCTCTTCGAGCATTTCTTCACTTGGCTGAAATTGAGTGGTCTTCTGAACTTCGGCAAGGGCCTTGAGGTACAAATCTTCCAACAAGGCTTCGTAAGCTGCTGGCTCCCTTTCTTTATCTGGCAAGCATTGTGGTACCTCAGATAAGTCGAGCTGTCTTGAGTCTCCGTTGCCAGCTGAACCATGTTGTCCGTCTCTGCTGAGTCCCTTGTGGCCACGTGCTCTTTCTGCATCTTCACTGGCAAAGACATGGCCTTCGAATAAGGGTTTAGCGTTTCTTATATCATTTGTGATACTTCCCGGGTAACTGTTTGTCGAGCCTTCTTGCAATTGAGCTGTTATATCGTTCAAAAGGCGGAACGTCTCGCTCTGACTCCTAGCGATACCATCTTGATTTGCTAAGACATCCTCCAGCATCCTATCCACACTTCCGATGATGTCTGAATCATCCATGGCTTCCGAAGAATCTAGCGGGCGAGAATACATTGGGAGATGAGAGTCGGGATCGGTGAAAGGATGAATGGGTTAATGATTGAATTGAACCTAAAATCTACCCCTTTTAAATTGAAAGGAATTGAACGGGTATTGAAAAATTGAGTTTTGCAACCGAGAGATTAACCTCCCACTGTGATCGCCAATTGTTTATGGGTGAAAACTATTTCTGCTGGTTTTGGTAATTTTGGGGTGTGTGTGGATGAGAAATGAATCTAAACCCTAAAAAAATGCACTGCACGGGAGTGCTTTCTGATTCGAGAGATCAATCTGTACAATTCTCGCCTAAACAAAGAAATGACCGTTCCAGACTTGCTTCGGTCACAAAGTGAAGGACATGGGATTGATCTTAGGGAGGGAAGCGAAGAAGGTGTTGAGATTGTGAAGGTGTTGGCTGCTTATTACTTGTATCAGAATACCAAACTGGCTTGCAGGATGTAAACAATCAGCTCTGCGTGTTTGAATACGTTGTATTAACACTTGGTTTCCCCCTCTTTTTTGGAAATAGGGAGGAGAACCTATTTATACAAGTCACTGAGCCTAACACACGTCTCTAGTGGGAAGTGGAGGAAGTGGAGTGATGGAGTAGTGGAGTCGTGCTAGTGATTGTCAGATGATCAGGTATAAGCCCACTTCTCCCATCATCACTAACCGTCCATGTCTTCCTGCACGTTCTTGTGATAGCGCATTGCACGCTGCACGCTGTAAACCTCCAGACCAATACCCCAGTAAGTATCCCCCAGTTTGTAACACGATTAATGTCTCGAGTGTGTGGATCGTGGGACCCACAAAAGGTAGAATACAGTGCTAGGTTAATAATTAAGTTATTTGGAAAGTCGATATTCATAAATATCGTGTGTATTCTACGCATGTTATGCATCGAATATATTCAATATGCATGGAGCATCGTTGTTTTAAAGCTTAATGGAGTAAGTCACGAATTAAGCATCTTAAAACAGCATCACGTCCATCCATGTTCGAGTGACCGTTTGGAGGCTGCATGGGCGATCCATGCCTTGGCCGATCACTCTACAGGGAAGAGTGGAGGACGGTGATGATGATGATGCCTCACTGGTCTCCTAACTCCTATCCTAGGCTGTCCATCCAAGATAGCAAAGTTGTACGGACGAGATGGCTTGCGACCCCATCTGCGACCGTTGGATTAGGGTTTGGGAGGGGCACAAGCACCCACTTTCATCTCAATCGAATTTGAGCTTAGGGGACAATTTTGGAGGGACCGATTGGTCCTGCATGGATATGGCCCGTCGATGCTCACGTCCATGCTAGCTTGTCTCGCGAAGGTACGATTTAAACCACTCGATTCGACCAGCGAAGAAGAGTGGTTGAGATCTATTTTCAATAGGAATCCTGTGTCGCAAAGGATTCCTTAAGGAGGCATGACATGCCTACTTTGGGCGCACAAATCGAGGCGTCTGGTCCTTCCTTGCTCTGGTTGGTCGGACATAGAGGTAGATAAGCCCACGGTGATCATGTAAATACTCTCTGGACCTACTTAGTCTATTCCTGCACCCTTCATCCAGGCTGGCGAAGATGGACACTCGTGACCGATTTACGACACATGTAATATGCCGCAAACCCTAATTAGGGTTTTATATTTGTCGCGCGTATGCTACTGTAGATGGGGAAAAACGATTTGCTGGTTTTTAAGGAATTGAGAAGACGACCGTACGGAGGAGACTCCTCGAACCGAGCGAAATGTTAAACCTCACACAGATGCACCGCTGCAAAGGGGGTGGTTTATATTCGAGAGATCAATCTGTAGTACTCCGGCCTAAATCAAGACAATGACAGTTCCAGAGTAAATTCGCTCACAAGAGAGGATGGGTTGATCTGTAGGAGGGAAGCTGGGAAATGTGTGGAATCAATGGTGATCAAATATTGCGGGTGAGTGAATTCTGAATATGATAAGCTCTGAATGATTGAAATAGCTCAATTGAGAGTAGTTGCTCAATTGATGAGTTGATGATCTTGTGATGTCGATGAGACGTGAGACTGATGATACTGTTGATACTGATGATTCAATCATGATCCAGAGACTTATTTATACTGCTGTAATTTTAGACACCATGACCCCATGAAGTGTGACAGTTGATGGAATCAAGGAGTGGGGAAGTGGGGATCGTGTTTGAAACCAGTTGCTCAACGTGTGGAGACTTGGTCGATTTTCCACCCACTACCTCGTGATTTCCTTCAACTGATTGCACGACTTGCTCACATTCCATCGTGTGTTTGAACACACGAGTCGTAGACCGCCAGACCAAAACCCTAAGTGATATCCCCCCAAAGTGACACGATTGACGTCTCGTGGTTTGTTAGTCAATTGACGACTTCGTGGTTTGATGGGACGATGAGTCCGTGTAGTTGCTTAGTTGAACATGATGTTCTGAAACTCATGAGTTGAACATGTCATGAGACAGAGGTATATTTCTTACGATGAAGTGAGAAAGTATTGCTCATTCGATGGACCGTTGAATATTGATTGTTGAACCAATATTCCTTGGTTTGAGAAAATATTTATCATCTGACCAAGTGTTGCTCATGTGATGAATTGTTGAATATTTGATCGTCTGAGCATTTGTTGCTCATCTGATGGATTATTGGCAGCGTACCAAAAATATTAATAAGAATACTGGTCGTTGAACCGTGCATAATTAATAAAATTAATGACCATGAGGTCGTCGTAAAATCATTAAGGTTGGAATCTGGAATGATGATCCTTGGACTCAGAAACCCTAATTTGATCAATTAATGATCAATTCATGGTTCGTCAGAATTTTAACCATGGGACGAAGGAGGGAGAGACTACATGGGACCGTGGATCAACCATGTAGTGTCCATATGCTCACATGTGCAAATACAAAGAACTCCTGAAGAGTTGACGATTTGTTGGTGAAAGAATGATCAAATGTTGGTTTAATCATTTATTCGAAAATGCTCGTCTGAGCCTTAGGTGAGAAAACCTAATTAATTATGACGGAGTGAGGAACCGACCATGGGGTCATGAAACCGGCCCTGGGTAGTCACGTGACTGCCTGAAGATCACTTCATGAAAATCCAAAGTGTTTGGAAGAGTGTTGGACCTAATACGTGCAATTGTGCAAATTAGGTCAAAACCGTGAAACTTGATGGGACCGGCTTCTGTAAGCCAAAGAGTCAATCTTGGTCGGTCAAGATAGCGCGCTCGTGTCCCCAAGGCGTCCGCGTCTCAGTCCTGAGAATTTTGATACTTTCTGTCGTGCAATTGGGCATCCATTCAAGAAAATATGCCAAAATTAGGGTTTCGACGAAACTGAGGAAAACACCATGATATGATAGAAAATAATTATAAAATAAGGAATAAGGAGGCGTGGGACCGCCGAGGCCAAGGCATGGTCAGGCGGTCGTGGCCACGGTCCATTGGTGCCTTTTCCTTAATTTTATAATATTTTTCATGATTTTATGAAAATATCATGGATTTAAAGAGTTTTGATGAATGTAGGGAGTTTCCCTGAAGTGAAGGAGTTTTCATGAGTTCAAGGAAGCAAAAATATTAAAATAATAAAAATAAGGGTTGTGGGGCCGTGGGAGGCATGGTCGGCTGGCTAGGGCCCGGTCCCACAAGTTTTCATAATTTTATATATTTTTTAATGTATTTTTCATGATTTGGGGGAAATTTTCCTAATTTGAGAGAAATACCATGAAATCAAGGAATTTGATAAATTCAAGGAAAATAAAATAAATAATAATAAAATAAAAGGACGTGTGGGACCGGCTAGGGCATGGTCGGCCGGCTAGGGCCCGGTCCCACAAGTTTTTCATAAATTTATATTATTTATTTCCTAATTTTTGCAAAATACCATGAAATCATGGAGTTTTTTCATGAAATCAGAGAAATAATAATAATAATAAAATAATGAGGAACCATAAAGTGTAGGGCCGGCTGGGACCAAGGTATGGCCGGTTGGCGAATGGTCACGCCCCACACTATTTTTCCTTAATTTTATATTATTTTCTTGGGTTTATGAAAACACCTTTTCCTCGAGACGAAGGAGATTTGTTCAAATGAAAGGATTTTCATCAGATGAAGGAAAATAATATAAATATGATAAAATATAAAACTGGCGTGGGATTGGTCATGGCACGGTCGGCCAGTCAATGAGTCCAATTCCTTGGCGCCTTGGTCAATATTTTGATTATTTATTATTTTCTTCTTATTTTGCAATAGGTCAATCGTTTCGTCGTATTTTGAAATACTCGTTCGTGCGGTGACTGTTAGTGCATTGTCGTTGAATACACTTTCACCATATAAATCGGGGCTTACTTAGAGGTAGCTCAGGCGTCCGATTGTTGATTATTTATTACTAATTGTGGAATTCAGTGGAGAATAATTCACAAAACTGAGTAATAAGATGTTTATTATTAATTCATAGGATCAGCTGAGGATTCGACTACGGATTCAGAATAATAAAGTGAGCATTACCATTCCATGGGATCGTAGATTCGACCATAGAATCGGAGTAATTAAGTTTTATCTATTACCATATATGAGACCAGTTGTGGATTCGATCATGAAATCAGAGTAATGAGATAATATAGTTATTGCTATTCTATGAGATCAAGCCGTGGATTCGATCATAGAATCAGAACAATTGTTTATTGCCATTCCATGGGACCAGTCGTGGATTCGACCATGGAATAGGAGAAATAATAGATTATTCTGGGAATTCAGTAGTGAATGTCACGACAGAATTAATCTTAATTAGGAATAATTAACTTTGTGGCTCTATACTAGCAGAGCAAGCTGTCTAGGAGCATTAATTATCCCGATATGAGCTTGTCGGTAAGTCATATCCTTTATATAGTCAGGGTAAACTCGATGTTTGTTCCTGAAGACGTTATCGCTCTATACTAGCAGAGCAAGCTGTCTAGGAGCCGTCCATCTCGTGATACTATATAGAAATAATCACTGAAAGTGTTCAGTATTCATGAGATATGTCGTTGTCCGACCGTGATACTACATATCTACATGTACTCTGAGAGAAAGTACTCTCCGTTGAGAATTCATGAGAGACACGTGCCTCGATACTCACGTCTGATTGCTGGATCAGAGGCTCATATAATCATGAGTTTACAATTTTAGCCCTTGTTGAAAATCCACCATCTACACTAAGTCTCCTGCTTACTGAGGAAAGCCATGTTCCTCAGTCAGCATTAAATGGTGATTTTCCGGCCATAAATTATACAAGTAATTGAACTTAGTCGTAAGTTAGGACATTACTGAATTTCGAGAATATGAGCAAACCATGACTTGATGAAGGCTTCAGTGTCATGATTAGAGCATCATTTTATGAGCATAAATTGGTGTGAAACTGCTGGTTTGGACGACGAGTCCATGGTCGGTTGGATTCGTGGGCCGGGCCCAATAAGGAAATCCTTAGAAAATTAGGTTTTGGAAATAAAAACTAATATAAAAGGGATTAATCCTTTTTTTTATTCCTCCACGACCAGTTCTCCATCACGCCCTCACCTTCACGAACAGGAGAAAATTTCCTGAACTCAACGCCGCCGCCGGCCAAATTCCGGCCAACTCGCCTAGGTGTTTTTTTTTCTGATGTCCATGAGTATCATGGGTTGTTCATGCTTTGATCATGATGAATTTATATACATGTGTGTATATTAGTGTGAGTTTTATGAAAAAACCCTCGTTTTTGAAAACGTGTGTTCGTTCGATCGTTAGTTTTGAAAACTAACTATAATCCCTGATTTAGGAGAGGTTTTTTTTAGTATATGAACCTAGGTCCAGTGATAAAACTTAGTGTATGAGCTTTCATGTGTGCCACGGTTTTATCATAAAAGGAGTAAATTTTCACGAAATCGAAATAATCCTTCGTTTTAAAGACAAATTACGACGACTCGAAGGAAAATTCATATGATGAACTTGTGTCCAGTGATAAAATTTTGTTTATGAGCTTTCATGTAAATACAAAACTTTATCATATGTATGATATGTGAGCTTTCACAATATTTTTGAAATAATCCTTCGTTTTAAAGACAAATAACGACGATGCGAAGGAAAAATTTTATATGCAGCCGTGACATATATTGTGCAAAATATGATGGTATATTTTTTTCATTAGATAAAAATCCTTGAGAATTTATGTATGCAAGTTGCATTAATTGCTGTTTTGAAAAAATCAAAACGTGTGTTTTGAGGAACCTTCGAATATAGACAATATATTTATGATGAAATATTTTATTGTTATAAACTTCATAGGTCAGTTGTGTGAATGTTCACATTATGAAAATTGTGTTCGCGATTTCATGAAAATCAGCCTCAGAAATTAATAAAGTATCGTTCATTATCGCAGGTTTCGAAGAGACGAACGATTTTGAGGTGTTAATTCTAGCATTACTATCACTATTGTTAGTGGAAGTATAAAAGGTAAGAGTTAAGAGTTACCATTTTTGCTTGTATTTCCTTGATTTATATCTGGACGGCATACTGAAGTAGAATTTTCAGCTACTTAGCAAAGATGACCAATTCCCAAGCTGACGACGCCTCGAGGGAAGAGATGTGCGTTGATGATGGTATTTCCAGAGATGAGACATGCATGGATGAAACTTTCATTGGGGGAGACGAAGACGAAATCCCTGGGATTAAGAATGTCCCGAACATAGATGATGCATTCTTTGAAAAAGATATTCCAGGAGCTGAGCAACATTTGAAATCCCCAGTGTATCGTCTTTTGATAAATCCCAGAACTATTACTCAGAAGAAATTTGTGACTCCTAAGACAGTGATTCGATTTTTTCTTGAACGGGGGATCTTCACCTCATCAATCATAGAGTTTAAGCTTTCTCGACGACCTTTGGAGAAATTTTCCGGCTGGGCGAGGCATATGTTGGGTTTTCCTCATGTGAGGACTATGCTCGACCAGGCGCAGGTGACGAGAGCTATTCAAGATTCTGGAGAGTTGTTCATTTACAATGACGCAAGTGGTATTGTGGATCTATTTGCTCGCTGGTGCATTCCCACTCACACTTTCATATGTAGATGGGGAGAGTTTACCATTACCTTGGAAGACGTGGCAGCTCTGATGCATCTCCCGATCACGGGCAATCTTCCTGGGGATATTTCAGATGAGAAGACCGTCGTTTCTTATGTCTTGACAGCTGCAATGGAGGAAGCGAATAAGGCTGGTAGTAAAGGATGTTATGCTTCCTGGTTGACACACTGGTGGCCCAAAGACGAGGTTTCTGATAAACCCATCGACGGTATGTTACCCATTGCTGCTTTTTTATGTTTATGGTTGTCCAGAGACGTTTTTGAAGATAGTGGAAACTTGTTGAAGACTTTTGTGATTACCTTTGCTATTAAGATGGCTCAAGGTGAGCAACTTCCGATAGGTAGTTTATTCTTAGTCTCCTTGAATTACAACCTGGACTCCTTGATTATAGACTCCAGTGTGTCGAACGGCTCTATGAAGATTGAGTGTTATGCCAACACGATGTTTCTCCAAGCTTTGATGTGGGAGCACCTTAAGAATTATGCACCTACTTCACGTAATGTTATGCAAGGACCGAATACTGATGCGCGCCATACTTTCCCTGAGAAAGATAACGCTAGGATCATGTGTTGGTCCACAAATAAACCTCGTTCTAAAATACGCTTCATTGATGTGTTAGATGAAGAATCTGAGTTCAATTTTCGCCCTTGGGTGTCAGTCCATGATTATATTTCTTATCCGATGACTTTCAATACTGGAGAAAGCACGAGTTTGACGTCTGGTGCGCATCTGAGTGATGGCGAAAGATCTTTCATGTTGAGTTGAACCCCTGGTCATTTGCTATCAGCCACGTTTGGAGATCTTTCAGTGGAGGAGTATAATATTGATAGAGCAGCTCGACAAATAGGTATGGATCAGTGTGTTCCAACCATACGGAGAAGGAAGCCATCAGTTGAGCAACTCAGGACTCATGTGGATCATACTCACGTGGAAGGGAGAAGCTACTGGTTTCCTGGTTCTGATAGATTCTCCTATGTAACCCCATGTTATGTAGAATTCTGGGATCAGCAACTTGGGTGTTTGCGTGGCTTTGTAAGATTTCCCAGACCTCCATTCAAGGATCTTCCTTCGGCTGAGATGATTTCCGGTCGACCAAGATTGAAGTATCTTTCTGTTGATAAACGAAAGTCTTCTTCAGGATGCTCTCAGGTATGTTTCTTCATATAATCTTCACGAAATTATAAGAACTGTATTCTGATTATATTACTGGATTTCACCACAGGACGGTCGTAATATACGACCTCGAATCGGTGTAGATTTCTCAGATACTGAGGCGGTTATTCATGGCGGAGAAGGCAGTCTTTCCTCCTCTTTCTCTCCCATATTATTAGGATCTTGAAACCGATACTGTTTTTCCGTTGCAGAATTTTTCTCCATCAAGTGCAATTCCTGACTTGAGCTATGAAGGAGAAGCTGTAAGTATCTCTTCACATTTTCGATTATGATGCTTTATTGATGAAATGCTAATTGTTTGAGAATATTTCCAGGAGGATTTCGTTATGGAGATGGAAAGTGCTGCCACTCGACCGTCTCTTGAGAATAGAGACACATGCGGTGCTAAGGATTTGGAGCTGAATGGAAGTAATGATCCTCCCATCGTTGACACGGACAATCCCAACTCCTTGAATGCTTTGGATACCCCTCAAGTAAGCATATACTATGTACCTTCTTAATAGAAGCATAAAAGTGCTGATTTTTGAATGAATGAATGTGAATCCATGTGCGTATATGAAAACTCAGTCAAGTTTCGTCGTCAGAAAATTCGGAACCCAGCTTTTTAGTAGAAATGCCGTAGAATCTTCGTCCGGAATCGTATTTTTATGATCTTCATGTGAAAATTCAAGCCCGGAAAATTTCCAAGCTTTAACCAGGAAGCGTTTTAAGTTTTGAGCACGTTCAGGGCCTGAAAAAGGAGAAATAGCAAACTTCCAGGAGACTTCCAGGACTTTTTCAGATTGCGCATCACTTGATATTTTGGCCACATCTACTTGCTCGTTCATCGAATTGTCATGAAATTTTGACATGTCGTAGAGGACATCCATACAAAGAGAATGGTATATAACCAATCCTCAAATTCCTTGTAGATTGCTCCCAGTTCGTCTCTTAGTACAGAGAAGAGTTCAGTTTCTTCAGACGGACTCATCGTAAAACGTGTTTTCATGACTTTTATGTTATTTTCTCGTGCCTTAATGTATTATGATGAACCTTGACGATGTTGCCTTGCTGGTATGCTGTGTTTCATAATCTCTTTTGGATTCGTGACTCTAACCTCATGTAATCTTCGTATTAGGTCATAAATATCGAAGTTGAGGATACTGGAGCCAACAATGATAACTCTAACCATTATGGAGTTATTGATGAAGAGACAACCATCCCTTAACTTCAAGGCCATGAGAAGGTCGCTACTGATGTTATGGAAACCCAGATGGTTGTTGCCTCAGTGATAGGAGAAACCGAGACAGCAGCGGAGAATACCGAAGGAATTATTGCTTTGGTTGTGGAAGCCGCTCCAGTGACTGAGAACCGTATAATAGTGTATGAATATCCAACTGCAGGAGTTTCTTTTGATCCTCCATTTGACACTTCACTCCCATATCATGAACTGATCGGTGGATTCAACGTTCCCATTGGATATGCACGCTTGTACGAGACAATATGGAAGAAGTTTGGCCACATGATCGTTGACAGGAATCCTGGGAATGCTTATGCTTTAACCATGCAAGTAGGTGTTATCTTGCGTGTATTGAGTGCTATGCGTGCCAGACCTAGGAATATTGTGACTCCAGATATACTCTTTGATTGGGAGTTTAACTTGGAGAATTCAGAGAGACTTGGCCTCAACGTGAGATGGCATCGCAAGCAAATAAACATTATCAAGGATTCATGTGAGAAGAACATACCCTTTACCAATGATGCTGTGAAGGAAAAGGAGGACAATATTTCCAAGCTGACCGAGGAGTTGAACAAGGAGAGGGCGGCTTTGCAAATCTTGAAGGATGCTGATGAGCGAAAGCCTTTTCTTGCTGATTTCCTTTAATTATCTCTTGAACTTCTGAGAGATGTGAGGTTTATACTCGGGTTTTGATATTTAGATGGTTTTGGGACTGATGGTTAAGGATTTTCTTGTAGATTTGATAGAGATTTTCTTTTACGAAATATGAACTGAATTTTGATAAGTTGTTGAATTCAAATACTAATTGCAAGTACTGCAAACGTTTTGGAAGAATTGAAATACAAATGAAAGAAAATACCAAAATGTTAAATCCAAACGCCATGAATGCTTCGAACACCCAATACCTCAAATGTCCAATAATTTCAGATAAACGCCTTGAGCCAATTATCGTGAATTACTGGCAGGGTTCTGTCATCTGTGTTGATCAATTTGTAGTATCCTCCGTCCACGGACTTAGCGACTATGAATGGTCATTCCCAATTGGAGTTCCTTGTAGAATGAAAACCGCGTTGAACTGCTTTGAGAACCAGGTCCCCGTCATGAAACTTGTTAGGCTTGGTCGATCGTGCCTTGAATATCTTCCGCTGATTCAGAATTTCATGTTCGACGAAATTCCACGATTGTGGCACATATAGACACTCGCGCGGAAGAGAGTATCCAGCATAGTGTTGATCATGCTTAGCCAGGTCTTCAACAATAAACCTCTCGATAAAGTGACCAATTTGAAGAAGTTCTGAACCCAACCATTGGGTGTAATATTGTTGAGGTGAAGTTACCCACTCGTAGCTTTTGATGACTGCTAAATTGTTCATGGGAGAAGTCCCTGGACCATAGTAGCGTATCTGAACATTGGTAATATTGGAGCATGAGGAGGAATAAGATTTGCCTGAGCTTGAAACCTTCTGAAAAAGGTGTGCGGATTTTCTCCAAGTTCCTGCGTAAGTCTCATCAGAGTTTTTACTTCTTCCAGATGTTCAAATGGTGGTGCGTCCTCTGCTTCGTCTTCCGACTCGGAATCCTTGTCGATAACAGGATGTGTTGAAGGCATCGTTATCCTTCCAGCATGAATCCAAGTTCTTCCAAGGACCATGTCATATCCAGGGTCTTCTCGGATTATGAAAAACTTGGCCTTAGTGCAGATCAATCTTTCCGCAACTTTGAGAGTGATGAACCCGTATGCGTCTCTGGAGATTCCTTCATGGTCCCTGATTGTTATGGGAGCGTGGGTGGCTTCCTATCGATTAATACCAGCAGCTCTGAGAGTTTTCAAAGGGATGATGTTGACAGTGGTACCAACATCGACGAACGCCCTCTTGAACTCGTTTCCTTTAATGTGCACTGTGGTGAGCAGTCCCCAATCATACATTTCTTTGTCAGTGGCTGAGGGTTCGGTGGTGGTCTCTTGGATCAGCAGATGTTTTCCGGACACAATGTGGTTCAGTGCAACAAACATGTCTTTCCTTTGAGCTTTCGAAAGATACAACAAATTGCAGACATTTCGATCAGAGATTGGACCGCTTTATTGACAGGAGGTTCAGAGGTGGTAAAAGTTTGACTGGGAGGGGTTTTTTGTGTACTCCCTCAGTCCCCAGGTTGAGCTCTCCTGATTCGACCCTTTCTTTGAATATGCGCTTCAAATTTTGCAATCACTTGTGGGATGGCTAACGTATCTATAGAAGCGGAAATACCGAGGATTTTCCACGGCTTCTTCAGTTGGTTCCTTCTTGACATAACGCAATTTGATTGCACCATCTTGGATCCAATCATCGAGTAGTCCATTAACTTCTTTCATTAAACAGGGAAAATCAGGTGCTTCTGGATCTTCCGTATGATGAGGAGGGACTTTCGAATTCTCCTTCTTGTGTGCCTTTGAAGGGGTGGAGGAAGTCTGCTTGTGTTGTGGTTCTGCTTTTCGCTTACTCCCTTCTGTAACAGCATTTGTTGAAGGTTGCAGGTTGTACTGCTTGTTGATCAAACTCATGCTTCCTCGAGTGTCTTTTGAATCCTTAGTCTTTGTAGACTTTGTTCTTTCCAAAAGAGCGGGTGCAGTGGTTGCAAACCTCTTCGCAGCTTCGTGAAGCTCTGAGAAAGTCTGGAATCGAATATTCTCCAGCAAGGCCCTGTAGACCGGGAGCATGCCATTGATGCACAAGTCCACCAATTGTTGCTCCGTGACGTTTGGGTCGTGACAATCCAGGGCTTGGACTCTGAACCTTTTCATATAATCATTGGGATTTTCACTGACCCTCTGAAACATTCTTCCAAGGTCGGAGAGGGTGACTTGTTCTGACACGAAGAAGTATTTCATGTAGAATGCGTTAACCATTTCTCCCCAATTGTTGATGGTCCCTGGTGTGATGTTGTTATACCAGGTGTATGCCCTGCCTTTCAGATATTTTAAGAATTCCTTGAGACGAACGACATGATTATGTTCATGTTCTCCCATGGCTTCGAGAAAACGAGAGACATGTTCCCGAGCATTGCCAGTTCCATCATACAAGGTGAAAGTTGGAGAAACGTAACCTTTGGGGAGTGGAATCCTCTGCGTAGCAGCAGGATAAGGAGGTTGATGACGATGGTCATGCAATGTCTTGTCTTTTCCACGGTTCTCCAAGAGGTGCTCCAGATCCTCGCGAGTAATGAAGTTCGATGATCCCTTCGTTGATGAGTTGTCTGCAGCAGTTTTGCGGACTTCGTCTTCTTCTACTGTATGGATTGGAATTACTTCAGGATCGTCGTCTGAGGATTTCTCCTTCTCCTTTCCCTTCTCTTGAGTTTTCTCTGACATCTTTTCAGTAAGAGTTTTGAGATAATTACACAGCTCCTTCTGTGCAGCAGCCATGTCAGTCCGATTCTTTGCAAGAGTCTCCTGCGCTTTGATAAGATCAACAATGGTAGGTGGTGGATCTCCTCTGACTTCTTCAGGGTGTCGTCCGGATAGTGGATGACCTTCGGCGTGAGGAGGAGTAATTTCACCACCATCAGTGTTGGAGGTGGGAATTGTCTCCGAGATATTCTGATTGTTTTTGTTGTTAGTGCTAGCACGGTTTGTGTTAGGATTCGTAACTGAACCTGACATGAGATCAACCATCTTGTGAAATTGTGAGATTGCAACCGAGAGAATGATATCCCACTGTGGTCGCCAATCTGTAGATGGGGAAAAACGATTTGCTGGTTTTAAAGGAATTGAGGAGACGACCGTACGGAGGAGACTCCTCGAACCGAGCGAAATGTTAAACGTCACACAGATGCACCGCTGCAAAGGGGGTGCTTTATATTCGAGAGATCAATCTTTAGTACTCCGGCCTAAATCAAGACAATGACCGTTCCAGAGTAAATTCGGTCACAAGAGAGGATGGGTTGATCTATAGGAGGGAAGCTGGGAAATGTGTGGAATCAATGGTGATCAAAGATTATGGGTGTGTGAATTCTGAATATGATAAACTCTGAATGATTGAAATTGTTCAATTGAGAGTAGTTGCTCAATTGATGAGTTGGTGATCTCGTGTTGTCGATGAGAAGTGAGACTGATGATACTGTTGATACTGATGATTCAATCATGATTCATAGACTTATTTATATTGCTGGAATTTTAGACACCATGACCCCATGAAGTGTGACAGTTGATGGAATCAAGGAGTGAGGAAGTGGGGATCGTGTTTGAAACCAGTTGCTCAACGTGTGGAGACTTGGTCGATTTTCCACCCACTACCTCGTGAATTCCTTCAACTGATTGCACGACTTGCTCACATTCCATCGTGTGTTTGAACACACGTGTCGTAGACCGCCAGACCAAAACCCTAAGTGATATCCACCCAAAGTGACACGATTGACGTCTCGTGGTTTGTTAGTCAATTGACGACTTCGTGGTTTGATGGGACGATGAGTCCATGTAGTTGCTGAGTTGAACATGATGTTCTGAAACTCATGAGTTTACCATGTCAAGAGACAGAGGTATAGTTCTTACGCTGAAGTGAGCAAGTATTGCTCATTCGATGGACCGTTGAATATTGATTGTTGAACCAATATTCCTTGGTTTGAGCAAATATTTATCATCTGAGAAAGTGTTGCTCATGTGATGATTTGTTGAATATTTGATCGTCTGAACATGTGTTGCTCATCTGATGGATTATTGGAAGCGTACCAAAAATATTAATTAGAATACTGGTCGTTGAACCGAGCATAATTAATAAAATTAATGACCATGAGGTCGTCGTAAATCACTAAGGTTGCAATCTGGAATGATGATCCTTGGACTCAGAAACCCTAATTTGATCAATTGATGATCAATTCATGGTTCGTCAGAATTTTAACCATGGGACGAAGGAGGGAATGACTACATGGGACCGTGGATCAACCATGTAGTGTCCATATGCTCACGTGATCAAATACAAAGAACTCCTGAAGAGTTGACGATTTGTTGGTGAAAGAATGATCAAATGCTGGTTTAATCATTTATTCGAAAATGCTCGTCTGAGCCTTAGGTGAGAAAACCTAATTAATTATGACGGAATGAGGAACCGACCATGGGGTCATGAAACCGTCCCTGGGTAGTCACGTGACCGCCTGATGATCACTTCATGAAAATCCAAAGTGTTTGGAAGAGTCTTGGACCTAATACGTGCAATTGTGCAAATTAGGTCAAAACCGTGAAACTTGATGGGACCGGCTTCTATAAGCCAAAGAGCCAATCTTGGTCGGTCAATATAGCGCGCTCCTGTTCCCAAGGCGTCTGCGTCTCAGTCCTGAGAATTTTGATATTGTCTGGCGTGCAATTGGGCATCCATTCAAGAAAATATGCCAAAATTAGGGTTTCGACGAAACTGAGGAAAACACCATGAGATGATAGAAAATAATTATAAAATAAGGAATACGGAGGTGTGGGACTGCCGAAGCCAAGGCATGGTCGGTCGGTCGTGGCCACGGTCCCGTGGTGCCTTTTCCTTAATTTTATAATATTTTTCATGATTTTATGAAAATATCATGGATTTAAAGAGTTTTGATGAATTTAGGGAGTTTCCCTGAAGTGAAGGAGTTTTCACGAGTTCAAGGAAGCAAAAATATTAAAATAATAAAAACAAGGGCGTGTGGGGCCGTGGGAGGCATGGCCGGCTGGCTAGGGACCGGTCCCGCAAGTTTTCATAATTTTATATATTTTTTTAATGTATTTTTCATGATTTGGAGGAAATTTTCCTAATTTGAGAGAAAAACCATGAAATCAAGGAATTTGATAAATTCAAGGAAAATAAAATAAATAATAATAAAATAAAAGGGCGTGTGGGACCGGTTAGGGCATGGTCGGCCGGCTAGGGCCCGGTCCCACAAGTTTTTCATAAATTTATATTATTTATTTCCTAATTTTTGCAAAATACCATGAAATCAAGGAGTTTTTTCATGAAATCAGAGAAATAATAATAATAATAAAAAAAAAATGAGGAACCATAAGGTGTGGGGCCGGCTGGGACCAAGGCATGGCCGGTTGGCCAATGGTCACGCCACACATTATTTTTCCTTAATTTTATATTATTTTCATGGGTTTATGAAAACACCATGAAGTCGAGGAGTTTCCTTGAGACGAAGGAGATTTGTTCAAATGAAAGGATTTTCATCAGATGAAGGAAAATAATAAAAATATGATAAAATATAAAACCGGCGTGGGATTGGTCATGGAAAGGTCAACCAGTCAATGAGTCCAATCCCTTGGCGCCTTTGTCAATATTTTGATTATTTATTATTTTCTTCCTATTTTGCAATAAGTTAATCGTTTCGTCGTATTTTGAAATACTCGTTCGTGCGGTGACTGTTAGTGCATTGTCGTTGAATACACTTTCACCACATAAATCGAGGCTTACTTAGAGGTAGCTCAGACGCCCGGTTGTTGATTATTTATTACTAATTATGTAATTCAGTGGAGAATAATTCACAAAACTAAGTAATAAGATGTTTATTATTAATTCATAGGATCAGCTGAGGATTCGACTACGGATTCAGAATAATAAAATGAGCATTACCATTCTATGGGATCGTAGATTCGACCATAGAATCAGAGTAATTAAGTTTTATCTATTACCACTTATGAGACCAGTTGTGGATTCGATCATGAAATAGGAGTAATGAGATAGTATAGTTATTGCTATTCTATGAGATCAAGTCGTGGATTCGATCATAGAATCAGAACAATTGTTTATTTCCATTTCATGGGACCAGTCGTGTATTCGGCCATGGAATAGGAGCAATTATTATTGCCATTCCATGGGACCAGTCGTGGATTCGACCATGGAATAGGAGCAATAATAGATTATTCTGGGAATTCAGTAGTGAATGTCACGACAGAATTAATCTTAATTAGGAATAATTAACTTTGTGGCTTTATAATAGCAGAGCAAGCTGTCTCGGAGCATTAATTATCCCGATGTGAGCTTGTCTATAAGTCATATCCTTTATATAGCCAGGGTAAACTCGTTGTTTGTTCCTGAAGACGTTATCGCTCTATACTAGCAGAGCAAGTTGTCTAGGAGCCGTCCATCTCGTGATAATATATAGAAATAATCACTGAAAGTGTTCAGTATTCATGAGATATGTCGTTGTCTGGCCGTGAGACTACATATCTACATGTGCTCTGAGAGAAAGTACTCTCCGTTGAGAATTCATGAGATATCCGTGCCTCTATACTCATGTCTGATTGCTGGATCAGAGGCTCGTATAATCATGAGTTTACGATTTTAGCCCTTGTTGAAAATCCACCATCTACAGCTACTTTGGCCGGACGAATTTGCATGCTATGCTCTTCGTATGAACTGGCCGACCACGTGGGACCCACATTGGGCGGGTGGTGAACATGGTGATACCTGACCGACGGTCCTGGGTGTAATCTAAGCCATCCAATCATGCTTGCGAAGTTGGATGGTCGTGATCAATTTGGATTTCCACGGTTTCCTAAAGAATCACTCCAACCATGTTTGGGCAATCGTTTATTACTCCATAGCTTGGTTGTGGGAGAACCGATCAGGTAGGTGGAAAGTAGGCCCGCCAAGGGGCGTACCAACACTTCGCCAATTGATCGCGGGACAATCCAATCCGTCCAACCGTACTTGCGAAGTTGGACGGTCACGACTTATTTTGAGGCCATTTTTGACAGTCCTGTGCATGCTAGCCACTCCATGCCTGCTCGACCATCCTATTCAGGGATGGCGTTTGGCGTCTATTTGGGGGTAAGGCATGCGTTCGACCATCCAGGGCATAACCGGTCCACTGGTAGTCATTGTGGTGATAGCCTGCTCCTACTGAGGATCGTCTAGGCTATCGAATCATGCGGCCAACCTGCGTGGTCATGATTATTTCCGAGACTGGCAAGAGCAGTCCAGATTATACTCAATCGGGCTAGTATAACACACCGAGAGGAATGCTCAATCGAGCTAGTATAACACACCGAGAGATAGCCTGTACGGGCATTTCGTGCATGCCTCACTATTGACACTCGGGGATTCGTGTTACCCTGTTAGGAGCAACACTCATTCCTCATGCCGCATCAACAGTGAGGGTTCTTGGGAACAGCACAGGAAATACAAGGCTAATAAAGCATTATTTAATAATGCTATAAATCCACAGAAAATCGGGATTGTTGCTACATGCTCCGTTCCGGGTGTATTTAATTCACAGGTATTGTTGCCACATGCTCCATGCTAGGTGAATTAATAAAGTGAAGAAGTATTCATCACTCAAATGGCTTTATCCGTTATAGGATGTCAGCCTATTAAATTCGGCTTTTACAAGTTTAGCCTTAAACGAAAATCCACCATCAACACATGTATCTTTAAACTCCTTGATGAATGTTGTTAGTTTCGGCTATATGATTGCATCTAAATAAGATGTTGTGTGTTTCTTTCTCTCAGTCATGAAATGCCTCTTACGGAAATTTCATTATGATCCCGTTCTTGTACCTTTGCCAATTTTATTGACAAAAAGGGAGAGAATTAATATGTAGTTCATACTACAAATACATATGGTTTTCGGATCATTGTGTAAGGGGGAGTGGTTTTCATGTGAGATGGAGTATTGACTAAGGGGGAGTGATACATATCACCATAGTATTATTGTTGAAGTTGTGATACAATTGGACTTCCACACTATGTAATAATACTACGACATTGTATAAAAATGATCGATACCTATGCTTTCTCATTGTTATAGCTACGGATCTTCAACAACGGTGATGCTAAACTTACAACCTTTGGGATCATTTGAGTACTTGGAAGTGACGAAGATTTTGAGGAATGTTGAAGATTAGACATGTGGAATAGGAGCTACTAAAGTTTCATTATCTTTTTTGTATTCCATATGTATTGATAGTTTTGCCACTAAAATTGACAAAGGGGGAGATTGTTAGAGCACTGCTCGGTCAAACTCGCATGTGTTGCTATCTCAAGCATGTTTGTCAATGTTAGTGATCAAAACTATAAGTCTTGATTTCTAGTCTCTTATGGCTAAGTCTTGGACTAGGATAGTAAGTGTGGTTGAGCTCAAGGACTTCATGGCGATTCATCATTCAAGTAGAAGATCTACTCAAGGAACCGGTGGAACTTCTCGACAAAAAGGTATGTGGAGACTTGAACTTATCTGTCACTCAAAAGTCTATATATTCTATCTCCTACTATTTGAGAAAAAAGTCGTATGCTATATATATAGACTAGATCATACACATTTGGTATTTCGAGCCGAGTATACCTCGCCTATCTATATCTCAAAATATGTGTTGGTAAGCTTTTCGCTTCGACCAAGTTTATCTTTACCTAGTGACGAAATTCATGAATGTTTCAATCACTTTGAAAATTGCTTTGACGAGAAATAGTGTGACAACTACATAAAGTCCTCTAAGAATGTTTCAATGATTGGAATGAGAGTTTAGATTACATAACCAATGGATTCCTTGAACCGAAGTTTTCGAACTTTGTTGATCAAGAGAACCGGAAGTATGGCAAGTGCCAAGTCCACGAACTGCCGAAGTTCTCAAACCCGAGAATTTCTGCTGGAGTTGACAAACTACTTGCATGAGCCAAGTCCGCGAACCCAGTCCGTGAAACGGCGTAGTTCTCGAACCCGAGAATTTCTGCTGGAGTTTGTAAACTTTATCCGGTGTCTTAAGTCCGCGAACCTAGTCTGCGGACTTAAGAAGGTTATATATCTAAAGATGATTTTTGAACTTAATCTTAAAATAATAAGGAATGCATTTGCAAACCGTGGCTATTAAAGTTCATAAAATGATTCGAGTGAATCAAATCATCTTTGCTCCAATTGTGTCTTGTGTAGTTACACAAGATTTCCTTGCAATTGAACAACTCTCTTAACTAGTTTATTTGATTCAATTGAATTAGTTATGGTGAAGAAGAACATGGTTGGTATGAAAATCTCAAATGGTTAACCTCTTTTGGTAGACTATTGTTGAACCAACAATGTACACGTTTGGGTGCGGTTAACAAACCTAGAAGCGTACAGTCATTTGTGTATGACAAGCTAAGTATTCGATCTAACGGTTGAGAAATATTAGCTTGAATCTAAATCAGGTTTTCATCTAACGGTGAATATTGATTGCTTTGTAACTAAGGCAAAACCCTGATTTGAAAGGCTATATAAATGAGACATCTAGTATTGTGCAAAACTAATCCCCACACCTTACGTGTGATACTAGTTTGCGTGCTAGAGTCGTTTATCCTTTAACCTTTGGCTTTATTCTTCTAAAACCAGGTTAACGACTTAAAGACTTCATTGGGATTGTGAAGCCAGACTGATACTACTTTTATCGTAGTTGTGTGATCTGATCTTGCATCTTCTATCGTAACAGTACAATCATATTGATTTGCTTGAGATCGTGAGAGTTCTCCGATAGGCAAGATATAAAAAGTAATCACAAACACCTTCGTCTCATCGTTTGTGATTCCACGACATCTTGTTTCTCTACCATACGATTAAGATTGTTGTGAGGTGATTGATTAATCTAGGCTGTTCTTCGGGAATATAAGACTGGATTATCAATTAGTTCATGTTCACCTTGATTATTATCAAAAGACGGAACACAAACTTTTAGGGTTTTTCTGTGGGAGACAGATTGATCCTTTGACAGACTTGTCTGTGTGAGACAAATTTGTTTATTGTTAAAGCCTGCGACTTTGGGTCGTAGCAACTCTTAGTTGTGGGTGAGATCAGCTAAGGGAATCAAGTGCGCAATATCCTGCTGGGATCAGAGGTGTAGGGAGTACAATTGTACCTTGGATCAGTGGGAGACTGATTGGGGTTCAACTACAGTTCATTCCGAAGTTAGCTTGGAGTAGGCTAGTGTCTGTAGCGTCTTAATACAGTGTGTGTTCAATCTAGACTAGGTCCCGGGGTTTTTCTGCATTTGCGGTTTCCTCGTTAACAAAATTTCTGGTGTCTGTGTTATTTCAATTTCCGCATTATATTGTTTTATCTTTATAATTGAAATAATACAGGTTGTGTGTTAGATCAATCAATTGGAGAATCTGACCTAACGGTTGTTGATTGATATTGATTGACACTTGGATATTGGTCTTTGGTACCATCCAAGTTATTCCTTGTGTTTGATTAGTACTCACAGTTTCTGTTTGAGGAAATCAAATAAAGAGAGAGATATAAACTCGTTGATATACTTTTAATTGATCGAGTCTTGTTGATTCTCTTAAAAGTATACTCGAGTTTGTCCATACAGATTGCTAAGCGAAATATTGGGTGGTGTTGTTAGACCCCCGTTTTTTCAGGCATGGCTTTGATTCATGAGGTCGTTGGTTCAACTCCCATAGACAATGACTGAATCAATTGGAATCCGCATCTATTATAGGTAAGTAATATATGATCGATATTAGTATTATTATTCTTCAATTATTAGCCATGACCCAGAAAACTTTCCGCTCGAACCTTGTAGGATAGCCAACATCTCAACCATGTAGTAATTGTTAACTCCAAGATAAATTGAGCTACGAATTTAATTGCTTATGTATATGGTCGTTGCCACGAATACACTGCGGATATTTATGGATTAAATTTAACCATGCAAAATGCATTCTTCTAATACTCTTTAGCCGCCATCAAGTTATACATATCCTTTTCACTGGTTAATTAACAATGAATTGCACATCTTTACATCCAGTAACTTCTTAGTTTCTCTTAAAAATAAAATAACACACAAGAGCGAAACTCCAATGTGTACCAGCAAGTGAGGTTACATTATACCCACGAGGATGCACATATTTTATCTCTACAAGTTATTTAGTTTGTGTTCAAGACTGAACCTGTGGTATGTGTTAGAGCACTGTTCGGTCGAACTCGCAAGCGTTGTTATCTCAATCTTGTTTGTCAAGTTTAGTTTCCAAAACTATAAGTCCTTATTTCTAGTCTACTTATAGCTAAGTATCGTACTAGGATAGAAAGTGTAGTTGAGCTCTAGATTCCACGACGTTCATCATGCAAAGACGAAGAACTACTCAAGGAACTGGTGGATCTTCATCGACTAAAAGGTATGAGGAGACTAGAACGTATCTATCACTCAAAAGTCTATCTATTATATCTCCTATCTTGAGATAAAAGTCGTATTGCTATATAGACTTCGATTATACACATTTGCTATTTCGAGCCGAGTTTATATCACTTATCTATTTCTCAAAATATGCGTTGGTAAGCTTTCGCTTTGACCAAGTTCATCTTTACAAGTGACGAAAGTCATATTGATTATTTCAATATCTTGACAATTTCTTTGATGAAAAAAATTGTATGAATAACCTCTATTTAACATCCTCTAAGAATGTTTCAATGATTGAAATGAGAGTTTAGAATATATAACCTTGAATGGATATAAACATTGTATGTGAACTCATACTTGTGTAAGTCCAAAATCCTTGAACTAAACTATGTGTACTTTACTGGTTCAGGATGTCCGGAAGCTAAGCCCGCTTACCGTACGCGTACTTCCGGAAGTTCACATCCCGTGAATTTCTGCTGGAGTTTGTGAACTGAAAACAAACTCAAACCGGATACTTAAGTATCGTACCGGTATGCATACTTGAGTGGGTTATTTCTAAAAACGTTTTATTTTTGAACTAAGACATATATAAACTAAGGAATGAATATTTGCAAACTCTCTACATTTATAAAAACGTTTTATTCGTGAATCAATTCGAGTGAATCAAAATTGTTTTTGCTTCGATTGTGTCTTGTATACTTCTATGAGATCTAAGAAATTGAACAACTCTCTAACTAGTTCTTTTGAGTCATTTGAACTAGTTATGGTGAAGATGAATAAGGTTGATATGAAAGTGCTCATATGGCTAACCATTGGTTAACTACTGTTGAACCAACGACTTGTACACATTTAGGTACGGTTACACAAACCTAAATGAACGTGCATTTCATTTGTGTATAACATGCTAAGTTCGATCTAACGGTTGAAAGAAATCAGCTTGAATCTAATCAGGTTTTCATCTAACGGTGAATATTGAATGCTTTGTTACCAAGGTAACTTAGATTGCAAACCCTGATTTGGAGAATATATAAATGAGAACTCTAGCAACTGGGAAAGCTAATCCCCACACCTCCCGTGTGATACTAGTTGTATAAGCTAGAGTTGATTCTCCTTTAACCTTAGGTTTCTATCGATACCCTGTAGGTTAACGACTTGAAGACTTCATTGGGATTGTGAAGCCAGACCAACTATTTTCTTTGTAGTTGTGTGATCTGATCTTGTTGTTTATATGGTGATTGAGTGCAATCGTAAGATTGGCTTGAGATTAATTTCTCTGATAGGCAAGATAGAAAAGTAGTCACAAACATCTTCGTCTCATCGTTTGTGATTCCACAATATCTTGTTTCGCTAGTCGATTAAGATTATTATGAGGTGATTGATATTTCTAGGCCGTTCTTCGGGAATATAAGTACGGTATATCAATTGGATCCTGTTCACCTTTATTTATCAAAAAACGGAACAGAACTCGTAGGTATTTCTGTGGAAGACAGATTTATCTATTCCTATAGACTTTTTTGTGTGATATAGATTTGTTTATTAAAGTCTTCGACTTTGGGTCGTAGCAACTCTTAGTTGTGGGTGAGATCAGCTAAGGGGATCAAGTGCGTAGTATCCTGCTGGGATCAAAGACGTAAGGAGCACAACTGTACCTTGGATCAGTGTGAGATTGATTGGGGTTCAACTACAGTCCATACCGAAGTTAGTTTTTAGTAGGCTAGTGTCTGTAGCGGCTTATTACAGTGTGTGTTCAATCTGGACTAGGTCCCGGGGTTTTTCTGCATTTTCGGTTTCCTCGTTAACAAAACTTCTGGTGTCTGTGTTAGTTCTTTTCCGCATTATATTTTGTTATATAATTGAAATATCACAGGTTGTGCGTTGAATCGATCAATTGGTAAATCCAACCTTTGGTTGTAGATTGAAATTGATTGATCCTTGAACATTGGTCTTTGGTACCGTTCAAGTTAATTTCTCTTGTATTCAATTAGACTCGCAGATTTGTATTTGCTTGAGTAAGTATTGAATCCAGAAATTGAGATATAACTCTTTGATATACTTTGATTCTAACTGTCTAGTTGATTCTCTTAAAAGTATATTGGAGTTAGTCCATACAGATTGCTAAGCGAAGTATTGGGTGAGGTTGTTGTACCCCCACTTTTTCAGTATGCACA
The DNA here is from genome assembly GCF_003573695.1 of Papaver somniferum. Taxonomy (NCBI): domain Eukaryota; kingdom Viridiplantae; phylum Streptophyta; class Magnoliopsida; order Ranunculales; family Papaveraceae; genus Papaver; species Papaver somniferum. The sequence goes on from NC_039359.1 coordinate 139,750,787, forward strand.
TAAGTTCATTATTTGTAAGGAAATAGTTGCAATGAGTAAGGCAATGAAGAGTCAATGATTCGTTTCAAAATATTAAGATTGTTTCGATCGATTTTACTAGATTTTTTTTAATAGCAGGTTTGAACATAAAATCTTTTAATCATTTTTCTGATGTTGCCCTTATTTTTTATGAGAATGATATATACCCTGGATGATAACAGAACAAAGTTCAATCCTGCATCATCTCCATATGGTTCTTATGTCCATGATATTCTTGCAAGAGAAACGACAGCAAGTTGTGAAGACCAGTGGCTATACGGCTATTAAATTGTTAATTCTGGTGAATCTATGATTGGTAAGAGGCATAACAACATGATTAAAGATTGCATACTGCAAAGTTTTACAAGCAACATTTACATATGTAATCAAGATGAGACAAAACACTTTGGTAACATTCTTTGGGATGATGAACTTAATACCACGCAAAGCACTGGAAAGCAACTAGTTTTTATTTGATTTTATTTAGCAAAGAATAATAGATTCCCACTGCTCCTGGTACTGCCAGTTAATTTGGTTATTTTTACAACATGCTAGAGCAAAGGCTATGGATAGTGTCACTCCTTCTAAAGTCTTTTATATACTCCATTTGAACATTATACGACATGTCATCAGCTGTGTGAAACAAAAGACTACACGATAAATATTTAGTCATGTGGGGTGAAAAAAACAAGACAGTAATAATATTATACCATCCAACAAAGCTGGAATCTGTAAGTATATTCGAAAATACTTTTTTTATATACTGTATCCAGTCTTTGAAAGTATCTTCGTGTAAGTCCGCTTTAATCCATTATGACTACTTCTGTAACCTCGTTCATTTTTCCAAGATGAGCATTATATCATGCAATTGCTGGGGAATCAACCAACAAACTACCACACAATATCGTGTAGTTACACGATAAATAGTTAGTCGTGTGGGGTGAAAAAAACAAGATAGTAATAATATTATACCATCCAACAAAGCTGGAATCTCTAAGTATCTTCAAAAATACTTTTTTTATATGCTGTATCCATTCTTTGAAAGTATCTTCGTGTAAGTCCGCTTTAATCCATTACGACTGCTTTTGTAACCTCGTTTATTTTTCCAAGATGAGCATTATAGCATGGAATTGCTGGGGAATCAACCAACAAACTACCATACAATATCTTTAAAGCTTGATATCTCTACACAAAACATCATTTGGTTTTCTATTTAAAACTCTAGCTACCAACAATCGTATGACTTTTATTGCACAATCATTTCAATTTCATAACCATTTATCTGTCCCTAAAGTTGGTACGCAGGAGGGGAGGACTATGCTAAATGTGGAAGGATAACTACGATGTGCAATCCTACATTCCAAGAGTTATATACACGTCCGTGTCACTTCCCTCGCACTTAACCATCCATGGTGGTGCATAGGCATCAATGGCGCCCCATATCCAGATGCAAGAAAAGGCTCTGAGACGACTTCTCGTCAATTTTCTCCAATATCAATGCTCCATGGATCCTCATTGCTGACTTCAATGAAGTTATGGATCAATCTGAAAAAAAAGGGGTAGAGAAATAACATATGCTCAGACCCTACCATTCCTAAACTTAATTGATCAAATGGGACTCATGGATCTGGGATTCTGAGGCGATCCGTTCACCTGGATGAAAATTCAGCAAAGAAAATATAACATTCTAAAAAACTCGACAGGAATATGGCAACTCAATATTGGAGAACGTATTACCTACATGCAGAAGTTACTCATCTACCAAGAATAGCCTCACACCATGCCCCAGTTCTGCTCTAAACTATAGCAATTGACTGGCATTAGAACATGAATTATATATAAGTTCGAGAATTTATTGCTTACCAACCCACAACTGCAACAAGTGGTACGTTTGGCATGGACCATACAGAATGATACAGACGGTAAACCTGCAGCTCAAGCTCATCTCGACCGGTGAAACTCTTTCTTATTGAAACAAGGAAACTTTCGGCCACCTCTCCACTATGATCAAGAAACCAACAACCCAAATCGAAATGGCATGGAATTAATGTTCTACCTATACTGGAAATGACTTGACATATTGGTTGATCCAGGAAAAGAAACTTTGAGCTCAGCACATGACATTACTTGATTGTCATGCAACTTACTGGCAGCAAAGATCAAGAATCCAATGGCTACAATCAGGCGACCGTAACACCAGTTTCTTCCATACAAAATCAACAATCCATCAAAGGCGCAACAACATTCAGCAACTTCAAGATCAACAAAACAATTGGGTTGCAGACAAATATACCATTGTCAGACTAATGATCGATCATTTTACCAATCAATATACGACACAAAGTACAGTGATAGATGAAAGGTTTTGTAATAAAATAAACCCAAGGTTAACGCCCCGCCAATGCGCTTCATTGACGGAAGAAATAACTCCCGAGGAGATTAAAAAAAAACATCTATTCTCTATTGGTTCTAAACGTGCTCCAGGTCCGGATGGATATACTACTAAGTTTTTCAAAGTCTTCTAGGAAAAACCCATTTATAGTTGATATAAATGGCATGTATCTTCTTCAACTCCGTAAATATACATCCACTCATGAATCATACAAACCTAAATCTAATCCCCAAAGTGTATCATTCATCCGAACGATCACAATTTAGGCTTATAGGACTTTGTAATGTCACATATAAAATCATCTCAAAAATACCAGTCAACCGTATACGCCCATTACTTTCATTATTAATAAGCCCTTACCAAAGCGCTTTTGTACCCCAAAGATCTATCCGGGATAACATAGCAATCTTCAGCGAGCTATTTCACCACATCAGAATATCAACCAACATCAAAGATCCCAAAATAGCTCTTGGAATGGGGATTCATTAGAAAATCCTTTACCCAATTAGGTTTCCCAACAACTTTTATAGAATACATCATGATATGCATATTAACGGCCACCTATTCTATCAACATAACCGGCACACCATATGGACATATCACTCCAACCATAGGAATAAGACAAGGGCCCCACCCTCCTCATATGTTTTTATCATTTGTGCGGAAATACTTTCAACAAACTTATGGAATCTTGAGATACAAAAAGCAGTAGAGGGACTTCGTATTTCACAAAAATCTCCACTGATTCTCCACCTTATGTATGCAGACAGTCTCCTCATAACATACGGGGCTTCAACAGAAGGTGTGAATCATCTCTGGTAACTTCTCCAACGATACAGTACCTCAGCAGGGAAACAAATTAATACATCCAAATCCATTATTATTCACTACCCAAAGCTTGAACATTCTCGGGTCAGCGCCCTTCAACAAGATTTTGATATGCCCATATCCTCAACACCCCATATCTATCTAGGAGTCCAATTCAAAAAATGAAGAGTCTCTCGCCATTTATTTGAACCTTTGCTAAACCGGCTAGCACGTAAGGCGAAGGGCTGGGTGACAAAATGAAAAAGTGGGGGTACAACAACCTCACCCAATAATTCGCTTAGCAATCTGTATGGACTAACTCCAATATACTTTTAAGAGAACCAACTAGACAGTCATACTCAATCTTAACAAAAAGTATATCAAAGAGTTATATCTCAATTTCTCGATTCAATACTTACTCAAGCAAATAGAAATTTATGAGTCTTAATTGAATACAAGAGAAATTAACTTGACCGGTACCAAAGACCAATGTTCAAGGATCAATCAATTTCAGTCAACAACCAAAGGTCGGATTTCCCAATTGATCAATTCATCGCACAACCTGTGATATTTCAATTATATAACAAAATATAATGTGGAAAAGAAATAATACAGACACCAGAAGTTTTGTTAACGAGGAAACCGCAAATGCAGAAAAACCATGAGACCTAGTCCAGATTGAACACACACTGTATTAAGCCTCTACAGACACTAGCCTACTACAAACTAACTTCGGCCTGGACTGTAGTTGAACTCCAATCAATATCACAGTGATCCAAGGTACAATTGCGCTCCTTACGTCTCTGATCCCAGCAGGATACTACGCACTTGATTCCCTTAGATGATCTCACCCACAACTAAGAGTTCATGCGACCCAAAGTCGGAGAATTTAATAAACAAGTCAATATCACACAGAAAAGTCTACAGGAATAGATAAATCTATTTTCCACAGAAATACCTACGAGTTTTGTTCCGTCTTTTGATAAATCAAGGTGAACAGGAACCAATTGATATAACGGACTTATATTCCCGAAGAACAGCCTAAAAATATAAATCACCTCAGAGTAATCTTAATCGACTAGCGAAACAATATATTGTGGAATCAAAAACGATGAGACGAAGATGTTAGTGACTACTTTTCTATCTTGCCTATCGGAGAAATTAATCTCAAGCTAATCTTACGATTGTACTCAATAAGATAGAAACAACAAGATCTGATCATGCAACTACAAAGAAAATAGTTGGGTCTAGCTTCAAGACGTTAACCTACAGGGTCTCAATAGAAACCTAAGGTTAAATGAGAATCGACTCTAGCTTATACAACTAGTATCATACAGGAGGTGCGGGGATTAGTTTTCCCAGTTGCTAGAGTTCTCCTTTATATAGTCTCCAAATCAGGGTTTGCAATCTAAGTTACCTTGGTAACAACACATTAAATATTCACAGTTAGATGAAAACCTGATTAGATTCAAGTTAATATCTTTCAACCGTTAGATAGAACTTAGCTTGTTATACACAAATGAAATGCATGTTCATTTAGGTTTGTGTAACCGTACCTAAACGTGTACACCTAGTTGGTTCAACAGTAGTTAACCAAATGGTTATCCATATGAGCACTTTCATATCAACCATATTAATCTTCACCATAACTAGTACAAATGACTCAAAAGAACTAGTTAGAGAGTTGTTCAACTGCTTAGATCCTATAGAAGTATACAAGACACAATCGAAGCAAAAATGATTTTGATTCACTCGAATCTATGTATGAACATTGTAGCCACGGTTTGCAAATATGCATTCCTTAGTTTATATATGTCTTAGTTCACGAATAAACCGTTTTTAGAAAATAACCCACTCAAGTATGCATACCGGTACGCATACTTAAGTACCCGGATTGAGTTTGTTTTCATTTCACAAACTCCATAAGAAATTCACGGGACGTGAACTTCCGGTAGTACACGGACTTTAGTTCCGGTTATCCTAAATAGCAAAGTACGTATACTTTGGTTCAAGGATTTTGGACTTACACAAGTATGAGTTCACATACAATGTTTATATCCATTTAAGGTTATATATTCTAAACTCTCATTTCAATCATTGAAACATTCTTAGAGGATGTTAAATAGAGGTTATTCACACACTATTTTCCATCAAAGCGATTTTCAAGATATTGAAATGATCAACATGACTTTCGTCACTTGTAAAGATGAACTTGGCCAAAGTGAAAGCTTACCAACACATATTTCGAGAAAAAGATAAGCGATATAAACTCGGATCGAAATAGCAAATCTGTATAATCGAAGTCTATATATCTATACGAATTTTGTCTCAAGATAGGAGATAGAGTAGATAGAATTTTTGAGTGATATATAAGTTCAAGTCTCCACATACCTTTTAGTCGATGAAGTTTCACCAGTTCCTTGAGTAGTTTTTCGTCTTTGCATGATGAACGCTGTGGAGTCTAGAGCTCAACTACACTTTCTATCCTAGTCTGAGACTTAGCTATAAGTAGACTAGAAATCAAGACTTATAGTTTTGCCAACTAAACTTGACAAACAAGCTTGAGATAGCAACGCTTGCGAGTTCGACCGAGCAATGCTCTAACAATCTCCCCCTTTGTCAATTTTAGTGACAAAACTATCAATACATATGGAATACAAAATAAACAAACTTTTCAACTTCTCTTCCACATGCATTATCTCCTTGGTTCTTCAACATTACTCGAAATCTTCGTCACTTCCAAGTACTCCAATGATTCCAAAGATATCCAATGCAACATCATCGTTGTTGAAGATCCGTAGCCATAACAATGAGAAAACAAAAGCTCTCAATCATTGTGACACAGTGTCATAGTATTATTACACAACATCAAAGTTCAATTGTATCACAACTTTGACAACAATATTATGGTGATATGTATCACTCCCCCTTAGTCAATACTTCATCTCACATGAAAACCACTCCCCCTTACATCATGATCCGACAACCATATGTATTTGTAGTGTGAACTACACATTAATTCTCCCCCTTTTTGTCAATAAAATTCGCAAAGGTACGAAAGCTAGTGGGATCCTAATGAAATTTCCATAGAGACACGTCATGACCAAAAGAAAGCACATATCAACTTTTTAGACGCAATCATATAGCCGAAGCTAAATGCATTGATCAAGGAGTTTATAAAGATACAAGATAACCCCTATAATATTCCACATCTGCACGCCCCACAAAGATTTGGCAATTAAGCACAAGTTCAATTAAGAACTCTCCCCCATAAAATGTCATTCCCGAAAGAACAACAAGAGCGACCTTACTTTCACAAGAAAAGAAGGATTTCTTTGGACAACAACAAATCACATAAGAATATGAATTTGTATCCAAAATACTCAATTAAATTAACCACAAGAGAACCCATGATTAATTTAATAGGAAATGCTCAACATAAGAGAACTTACGGAGCCACACAATATATACATAAAAAATATGGATCAGGAAAGATCAATATTGCGGAATAAACAAAGATTCATTCTATCTTTCATCACTATTTGCACAATGACATATAATAGACTTAATCTTTGTAAACAAAAGATCATCCTTTCTTCCATTATATATTTGCATAATGACATAAAAGGCTTAACTTTTGTTTGTCAAAAATTAATTCAATCTTTTACCAATATTTGCATATCGACATATGCAAGACTTAAATTTTGACCACGTATGGGACAATCACAATTCACGGACGCAAACACAAATATCCCATAAAAAATTGCAATATATAAAACCATAAAGCTTAATACTGCAAAATCATCTTCTAAACAAACTTTGGAAATTAAGCAAATAAATCTAAAAACATTGAAGATGAAAATCGTTGGACATAGCTATGTGTAATCACAATAATGACTATTCCAAACTCTAGTTATTCTTCTTAAAAACACAAGAATAAAATTCTCATAAGAAGTTTTCTAGACATTGAGACCTCTGAAAAATTCTTTCTCGTCCCCGAACTCCTTGTCGTCAACAGTCATGGGAACATATGGTACGTGAAGAAAGGAGTCAATTCCAACAAACCTTCTAGGCTGAAGATGTCGAACCAGGGCCTTCGGAATTTCAAGAGTTCTCAAAACAAAAGCCTTTATTTGTTGAATCTCCTTCCTTGTCTCCTTTAACTCTTCAAGAACATCAGGAAACTTCTGAGACTTTGAAGGAACAGCTCTTGGCTTCCTCACATTCCTTCTTTTTCTTTTCAAAGTTGGAGGAATCGGAGATTTTTCTTTTTCCTTCATGATTGATGGATTAATAATCATATTAACATCCTTTCCATCAGAAGATATGATGCTTGGAGTATCCATATGAGTACGGGTTTGTGGGAGGAAGTCCCAAAATAAGCTCAACAAGTAGTCTTTGGTTAAAAAGAGTTTCAGGGAAGGAAAAAGATATGTAGGGTTACGAAACCTATAAACACAAAGGTTCGTGTACACACAACTCTCAACCCTATAAAAGGCAGAATTATCTATTTTAACCCTCCTTTATTGATTAAAAGGGGAAGTCCTTTCCAATATCAATTAGATATGAATAGTGGTATGAATTCCAGACTTTGCTATGCTCTCAGAGCAAAAACAAACAAAAAGAAAAACAAAACAACTAAAAATTTCTTTTCTTATAGCCTGAGGTGTGCAAAATCTTGTCTCTTTTAATCAGGCACATGAGACAAGATGCACTAACCAACACAATTTAAGTTGTGCTGGTATGAATAATAATCTATCCACCATATACCTTTCGATCAAAATTCATAGAACCCTGTTTCACATAGTTATTAGACCATAAATTTGTTTCTAAAGGTCTTGTCTTATCCTTGGAAACTAACTTCTTTGACGAAGATAAAATCTTACATACCTCTGCGGTCTTTTGAACAAGTTTAAGCTTGTTTGCTAATCGATTTGCTCTTCGTTGAAGTTTGTTGACATGCCTTAATTTGTGTTTGTACTTGTAACACTTTGAAATTTCACGACCCTTGAGCGAACAATATGAGCATGTCAACCTGAAATATGATTCAGGTATCCGAGATGTGCAAGCGGCTAGGCACAAGGTAGAACCTGAAAAATTAGACAAAGAGTTTCCAACGAAAAGGTCAAGTTTTTCTTCCAGATTGGTTGAGTTTTCTTCTGAAAGAATATCAAGATTGATGTATGTATTGCTACAATTATCAAAATCAATATTTTCATAAAGAAGTGCAACACTTGATTTTTCATCTTCATTAGAATCACAGTTGTCAGACATTTCAACAAGAGTTGTAGTAAGACCTTTATTCCTAGTGCATTTCTTTCGATTTGGAAACTCATTTGCAAAGTGAATAAAACCTTTACACTTAAAGCACTGAGGCATATCTTCGTCATCAGTTTCATCATTATCCCTATTTTTAGGAGGACCACGATTATGGGTTTATCTGATGACCTGGATTTATCTCTGGAGAACCGTTTACTTCTCTTTAAAAGAAGATCCCTAAACTGTCTTCTGATCAACGAGACTGACTTGTCAAGATCTTCATCCGATGAATCAGCCTCAGAAAGATTATCTTCAGAGATGCAGACACTTATACTTTTATCAAGTAATTTAGTGTTCTTTTATGCTTTGAATGCAACATCCTTTTTAGATTTGGATGTATGCTCATGATCAAAGATTTTTAATTTTCCAACCAGAGTATTCCTGGAAAGAGTATCAAGGTTATTTCCTTCAACGATGGCATGCTTCTTAGAATCGTATATGGATGGCAGAGATCTGAGAATTTTCATCACAATATGCTTTTCAGAAATAGTCTTACCCAATGCAAAGGATGCATTAACAATTTCAGACACTTTGTGATTAAATTCATCAAATGTTTCTTCATCTGCCATACGAAGATTTTCCCAATCAGAATTTAGGTTTTGAAGCCTAGCTTCTTTTTCACAAGTATTCCCTTCAAATACGGTTTCTAAGATATCCCAGGCATCTTTAGACTTTGTGCACGTAGTCACATGATGTGGAAGATCTGGGGTAATGGCATGTATGATAACATTTAATCCGTCAGAGTTTTGCTTTGCAGCAAGGATTTCTTCTGGAGTATATGCACCAATATCCTTAGGTCTAGACACATCGCCTTTTGTATCAACCGGAGGGGTACAGTCATTAACAACACGTACCCATGTTTGAAAATCACGAGCTTGAAAAAAAGCACGCACAGTAATTTTCCACCATAAGTAGTTTGATCCATCGAAGACTGGCGGTACGTTTATGGAGATAGAGTTTCTGTCCATAGAGTCAGATCGCTACAAACACAGACTTATAAGGTCTTTAAACGTGTTTGCCTGCTCTGATACCAATTGAAAAAGTGGGGGTACAACAACCTCACCCAATAATTCGCTTAGCAATCTGTATGGACTAACTCCAATATACTTTAAGAGAATCAACTAGACACTCAGACGCAATCTTAATAAAAAGTATATCAAAGAATTATATCTCAATTTCTCGATCCAATACTTGCTCAACCAAATACAAATATGTGAATCTTAATTGAATACAAGAGAAATTAACTTGAACGGTACCAAAGACCAATGTTCAAGGAACGATCGATTTCAATCAACAACCAAAGGTCGGATTTCCCAATTGATCGATTCAACACACAACCTGTGATATTTCAATTATATAACAAAATATAATGCGGAAAAGAAATAACACAGACACCAAAAGTTTTGTTAACGAGGAAATCGTAAATGTAGAAAAACCCCGGGACCTAGTCCAGATTTAACACACATTGTATTAACCCGCTACAGACACTAGCCTACTACAAACTAACTTTGGTCTGGACTGTAGTTGAACCCCAATCAATCTCACACTGATCCAAGGTACAGTTACGCCCTTTACGTCTCTGATCCCAACAGGATACTACGCACTTGATTCCCTTAGATGATCTCACCCACAACAAAGGTCGCGGATGTGGTTAGTTGCCATCCTACTTTTGACCAATATATCATCTACATACACCTCACTGGTGTTATGGATTTTGTCCTCAAACATGTCCTCCACCAGTCTTTGATATGTGGCACCTGCATTCTTTAAATCGAACAACATCTTGGTATAGCAATACAATCCTCTAGGTGTAAAGAAGGATGTATTTTCTAGATCCTCGGGACCCAGATGGATTTGGTTATTACCCGAGTATCCATCCATTAATGTTATCGCCTTATGTCCCACTATTGATTCTACCAGCTGATCGATATTTGGGAGGGGAAAGCCGTCCTTTGGAAAAGCTTTGTTCAGGTCACAAAAATCGATACAGATCCTAACCCCTCCGTTCTTCTTAGGCACTATTACCATATCTGAGATCCACTGTGGATATTGCACTTTGTGAATGATTCCCGACACCTGTAGCTTCTTCAGTTCTTCCTCCATTGCCGCTTGTAACTTGGGAGCAATCCTCTGCATCTTCTTTCGGACCGGCTTGAACTTCGGGTCTATCCTCAGGTGATGGCAGCATACTTCTAGATCAATCCCTTCCATGTCATGCATCTTCCAAGCGAACGCGTCTATATGTTCTCGCAATAAAGCTATCAGCTGACCCGATTCCTTTTCAGATAACAACTATCTGATCTTTACTATCTTTGGTTCTTTTTCAGTCCCTAGGTTAACCTCCCGAGTGGATTCTAGAGCTGTGAAGTTTGGCTTTGGGTCTTTGATCGGTGTCGTTGCCTTTGATTGCTATAATATTTTGTCCTCTCCGGCTTCAAAGGACATGACGGCTTGTGAAATCACTTTCTCAAACTCCAGTCCGACCTTAATCTCTTTAGCCTTGTTCTTTTCTAGGCGCAATCGTGCTCGCTTGTCTTCATTTTGCTGAATATCTACCTGTATGCATTTTCTTGCGGCTTGTGGGTCCCCTAAAACTTCTACCACTCCTCTGTAGGTGGGGAACCTCAGTCTTTGGTGGTAGGCTGAAGCTACTCCTTTGATGCATGGTATCCAAGGTCTCCAGATGATTGCTTCGTATGGTGATACAACATCGACCACACAGAAGGTGGTGAGCGTATCTAGGTATCCTTCTCCATCCGAGACCTAAGTGTAACCTCTCCTTTTGGTATTGTTAATGTACCGTTAAAACCATAAATTTTATAAGTCGAGGGGATTAAAATGTCATTGGACAGCTCCATTCGTTTGAATGTGTCGTAGAAGAGGACTTCAACAGAGCTCCCGATATCCACTAGTATCATATTCACACCCCATTCCTCGATCAGTAAGTTAATGACTAGTGGGTCACCATGTGCTTGACCGTTCATATATAGGGGAATCTTTAGCTGAAAATGTGATGGGTTGCATCATCCATGCTTCCATGGGTAAGGTCCTGGCCACGCTAAATATCTCCTTCCCCGCCCGATCTCTCTTGTGGATTCATGACGTGATTCCTGCCTCCAAGTTTATCCCTTAAGTTGCGGAATGTGAGATTGTGTTGCATACGAATTGGGTACCCCGATCAATTCTAACTTGGTGTATTGGTGCATCGGGTGTCTGGTCGGCCTGCTTGACATACTTCCTTAGATATCCGTCCCGAAGAAAATGCTGAACTATGTCTTTTACTTCTCGGCAGTCATTGGTGGAGTGCCCTCGGAACTGATGATAATGACAGAATTCAGGGTGGTTCTTTGTCTCATCGAACTGTATTCCTCTAGTCTTTGGGTATCTGATATAGTTTCGCTTTTCTAGCTTTTTGAAAATTTCCTCAAGTGGAGCATTTAAAATGTGTATTCTATTGGTTCGTGTCGGGGTTTCTTCCCCTTTTCAACCCATTCCTTCTTTCCCGAAGGCTTTTGCTGTGGACCTGATATTTTATCGAGTCGTTTCGAGACCTCTTTGGGAGCTGCTTCTGTTGCTGCGCTTGCTTCTTGTACTCCCCTATCCTTGGCTCATTCATGTATTTCTTCTAAAGTTATGTAGTGTTCTTGCATCTTCCGCATCTATTTCAATGTTTCTGGCTTCTCAATGAACATAGCTATCCAAATTGGGTCAGATTTCCCGAGAGAATTTTCAAATCCGAATATTTGTTGGCCGACTGGTACTTTCCCGATATCGGTGCATAATTTCCTCCATCTGTCTGTTAGGGATATCAAAGGTTCTATGAACCTCCTCGCCAATGTGAACATCTTGTTTACCCTAGGTCAGGCGATGTTGTTGTGCATGTAGGTCTCAAGAAAAGTTTCTATCAAAACATCATATTTCCCGATAAATCCCACTGGTAAAGTGTTGAACCAGTTCCTTGCTTCCCCTTCTAGACTGGCAGGGAAGAACTTACACATAACTACATCATTGTTCTTCCACTGTAACAATGACATCATATACATTTTGACGTGTTCCACTGCATCCCCGCTGCCGTTGAACCTGGATGGGAACGTTGGAAGCGTACATTTTGAAGGGAACGATGTTTGTTCTAGTTCTCGGTTGAAAGGAGTCTTTGTTTCTTCACTGATTACTTCTTCTAGTTTGTCATCTTCACCATTTCCGAAAAGTTTCTTAACCATCTCCTCAAGTTGTCCAAGCTTAGATTCAGTCGCGCTGTCATATCTCCCGGTTTGTTCGAGTACTTCTTCTTCGGTTGATGAATTCTCGGGAGGACCATACCTTCCTCTTGATCGGTTAGGGTCGAGTACACGTCCTCGATGTGGGGGTGGTGTTCGGGTATATTCTGATCGGGTTCGATTGCTCGAGGATCCTTGGCTTGAAGATCCTCGTAACCTAGACTCTTGGTTTCGGAGCCGATAATTCTCGCGTTCAAGTGCCAAGTTCTTTCTCTGTATCTTTCTCATAAATTCTTCTTGCCTTCTCTGGTTATCTAGAATCGCCATAAATGTTGGGTATGTGCTCTCATGGCTAGAATGGCCATTTATGTGGTTTCCTGGTGCGACCGGTGGTGCGGTCGGGGGTCCCACTGGTGGTGCAACAGGTTGGAGATTTCGAGTTCCTCTCATCTTTCCCAACCGAATTTTCCCGAGTCTTTCCTCTTCTCTATTGAAAGCGTTCTGATATTCAGCATGTTTCCTGGCTTTTCGGCGGTCCTCTTGCATTATCAGTACTTCCTTGCCATCCTCCGTGTCTGATGCTGTGAGTCCATTTATCATATCCTCGGGTCTTCTCTGGATCGGCTCGACATGTACTAAGAAGGTATGTTCATCATCCTGAGCCAGGTTGATCTCCTCATTGACAGTAGTCATTCCTCCTGCTGGTACCATATTCTCCTAGGGTGGCTGTCGGCGATCACTTCCTTGTTGCGAGTCTGCCATTCCCTCTTGCATGTTGGTTCCCGCTACTGTTCTATTCCTCAGAATCCTACCGGTCCCCGAAATACTAGGCATTAGCTCGAATCCACTTTCTCCTCCGAGAGCTTTTACCTACGTCAGCAAAATATACAACACCTCCCTTTGAATTGTTTTCGAAAAAGTTTTACAAGTACAAAAGAAAGATTCTGATGTTCGTCAGTATGCAGAGATAAGTACGATTCCTCTATTTTGTCACGCTGATCTCAGCAAATTAGTTTGTTTGATCACTAGGATGTTTTTGTGGAAAAACGTTTCTGATAAGTCATTTTCAGTACTCTTACTACGCATTAATCACTGTTTGTCCTACATTCTCCCTATCAAAAGTCAATTCTCAACCGTACGGATGGTCGGAAAAGTAACTCTTTGGCCGTGTGCCAACGTGGTAACTTCCCTTACTGAAACTGAGGGTATCACCACTCGTGAATCATGTCTGAAACATGAACATGACATGATCTATCCTTTTTTATGTTTTTTTCTCAGACTTCCTCAAGGATAGTTCTACCTTGGGATTCTTTTGGTTTTCCATTTATCTGTACAATTTTGAGAAAAGGAAAAAAAGATCTACGCTAAAACATTTCAGGAATCACCTTTAGCGATTTTTCCAGTGACCCAACGCAAGCCGATCTACTGGTCGTGATATAACACAAAACTTCAAGATCTTTTTGAGTTAGAAAATAAGCCCTTTTGGGATGGACGTTTATCAGTTAGTGAGATGAAGTTTCATATAACTTCAACCAAACATCAATGATGTTATCTTAGGAGCTTTGAATCTTTCTAACAACTCAACCAACAAAAGAATCTAAATAAGTTTTGTTAGCCAGAAATCCAAAATCAAAGTTCTTAAAAAGAAAATAAACCACCATATATCGAAAGCAAGAAAACAAACTCTTAAGTTTTTGCAAACCTATTGTTAAAGACACTCTCCATCTACCAATTTATACATATAACCACAAGAGTCTTTCTCTTAGCTTCGACTAACATCATCAGATGGCTTAGGAGCTTTTGAATCTTTCTTTTAGTGGCTTTTACGTTCAAGGTATCTAAAAGATGTTACTCTCTCCCCTTAGTCGGCGCCAGAATGTAGATGTAGAAAATCCTACAACTACATCCAACAATCCACATGAACTTGCATCAAACATAAGTAAGTGAGAGACTCATAAGAACACAAGATATACGTGGTTCGGCATGATTACCTACGTCCACGGGGGTGAAAGGTTGATCTTATTACTTCACACAAAGATACAAGCTCTGATTCACTCTACAATACTCTCTCTATGTGCTCTCCCTCACTTACAGATTGCTTCCCTTCTTTCTCGACAAAGCTCTCTATTTATAGGCTAACACGCTCATACAACAAAGTTACAATGTAAGTCACAGTTCATCCTACTTGATGATCTTGTCGGGTGATAAGTAATGTTCCTTCCGATATTTACTACCCGATCTTGGTATGATCCTGATGGATGTGGTTCTCGATATGCTTCTTCCCGATATTGATGTCTCGATACCCCTTGACCCGACGTCGCCTTCTTTCTCGATTTGAACTGATACCTTTATTCCCTGGCCCCACTTTGACTGAGTTCTTCTGTTCTGCCCACGTCTTCGTCAGTGTACTTATCATCCTGGCTCCCGATGAGTATCTTTCGGCCACATTCGAGTATCTCCTTTACACGTGCTTGGTCCACGAGCACTTGGCTGGTATCTCCTTCTTTGTGCTTGGGGTTGTAGGAAATGATTCGGTGTTGTGCATCGTTCTTTCTTCAGTGAGCCATGGCTCGAGATTGCTCCACATATATCTGTCATTTATTTACACCTACATAGCCAAAACCCAATGTAATGGATATCCCAATCCTACTCTTTGTATGAAATCCTTTGTATCCTCCTTTCTTTGTGGCTTTCCTGAAGATTGCAAACCCGTAAGGTAATGGAAATCCTAATCTTCGTGGCTTCCCTAAGATTCCTAACCCCGTAAGGGAAATAACGTGTTTGGTATTCTCTCTACCTTTCCTATCACAAAGTCCTATAAATAGACGTCTCAACAACTCCAACTTCCTTCATCGATATTTTCTTCTCTGCCCACCTTATCCGTAACCCTAATCTTTCATCCCCGTCTCTCACACAAGGTAAGCGTTTGTGATTGGATATACAATTTCTCTGTTTCTGCAGGAATTAGGGCTCTTTCGTTATGATGTTTGATTTTCAATACTTGATGTTTTCGTTTGATATTGTTTTACTTTTAGGTTATTGTCTCAATTATATATGTATTTGCCTCTACAGTTCGGCGTTGTTGGATTTGATTGAATCTCAATATGGTTTAGTAGTCTGATTTAATATGGATTCGTCTTTGATCGTAAGACTTATTGTTATTTTTGGTTTGATTGAATGGCGATTGTGTTAGATTCTGATCTGATTCAAGATTAGGTTAATGTTTTGTGCATGTAATTTAGTGTGATTCTGGGATAGTTCATATTGATTACCTGGATCGGATGATTTGTAATGGATTGTTATCTCATTGATGCACCTCATTGATAGTTTCTAGTTAAGATCTTTAATCTCGAGTTCATCAACTTGGACATAGGTAACATGAAAACTAGAAACTTAGAAAGTGGATGCTAGAAAATACACAAATGTTATTTTGATTTGATGATGATTATTATTAGATTACGGTTGAAGGTTAGGGTTTGACAATGCTTTGGAATCTTTTCTCCTATGCCATCAACTTAGACTTAGGTTTAGACTAATTCTCTGTATGGATTATGTTGTGTGGTTTTGGATTAAAAATTTCTTATGGATTACTTAGATTGAATGGTTATTGTTTAATGCAGATGCAGATATTCGTGAAAACTCTAACTGGGAAGACCATTACTCTTGAGGTCGAAAGTTCTGACACCATCGACAATGTTAAAGCCAAGATTCAGGATAAGGAAGGAATTCCTCCTGATCAACAGAGACTGATCTTTGCTGGTAAACAGCTCGAAGATGGAAGAACTCTTGCTGATTACAACATTCAGAAAGAATCTACTCTCCATCTCGTGCTACGTCTTCGTGGTGGTATGCAGATCTTTGTTAAGACTTTAACTGGGAAGACCATTACTCTTGAGGTCGAAAGTTCTGACACTATTGACAATGTAAAAGCAAAGATTCAGGACAAGGAGGGAATTCCCCCAGACCAACAGAGATTGATTTTTGCTGGTAAACAGCTCGAAGATGGTAGGACTTTAGCTGATTACAACATCCAGAAAGAGTCCACTCTCCATCTTGTCCTTCGACTCCGTGGTGGTATGCAGATATTTGTGAAGACCCTTACTGGTAAAACCATTACCCTTGAAGTAGAAAGCTCTGATACAATTGATAATGTGAAGGCGAAAATTCAGGATAAGGAAGGAATTCCTCCGGATCAGCAGAGATTGATTTTTGCGGGCAAGCAACTTGAAGATGGCCGTACGCTCGCTGATTACAATATCCAGAAGGAGTCTACACTTCACTTGGTGTTGCGTCTTAGGGGAGGAATGCAGATTTTTGTTAAGACATTGACAGGAAAGACGATCACTTTAGAGGTGGAGTGTTCTGACACAATCGATAATGTGAAGGCTAAGATTCAGGATAAGGAAGGGATTCCTCCAGACCAGCAGAGATTGATTTTTGCAGGGAAGCAATTGGAAGACGGAAGAACCTTGGCAGATTACAATATCCAGAAGGAATCAACACTTCACTTGGTTCTTCGTCTACGTGGTGGTATGCAGATTTTCGTTAAGACCCTTACTGGGAAGACAATCACATTGGAGGTTGAGAGTTCTGATACCATTGACAATGTGAAAGCAAAGATTCAAGATAAGGAAGGGATTCCACCTGATCAGCAGAGGTTGATTTTTGCTGGAAAGCAGTTGGAAGATGGAAGAACTCTTGCTGATTACAACATTCAGAAAGAATCCACTCTTCACCTTGTCCTGCGTCTTCGTGGTGGGGATTATTGAAATGTTGTTGGTGCTTGCAGGTGGTCGTCGAGTATGCCAAGGAAATGTGTTTTTTACTTTGTCGTCTCACTGTTCAGTCTTCTATTCTAGTTCTTTTATTTGTCGTCTTGAAACTATGAAATGTTAGCTGCTTTTTTTATCTTCTGTCAATACTAGAGTTTGGTTTAAAGTTTCGTCGAAAAAATTTGCGAGTTCTAGTATGTACTTTTCGTTGTGCTTTTCTTGAATGAACAGACAGTTGCTTGGATCGTTTTTTTTCTTTCTTGTTTTCCTTTTTGCTCAGAGCACTGTCACCCTGTCAGCCAGGCAAGGGTACATTTGTTGGGGCAGTCTTTCCTGCAGTTGCTCAAGAAAACAAGCATCTGGACTAGTCATGCCAGGGTGACCATAGATCCATTTTTCCTGGGCAGCAGGTTTGGCTTCCAATTCTCAATACTAAACCTCATTCAAAACATAAAAGTAATGATGATACAAATTAGAGAATTACATTTGGCTTCTGAAAATTAATTAGGAACAAAGTAGTTAAAGAACAGCTTGATCTAGGAACGGGTAATCAGTATAGCCAACAACTGGATCAGGTATTGCAAATGTAGCCCTGTTGTACTTGTTAAGAGGTGCATCAAGCTCAAACCGTCTAGGTAAATCAGGATTTGCTAAGAACAAGCGTCCAAAAGCAACAAGATCAGTATGGTTTTCTTTGATTGCCTTGTTACCTTCTTTCCTGTCATAAGCTCCAGCAACAATGAAAGATCTCTTAAAAGCCTGTCTCATGGGTAGAAGACTGTAAGGAGTTTTTGAATTATCTTCAATGGTAATCATCCTTGGCTCAACCACGTGAAGATATGCAATTTCATACTTGTTCAATGATTCAGCCATGTAAATGCCAAGGGAATTCGGGTTTGAATCTGCTGAGTCCATGTAATTAGCAAATGGAGAAAGTCTCATGCCAACTCTATCTGCTCCGATTTCTTTGACAACAGCTTCGACGACTTCTAGAGCGAAACGACAACGCTTTTCTATGCTCCCACCGTATTCATCTGTCCGGTCATTGACTTGGTCCTTCATGAATTGATCAATAAGGTATCCATGTGCACCATGAATCTCAACTCCATCAAAACCTACATATATTGAGCATGTTCCATTATCAGTTAGTGTACATTTTTCTCGTTCATACCCCATTTAAAAAGCAACAGGTTACATTACCAGCTTCAATTGCATTCGTTGCAGCAAGTCTATAATCATTGATAACTTGTGGGATTTCATCGACACTTCGTCTCCGAGGAGGCATACAATCCCCTGATTCCGCTCGAGCATTTCCAGCTTTTACTCCCTTGTCAGTAGAAGAAATTGGAGCTTGTCCATTTGGCTGATAATCTAGTCACGTAAAGAAATGAAAATGTTATCTTCATTGGAACCCTCCTTTTCTGTTTCACGAGTTAACAAGAAGTAATAAATACTATACAGTACCATTGGACGAAACCCTCCCCACATGCCATAGCTGGCAGAAAAATATTCCACCCTTTTCATGGACAGCATTCACAATTGGTTTCCATGCTTCCACTTGTTCCTTGGTCCAAATTCCAGGCGTTCTAGGATACCTGCACAAAATAGTGATAAATTTTTGAAAAGGCCACATCAAACTAAATCAGTAGAGCTTTCTATAGATGAAAACTAGTTAGATTGACGATTTTGTAGAAATTACCCGAGGGAAGTTTCGGATATTGCAGTGGCTTCTGAAATGAGAAATCCACCATCTGCGGTTCTCTGAGAGTAGTACAAGATGGCATGTGGTTGCGGAAGGTAATCGTAAGATCTTAACCTTCCTAACGGTGCCAATACAACTCTGTGAGAAAGCTGAAACTTTCCCATCTTGTATGGATTCATTAGAGGTATTCTCTCCATCGCATTATCTTGCCTTTCTTTTGCTTCCATTTTTCTCTTAACACCTTCTGGACTTGTGTTGCTTCTCTCATTCAGCTCCACTAGCAACTATTTATAGTCCAGTTATCTGGTCAATTTTCACCCTTTAGTCAATCATAACTAAACTTGCTGCCCAAACTTCCCAAATTTTCACCCTTTAGTCACTCATATGAATTATCTGGTCCAGTAGCTTCAACTAGGGACTTCAATGCTATCTCCAACTATTATGAAAAAAGAGGTGGACTTACTCCTCCTTATATATAGTCATCTTGCTGATTTCAATTCTATGATCTCCAGTCGTGGTCTCATCGATATTGAAGCTACTGGACCTCGTTACACATGGACAAATAAACAACTTAATCACCGAAACATTCAGGAACGCCAACTTAATCACCGAAACATTCAGGAACGCCTGGATAAGGCTTTGGTCAACGAAAAATGACGACTTCAGTTTCATGATACGAAGGTAATTCATATGAGTCATTTTAATTTTGATCATCGTGTGCTTATTATGGACTTGAATCCTGTTAGAAAATTTAGGAAGAGGCCATGGACATTGGAAGCCATGTGGTTAGAAGATGATCGTTTTAGACAATTAGTTAATCAGGTGTGGAGTCATTCTCATTCTCCTTGCCTTTACTCAAGTAATAATCTTAGTCAAAAATTTGACAATTTAGCTCAACAAGCCAATATTTACAAAATCGATATCCAAGAATCCATCATATCGTTATCCAACAAATAATGATGGATGTATCTACTTTAATTGATTTACGTACAACATGTGGTATTTGAATTATAAATATAAACAATATAATGCGGAAAAAGAAAGAACGCAGACACCAGAAATTTTGTTAACGATGAGGAAACCGCAAATGCAGAAAAACCCTGGGACCTAGTCCAGATTGAACACCAAACTATATTAAGACGTTACAGACACTAGCCTACTACCAATTAACTTCAGACTGGAATGTAGTTGAGACCGAATTAAACCCTCACATCAATTCAGTTACAGTCGCGTTCCTTACGCCTCTTGAGTCCCAGCAAGACTCACACAGATAATTCTCTTAGTTGATGTCCTTTACAACTTAAGAGTTTTTTCAACTCAATTGAAGAATTTAAACCAATCTTCCTCCCACAGATAACCTTATTGTATGTGTGATTTCCTTTTTGATCGTAGATCAAGGTGAGACTGGAAATTGATAGCAATAGACAAAGTCTAGCTAACCTCAAAATCCGGACTTATGCTTCCCGAAGAGCATCCTAGATTATTATTCACCTCACAAGTATTAAACTTATAGAATCAACAAAGCCTGATGATGTAGTACATCTCTTTGTGTATCAACTATGACAGTTGACTCATGAACATGGTGTCTCATATTCGGAAGGTACCAGTTTTAGGAAACTGGTTTATAGTGTGAACACAGTTTTTCTTATATACGGAGGTGCCAGTTTTAGGAAACTCCTTTACAGTGTGAACATAGTTTTTCTTATATACGGAAGGGTGCCAGTTTTAGGAAACTCCTTTACTGTGTGAACAGAGTTTTTCCTTTGCAAGTATTTTTCTTTGCTAGTTTGTTTATCTTTCCTTTTCTTTTTTGTTAGTCGGTTCTTGAGAACCTATTTAAAGGCTATGCCTTCTTGTTTTGATAACACATCTTATTATCAATATTATTATCAATTCAATTATCAATTTTACAACCTTTAGAATCTTGATCCTTGCATCAGATTTTAGCTAAGTTTCTGACGAAACTTAATTATCTTCAAAACCCAAGCAACTTGCTTGTTATATCCTGTTCTGTGCTACACTAGTTGGTATCAGATACAGTGTTTTTAGTTTTTACCTAGAAACAAATCCTTCACAGCTTCCGCACAACTTCAAACCCTACTTTTTATTTTCCAATGGCAGAAAAACCTCCTACCCTAACTGAAATTGCAGAACTCTTGAAACCTCTTCAAACTTCTATTGCAAATATTGAAACTAAGCTTGCAACCAATGAAACAAGCACCAAGGCTCTCACGGAAAAGCTTGAAACTATGGAAAAGAGGTTAGTTTTCCAAGGAGATTATGTGAACAAGTTATTGAAACACACTGGTTTAGAAAAAGAAGACATACCTGAGTTAGTCGATGAATGGAGAGAAGAAGACAAGAGAAACTGAGGATGTTACAAAGGAAGGAGAAAAGAACTCTGAATACAGAGTAGCTGATGAAACAAAAAAAGTAAAACCACATACTTTTTATCGGCATACTTATATTCCTGAAAACGTCTCACATCATCTTTCCCACAATGAGCCGTTAGAAGGTTTTCTTGACAAAAAACCTACTCCTGTAAATATCAACAGTGATGAGGAAGGACAAATCGAAGAAGGTGAAAGACAAAAGTGGATAAACGAAAGACGATTAACGTCTAGTATGATTCATTATGGAAGTATACCAGAATATAAACTTATAGCTGATATTCCTAGTTTTCACGGTGGTTTACACATCGAAGAATTACTAGATTGGTTTTATGAAGTGGAATCCTTTTTCAAGTTTATGGATGTTCCAGACTCTTCTAAAGTGAAGTTGGTAGCATATAAACTAAAAGGTGGAGCTGCAGCGTGGTGGGAAACACTCTCTGAAGATCGAGCTAAGTATCACAAACCTCCTATATGCACTTGGAATCGAATGAGACGTTTATTAAGAGCTAAGTTTTTACCAAAAGATTATAAACAACAGTTGTTTCTTAAACTTCAAAACTGTAGACAAGGAGCTAGACTTGTTGAAGTATATATAGTTGAGTTTTATGCTTTAGTTGCTCGTAACCAATTGAATGAAATTGAAGAGCAATTGGTGCACGTTTTATAGATGGTTTGAACAATTTAATTCAACAAGGAATGACACAATCAACTTTTACAATGGTTGAAGCGATACATCAAGCTCTTAAAGTTGAAAGGCTTGTACTCAGTACTTCTCAACAAGCTAATCCAAGACAAGCTCGTTATCAACATTTTTATAAAGATGCAAAACCATATAACTCTTATGGTTACCAGGGTGAAAAAGGAGCAACAACTGTTATTGATACATATTCCCAGGGATCAACTGTCTTTGTTGATCCACATGAGAGAAGTGCAAACCAACCTTTTCAGCAACAACAAACTACTTTTGTTCATTCAGAACCTGCTCCTACAATGCATATATCATCTGCTAAACCATTTCAGGCTCCTTCTCAACGAAATTTTGCTCGTAATACTAGAGGTAATAAATTTACACAAGAATTTACTCCTTTATCTAAACCCTCTAATCCTTATTCAAAGTTTCGAGGAGATAAGTGTAACAAGTGCAACCAAACTGGCCATACTTCTAGTGATTGTCGCAAATTCCATGCTTGCATTAATGAAACTCCAGAAGAAACACAAGAAGAAGAAGCATTAGGAGATGATGAGTTATTTTATCTCCAGGAACATGAAACTTATGATGCAGATTTCCTTGGAATGATTCGACCGGTTTTAATCACTGAACCATGTCCTACTCAGAGACATAATATTTTCAGATCTCATTGTTTCATTGAAGAGAAGCATTGAACCATGATCATTGACAGTGGAAGTACGGAAAACTATGTTTCTGCAAAGTTGGTTGAGAAACTTGGTTTACCTGTTACTCTTTATCCAAAGCCGTATTCAGTTGGATGGATAAACAACTCTTCCACTCAGCAAATTAATCATCAATGTTTGGTGAAGTTTTCTTTCCCTGGGTATTCAGATTATGCTTTGTGTGATGTTATTAACATGACTGCAGCAAGTTTATTATTGGGAAGACCATGGGAGTATGATGTTCGTTCTGTTCATAACTGCTATGAGAATACTTATACCTTTGTTCATGAAGGGTTTACTAAAGTTTTATGGCCTTTATAATCTTCTACTTCAGTCAAGGAACCAACAGATAAGAAGACACTAGTTGCTACCGTTGTTCATTCTTTACAACCAAATCATTCTTTGAGTTCTCATGAAGCTGATAAACCAATGGTGGAGATTCCAGACAAGGTACAACCTTTATTGTCTCCTTTTAGTGACTTATTTCCTACTGAATTACCCAATGTTTTGCCTCCATTAAGAGATCTACAACATTAGACTTTATACCTGGAACTTCTATTCCTAATCAACCTCATTATAGGCTAAGTCCTAAAGAACATGAGATTTTACAAGGTCAGGTTGATTATTTGTTACAAAAAGGTTTGATAAGACTTAGAAAAAGTCCTTGTGCTAGTCCATCCTTTTTAGTAGACAAAAAGGATGGTGGTCATCGTATGTGTATAGACTGTAGAGAATTAAACAGAGTTACTATACCATATAGGTTTCCCATACCAAGAATTGATGACATGATTGATATACTTTCTGGTTCTAAAGTGTTTACAAAGCTTGATTTGCGTAGTGGTATCATCTAATACGAATCCGTGAAAATGATGAGTGGAAGACAGCTTTCAAGACAAAAGAAGGCTTATATGAATGGTTGGTAATGCCTTTTTGTTTAAATGCTCCTAGCACTTTTATGCGTCTCATGAATCAAGTTTTGCAACCTTTTCTTGAAAAATTTGTCATTGTTTATTTTGATGACGTATTAATCTTTAGCAACAGTGAAGAAGAACATCTTACACATTTATCTCAAGTTTTTAAGGCACTTCAAGAGAATTTTTTGTATGTGAACTTAAAGAAGTGCACATTCTTTACAAACAAAGTCACTTTCTTGGGCTATGTTGTGTCAGATACTGGTATTTATGTGGATGATTCTAAAGTTAAGGAAATTGTGGATTGGCCTACTCCAACATCTATACGTGAAGTAAGAAGTTTTCATGGGTTAGCTTCGTTCTATAGAAGATTTGTGAGAAACTTTAGTATTATTGCAACTGGTTTGACAGATTGTTTGAAGTGTGATACTTTTGAATGGACTGAAGAAGCAGATAAGAGCTTTAATCTTCTTAAGGAAAAATTGTGTAGTGCACCTGTTCTTGCCATGCCAAATTTTTATAAACCTTTTGAGATTCATTGTGATGCTTCTGTTGTTGGAATTGGTGTTGTGTTATCTCAGGAAGGACATCCAGTTGCATACTATAGTGAAGAGAATTCAGATACAAGTAAAAAGTGGTCTTATGAGTTAGAGTTAATTTCTCTTGTTCAAGCTCTTAAGAATTGACATCCTTATCTTATTCACAGTGAGTTTGTTGTTAACACTGATAATCAAGCTCTCAAGTTTTTAAAAACTTCAACAAAGGTCAATAGGATGCATGATAGGTGGTTATCAACTATCAATCGATATACATTTTCCATTAAACATCAAAGTGGAAAACTTAATCAAGTTGTTGATGCTTTGAGTAGAAGGGCTCATCTTCTAGTTACTCTTAAACATGAGAGTTTAGCTTTTGATTTCTTGAAAGATCTGTATGATGAAGATAAAGATTTTAAGAATCTATGGGAAAAGTGTGGTTCTTCAACAGGCAGTGTTGATGATTATCTCATTCAAGATGGTTTTCTTTTTAAAGGAAATCGTTTATGTATACCACAATGTTCTTTACGTCTTCATTTGATCCAAGAATTACATGGAAGTGGCCTAGGAGGACATTTTGGATGTGATAAAACCATTGCTTTGGTTGAGGAACATTATTTTTGGCCTTCAATTAAGCGAGACATTCAAAAGTACGTACAAAAATGCATGGTTTGTCAGCAGTCTAAAGGTAATATTCAAAACACTGGATTATATACTCCACTTCCAATTCCTAATGAACCTTGGGTAGATATTAGCATGTACTTTGTGCTTGGTTTACCACGTACTGCCAGGAGGAATGATTCTAATATGGTGGTTGTTGATCGTTACTCAAAAATGGCTCACTTCATATCATGTAAGAAAACTACAGATGCTTCCAATGTTGCTTATTTATTTTTCAAAGAAGTAGTACGTCTGCATGGAATTCCCAAGACAATTACTTCTGATCGAGACACTAAGTTTTTGAGCTACTTTTGGAAGTCTTTATGGATGCGTTTGGGAACTAAACTTCAGTTTAGTACAATTGCTCACCCTCAAACAGATGGACAAACTGAAGTGGTCAATCGATCTTTAGGCAATCTGATTAGAGCCAAAGTTATTGGATAAAAAGAGAAGCAATGGGATAATCTCCTTCCAAACATGGAATTTGCTTATAATACTTCAGTCAATAGATCCACAGGTAAGACACCTTTTGAGATTGTTTACTCTAAATTTCTTAATCATATTTTGGATTTGGTAGTACTTCCCAAGTTGCGTAAATCAAAGGCTAAGGCACATAACTTTATTGAGAAAGCTTCACTCATACATCAAGAAGTAAAGTCAAAGCTTGCAGATTCTAACAACAAATACAAGGAAGATGCAAATCAGCATAGAAGACTTAAGACTTTTGATGAAGGAGAATTGGTTATGATTCATCTCAGAAAAGAAAGATTTCCTACCGGGACTTACAACAAGACCAAGATGAAGAAATATGGACCATTCAAAATTTTGAAGAAAATCAGTGATAATGCTTATGTTATTGATCTTCCATCAACTTGGAACATCTCTAATATATTCAATGTGCAAGAAATTTCACTTTTCATGGAGAGAATGAAGTTCTTTATATTCATTAACTCGAGGACGAGTTTCTTTCAAGAAGGGGGACTGATGTAGTACATTTCTTTGTGTATCAACTATGACAGTTGACTCATGAACAGGGTGCCTCATATTCGGAAGGTACCAATTTTAGGAAACTGGTTTACAGTGTGAACACAGTTTTTCTTATATACGGAAGGTGCCAGTTTTAGGAAACTCCTTTACAGTGTGAACAAAGTTTTTCTTATATACGGAAGGGTGCCAGTTTTGGGAAACTCCTTTACTGTATGAACATAGTTTTTCTTTTGCAAGTATTTTTCTTTCCTAGTTTGTTTAGCTTTCCTTTTCTTTGCTGTTAGTCGGTTCTTGAGAACTTATTTAAAGGCTATGCCTTCTTGTTTTGAAAACACATCTTATTATCAATATTATTATCAATTCAATTATCAATTTTACAACCTTTAGAATCTTGATCCTTGCATCAGATTTTAGCTAAGTTTCTGACGAAACTTAATTATCTTCAAAACCCAAGTAACTTGCTTGCTATATCCTGTTCTGTGCTACACTACCTGAGACGAAGATAACTTTGATGATTTCTATCTATCTTGATTGATGGAGCAAGCTCAACAATCAACCAAGATCAGGATACTCGAGCTATCAAAATAAAAGATAGTTTGACCTGGCTTCACGAATCCTTATGAAGTCTTTTTAGTCGCTAAAACCTAAAAGGGTTTTAGGAAGATGACAACTCTAGTTTACACCTAGGACACACAAGAAGTAGTGTCGGGATTCAAAGATCCCAGTTGTTTGAGGTTCCCCTTTTATAGACTTTCAAAGCATGTGTTGCTTTAGGTTTAAGCTAAGATAGCTTTGGAACCAAGCAAACAATATCCACTGTTAGATGAATCTTTGAATCTAATTAACATAACAAGATATACACTCTGGTTAGGATGAACCGTAACCGAACTGTGTACAAAGACAACGTTCATGAATGATTAGCCGAAACTAGCCAACTGGACTATAAGCTTAATCATTTTCATAAACATTTAAGACTTTTGAGTTTGAATCACAATCATAATTTATAATGTGATCAATCATGTCTATATAGTGTTCTTAGAGATTTATTCAAATGCTAATTATCTCACAGAAATAATTTTATGTGCATCTGAAAATATTCGACAGGGCAAGTATTGTACAGATAAGTGTACTCAGCCTTGTTCGCGAATATATTTGTCGTGGTACATGTACCCTTAAGACAAGTTAGAGTTGCGGAACATACATAACTTTTCGGTTTGGATACCGGGTATGGATACCACACCGGTTACAGAACCAGCAGTTCTTTTTTAGTAGACATACTGGTTTGCATACTGTTTCAGGTTCACAGACTATTTATGGTATGGATACCGGGTATGCATATCACTAAGTCGCTGCCAAACTATAGCTACACCGGTACGTGTATTGGGTACATGTACTACGGCTCCGGGACTATAACAGTTTTCCCAGTTTGTGAAACTGATATGCATACTATCTTGTATCCAGATTTTCATTAGTTCTATATTTCTCTCTAGATCAATTCAAAACATTCCCAAATAACATCAATGACACATATCATTGTTCCAGGCTATTTTCGAATGATAATCTTGAATCATAATTTTAGTTGCGAACAATAAATTGTTCTTAACCGAAATTCATCAAGTATGAACAAATGTTCATTAAGCTTAGTCATATATATTTCGAGAATTTCCTTAACTTGGTAAGTAGTTTTCGAAATTCTTGATATGCTTACGATAGTCTAATTAGTTATGCGACAACGTCTCATAGATAGAAAGGTGAATATAACTTGAGAAATAGGTGGTTCAGTCTTCACTTACCTTTTGTTGAGGAAGTTCTCCAAAAGCTTCAGTTGATCTTCGCCTTCAAACAGTATAACGCAATGATGACTTCCATGATGTCCGTTTCTCAACTACACTTCTACCCTAAACCGAGACTTAACTAATTGTAGACTAGAAATCAAGATATAGTTTGGACAACTAAATTTGCCAACAAGCTTGAGGTAGCAACACTTGTGAGTTTGACCGAGCAATGCTCTAACACATGATGCACATACAAAAGGTGTTTTGGCTATCAATGATGTCTTAGAGGTGTTTATGAGAGTAATTGCAATGCTAAACAAGTTTGTAAAATTTGTCTTTGCGCATCTGCTAATATTTACTGATACAGTTGGTGAAACGGTTCGTGAAACGTTAAGCTTTTCATGAATCCCGAGCGCTACGGTTCGTGAACTATTCAGCGACTTGTGAACTCAGATGTCAATGGTTCGAGAACTGAGTTTGCCAACCATTGTTCTTTCACCAATTTCATATCACCACAATTCGTGAACCGGGTTAGTGAACCTTCCTATACTGAACTTTACGGTTTGCGAACTGGTTTACCGACCTTCTTGTATTCCGAAAACTCAGATATATATGGTTTGCAAGATGGTTCTCCAACCTACCTGAGTCCAAATTACAGTAGTTCTGAATTTCTCTCTTTGATGTTGGAAACCTTCCCAATGCCATAGATATAAATATCATTGCTTGGGCAATTTTCAAACAATCCATATGACACAAAAATAGTTCTTTGAACAATAAATTGTTTCGAACTAAGATTCCTAAGGACCAATGAACATCCATTGCTTAAAACATATTTCAAGATATTTAATAAGGAAAGCTTGACTCAAAATTTATTCTCTGCGATATTAAATCTACTAGAAGTCATACGACATAGTCTCGTAAAGATAGATTTGTGATGCATGTGACTAAATAGAATGGTTCAGTCTTCACATACCTCTTGTGTTGATGAAATTCTCCAAATGTCTTAGGGGATCTTCAGTCTTCGAGGGTTATTCTGTGATATATGATACTCAACGACCAACTTCTATATGTAGTCCAAGACTTGACTTAGTAGACTTGAAATCAAGATATAGTTTTGTTCATCTAACATTGACAATAAGCTTGAGATAACACAACTTGTGAGCTCGACCGAGCAGTGCTGGCTCTAACAACATATCATAATATCTTGCATATGGAAGAGCTTTTCTAGAAGAAAAAAATCTAGGATCAATGACTTACGAGGAGAACCTACCCCGATATGTTAGGCTCTGATTTTTATTTTGCTGATTTTGCAACCTATAAAAGAAAAAAAAAAGAAAAAAAAGGATTCCTGCATAAACTGCAAAACCAACGCGTGGATACTGGGATACCACTTCATCACCAACTTTGAAAGGTCTAAAACATTTCAAATCAGTATATTTTTACCATGTATAGTTTCGCCAAATGCAAAATAGTATAGTAAAAGGATGAAGAAAATCTTGCAGAGAAAACGAGCTGAACTAACTCCAAATGCAAAAAACAAGGTAGAAGGATTCTTTTTCACTTTTCTGAAACTCCCACAGAACAACTGCAGTGGTGCGAGTATAACCAAAGATCAAAGACCAAAAAAAACGACCAAATTTGAGTTTAGTTTGGTGTGTGACGCTACGGGTAGAAGACTAAATTTGGTCGAGCGTGCACTATACGTTCGCCTGGTGTGGGGCGTAAACTATACGTTCGCCCCGATAAGATTCCAAAAAACAAAAAAAAAAAAAAATGGGGCGGAGGTATAAAGCCCGCCCCATATAAAGTGAACAAAAATAAAGAGTGGGACGTAGGTATAAACCCCGCCCCACCCAAAAGAAAAAAAAAGAAAGAAAAATATATGGGGCGGAGGTATAAAGCACGTCTGGTGTGAGGCGGAGACTTTATGCACGCCTGGTGTGGGGCGTTAACTATACACCCGTCTGGTGGTGGGGCGTTAACTATACGTTCGCTCGATTATATTTGGTTTTGGTCTTGGACCAAATATAGTCTGGAATTTGGTCTTTGGTCCAGATTTTAATCGATAGTATGTCCGTTGTGTCTCGTTTTTTGACCAAATATTTTGTTATACTCGCCCACTGTGGTTGCTCTCAAGCCCCTCAAACTTTTTTGTTTCTTCCTTGTTGTATTTTACCGTTGGTGATAGTGTACTGACCTCGACAATTACTATACACTCTACACATTGAATACTCTTTTGTATAGTACCAGACTTTGTACTCTACTCTCTAGAAAAAGATAAAATTTTGGAATTTGTTCATAAAAATGAATAAATAAAAGAGCTACATTGATCAAGATTTGAGACAGACATACATGCCTAGCAGAGTTGGAATCGAGACAAAATATTTTATTAAATTCTCAGTTTGATTAATAAACTCATTTCAAGTCCGTTTCCTGTCTGTCACCAACAGAAGCAAGCAGCTACTAGCATCCGTACAAACATTGTTACTTATTTTCTCACTCTCATCACTCCACTCTAGTCACTCTCACTCTCTCTCACTCTTGAGAGCTCCGAGAGAGAAACACTCAGAGATTCTTCTCTTCTCAGTCAAAAAAAAGAAAAAGAAAAGGGTTTTCAAAATTCAAGTTCAATCAGTAGTAGTGAAGCTGCTGGCGGAGTAATCATGGTCTCTCATTTCTTCATACTTGCTTTGTTCTTCTTCTCTGCAGCAGGTATTTTCTTCTTCCTTCCTGCATTTTACAGATTCTTCTCTCATTTGATCTTACTGTTCAAGTTTTTTGTCGGCAGATTTTGAGTTTTTCTGTTTTTAGATTTGTGGGTTCTTCTTAAAACTAACAAATCTTCCAAATTTCTATGATTTCTTGTTCATTCTGCTGAAATAAGAGATGGGTTTTTGTAATTAGATGGAGATGTTTAGTCTTTAGCTGAGTTCTTCAGTGAGATTGTTCTTCTACACTGTTGTTTCAACAGTAGCCTTTTTGGAATAGAAGAATAAAATAAAGTGATTGATTTGTGCCCACAAATTTTTTAACTTGTTTGGAAATCAAGTAAAGTAGTGATTCTCCAAAAAGTGAGAAGAAGATAAAATAATTACTTGGAATTATTTCAATAAAAATATCTGCTTTACTCTTTGTATGTATGGTGAGTTGGTGACCCTAAATCTTATGGCACAATATGTAGATAATGTGGGGTTTGGGACAATTTTTTATGAAATTTATTCACTAAATCTTTACATTTATGATCTAACCTGATCACTGTCCCTGCAAATGACATTGAACATGAAATTTGTGAGTCTACTTGATAGCTGAGTTCCATGGAAATTGTACATTCGTATGTAATTGTTTCGTTATTATCGAGTTTCGGGTTTTCAAGTGGTTTAAGAGATGTTTTCCTGTGACAGTTTTTGTTGTTCATTTCAGTAATTTGAGTTCAATCATCCTCTATCTTTTATTTACTTTGATTTACATTGTGGTGTTGTTATTTTTTAATCAAATTTCGCTAGACTTTGGCGTAGATATCGTAATGGTGTACCTCATTGTTTTTTCAGAACTCTGTAGAGCAAGCACAATTGGAATTTGCTATGGGAGAAATGCTGATGATCTTCCTACGCCAGATAAAGTAGCCGATCTGGTTAAAAATCAAAACATCAAGTATCTTAGAATTTATGATGCCAATATTCAGGTGCTCAGAGCTTTTGCAAACTCAGGAGTAGAACTCATGATTGGAATTCCCAATTCAGATTTGCTTCCATTCTCCCAGTTTCAGTCCAATGCAGATACCTGGCTAAAGAACCAAATCTTACCTTACTACCCAGCTACAAAAATCACTTACATAACTGTGGGTGCCGAAGTAACCGAAATGCCTGGCAATATATCAGCCTTGGTTGTACCTGCAATGAAAAATGTTCAGGCAGCTTTAAAGAAAGCTGGACTTCACAGAAAGATCAAAATATCAACTACCCATTCGCTAGGAGTCTTATCTCGATCGTTCCCTCCCTCAGCTGGAGCTTTTAATAGCAGCCATGCCTTCTTCCTGAAACCCTTGTTGGAATTTCTCGCAGAAAATCAATCCCCTTTCATGATCGACATTTATCCTTACTATGCTTATAGAGATTCGACTACTAATGTTTCTCTGGACTATGCATTGTTCGAGTCTTCCTCGGAAGTTATTGATCCAAATACTGGTTTGATCTACACAAACATGCTTGATGCACAGGTCGATGCTCTCTACTTTGCACTATCGGCTTTAAGTTTTCGGACCATAAAAATCATGATTACCGAGACAGGGTGGCCTTCAAAAGGAGCTGCTAAGGAAACAGCTGCTACTCCTGATAATGCTCAGACCTACAACACCAATTTGATTCGTCATGTCATCAATAACACAGGAACTCCTGCAAAACCTGGACAAGAAATGGATGTGTATATCTTTTCTTTGTTTAACGAGAACAGAAAACCAGGAATGGAATCCGAGAGAAATTGGGGATTATATTATCCTGATCAGACTAGTATTTATACTCTAGATTTGACTGGAAAAGGTCCGGTAGACACGGACGCTGGAGCAAATGCAACGAGTACAAATGGAACATGGTGTATAGCTTCGACAACAGCTTCAGAGTTAGACTTGCAGAGTGCTTTGGACTGGGCATGTAGTTCTGGAAATGTGGATTGTTCGGCTATTCAGCCTAGTCAACCTTGTTTTCAGCCAGACTCTACAATCTCTCATGCATCCTTTGCATTCAACAGTTATTATCAGCAGAATGGAGCTAGTGATATTGCTTGCGGCTTTGGAGGTGCAGGGGTAAAAACTACCAAAAACCCAAGTATGGCCATCTCATCTCATCTCATCTCAATATGTCTTATATAAATGATATCTTCTCTGCGTAAATATTATTTTATGTTTGCACCTACTATATTGCATGACAATGACAATACAAGTCTCCTGGATCCGATGATCCCACTAACTTTAGTATGTTAGAAACACCGTATGTACCTTGAGCCACCAAATTTTGAAGTTTTGTGTCATTTCAGCTAGACTAAACTGTTCTGTGAATGTTCCGCTACAGTTTACTTTTGGTTCACTACTTTAAACTCTAATACTTGTTACAATATTAGCTCCATCTTTGACTGCTTGGTTTTAACTAGCGACCAATGAAGATGTTCTTAGATTTCCTATTCTGCTGCAAGGCTGTGTTTCTTCACCACATGGATTGTACCATATTTTGGGTCCTGAATAGTTCAAATGGTTTTTGTTCAGTGAACAACCTAGATCTGATCATTAGCCATCGACAGGTTGTTAATGTAACATGCAATTTTTTTCAATCTCAATGCTCTATATCTTGCATTTGCATTTGCATTTGAGTTCTTTATGCTTTTGTGATTGTTTGGATGTTAATTCCTCTATATCTTGTCTCTCCAGGTTATGATAACTGCTTATATCTCACAGCTGGGTATGTTCCAATCCGATTTTGACATTCATGCTGCACTCCATTTTTATCCGTAGTCCTATCTCATTTCGGATGTTGTTTATTATACGCAGGAACATGAAAGTGGGTGCTAACAACGTCACAGCTATCAAGCCAACATCAGCATCAGCGGAGAGTGCTATTTCTCTGCTGTTTTCTGGGGCATCACTTGTCATTTCTCTGTTACTCTTTTGATAGTTGGTGTTACCTTAAAGGCTTAAAGTGATGATATATAAACAGACTCAATTTTCCAGCTTTTGCTACTGTTTAGCCTACCCGACTAGGAGACTTAAGACGTGCCCCCATAATCTTGTATGAGACTACTGAGCTAGTTCTAAAATAACTACTAACATTATCTTTGATTTCCTTTTCTTTTGTCACAAATCTGAAGGGTTAATGGGATTAAGGATTAGAGAGAAATCAGTTAATTTTCTTTCATTCTGAAATTTAGAGTTTATTTATATATTTTTTTGTTCTTGGGTTAGCAACTTATTATTTAGAAAATTGTTTAATCTATTTATCAATGATATATGTAAAATTGTTACAGACCTACTAGTAGGTTAGTTTATTCTGCAGAAAGTTTGAATTTTATTTTGGCTGGAAACTTTAAAATTTGGAATTCATCTGGTGACAATTGCAACTCGGCTTGAAAGATTACTTCTGGTAATGACCAGACACAAGAGAAGGAACAGAAGTACTAGTATAATGCAAAAGGAATAAAGCTGTTAGGATTTCCACACCAATCGATCCAACCCTTTCAAATGAAACCTGTTTTGAGGCACTCTTTTTTTTTTTTCGAGGCATACTCATCCATTATATTATCTAGGGTGGGTTTATAAGGGGTGTCTAAAGGTAGTGTAATTACCTATAAATCCCTAAATAATTTAATAAGTCATAGTTCCCTTATCCTCAAAAATCTAAAATTAAAAATCAAAATAAACTTTAAATTTAAACATCTAGGACTGTAATTCAATAAAGAAACTAATCAAACAAAGAAAACACGAATCGAAGTGAGCGATGTTGGAATGCAAAATCAAAATCTCAATTGCTATTTGATGTATTTTAGAATGTATGTGTAACAAACCCATCTTGTTTTTGATTGATTTTATTTTGTTTGATCGGTAGAATATGATTTCAAAGATGAAATTAGGGTTTTCAGAAGATCAGTTCGGCTGATCTTGCAGTATCAATTTTGAGCCGAACTTAGTGTATGATTTAGAGAAACACTATGTTCGGCTAATGCGACTTTACAATATTTTCAGCCGAACCTCAATTTTCCAGCCGAACCTCAATTTTTCAAGCCGAACCTAGTGGATGATTCAGTTTCTGAGTGAAGTTCGGCTGATAACTTTTGAGCCGAACTGTTCATCTGGTCAGCAGATCTGAGTTTTAAAAATTCAATTTTTTGGCAGATTCAACTTATAAAAGGAAATTAAACCTCGATAGAAGTTTACCTCTGATTTGAGTCACACATTTTGGTCACTTCTAATCACTAAAATCTCAAAAGTCAAAACCCAAGCTTTTTTTCTTCACTTCTTCTTCTTCCTCTCAAAAATCCCAACTCTCTCACATAAATTTGATTTTTCTACTAATTCACCACTAATAATTTAATGTTTAATCAATCCTTAAAATTCATAATTAATCAATTCTAATCATAATCATTTACACTAATTATATAAGGGCAGTTATGCCATTATCAAAAATGGTGGATGAGGGGTGATGTTGTTTTTTATTTAGTGACCCTATTTTAGCATTATCTAGTATGCCTCAAAAATATCTAGTATGCCTCAAGATAGGTTTCTTTCAAATGAAGGCCAACATTCAAGACCCAAGAATAAGTAAGCAAACCAAATGCGTGAAAAGTATAATGCAAAAGGAATCAAAGCTATACGGCCCATTCTTTAGGCAAAATGACAAGAGTGTAATGGGTGAACAAAGGGGATAAATGTCTCAGTGGCAGGGTTCTGCTTTCAATAAAGCAAGAACCTGAACCTTCAGGATAAAGTTCTACTTGTTTCCGAGTTAGGACACAAGCTTCACATGCATAATAGTGGAAAGGTGACCCAAAATAAAACCCGCAGAAACACCATGCATAATTATGATTTTGTGTTCAACTACAAGATGGAGAATAATTAGGTCAGGTGGATTATTTTTTATGCAATTTCAAATGAAAAATAAGCAACAAATGATCTTACAGGCACAGCAGAAAGACATTCATCAAGTAAAGTTGGTAGAAATTGTGCAGTACTTCATCATAACACTAAAATTCATTTATCAACATAATCATCTCACAAGGATTTGAGAAACTGCTTGTTGAAGCCTTGAGCGGTACAATGAGTTTATCAGACATGTAGCAAGTGAAAGTAAATCTCTTCCTGCTATCCCGCCAGCACAGAACCAAGCAAACCACTCCAGACGAAACAGCAATACTGACATCCTCAACCTTCAGCTCTTGCGTAGTCTTCCATAACTGCTTGACACGATCAACTAACTTCCAGGATGACTCAATACCAGGGAATGAGGCGTTCATACCTCGAGGGTTCTAGTTTTAAACAGGGGAGGTGTAAAACCCAAATTTCCAGTTCAGCTGCAGCAACGACAAAGCATTTCCCAATCTGTTCCTCACACATGCCACACAAAAGATTATTCCCTAAACCATCCGGTGTTTGCTCAGTTTCATTAGTGTGTTGCACAATCACAGTTGTCCTGCAACAATAAGGCAGGTTCTTAGTATAAAACAAGAAGCGGCTGCAAAAAGAATAAAAGAGAATAATAATAATAATAATAAAAAGAATCTCAAACCATTACTTACAATGGAGGGTGGATGACCATCACTGATGGAATAGGAAGATCCTGGCCGAACAATTGTGCCATAAGAGAAATATTAGCTAATGAAGCAATCCGGAAGCCACAGTAGTTGCACTTATAAAATCGCTGGGAGTATATTGTGGTTCTTACTGAAATGTCGACCGGTGCAGTTCTACTAATGGATAAACTATTAGAAGGTGTCCCGCTTTCCCAATGTAGCCCAGCAGCCATTCCAACTGACCTCCTAAGATTTGAAACTGATATTCTATTCCATGGAGGTGTCCTGCCAGTATTAGGTAGTGGAATGGCAACTGAATCAGAAAAGTACATGTTACCAGGATGTGCCCTTCGATCAGGATTTTGCATTGAAAATTGCAAATAATCCACTGTAGCGCATGTGAAGTTAAAATCATAAATTGGCACGAGGCGCTCCTCCGGACGATTACGCATGAGTGATACAGGGATGAGCTTGGCAAGCATCAGAAAACCACACAATACTTCGAGCTTCATAGCATGATGATAAACGCCACCCAGGACTTTAGGCTCTTCATTTCTCAAAGAGTCGCTTAGCCAATTACACAATTTCTCAGTTGAGGCCTGAACAGAAAAGCCAGGAGTTTAATAAGCCAGTTATAGAACATAATCAATCACATGAAAACTCAAAATTCTAAAATTCAGCATACCTCGAATTCATCAGAGGAGTATCTATCAATCCTCTCACTGAATCGGTGAGGTTGTTCAATAGGACTGATAACTGGCTTAATAAGCTTAGCAAGTCTCGCAGAGAGCCACACGCCAAGAACAAAAGCAGCAATTTTAAATTTCTCAGCAGGGGTCTGAGTTTCAAGATGTCCAATATCTAGATGGCTTGACGCAGTAGCTAGCAAGAACTTAACATACTTGGCTGCCAAAGAGTGATGAGTGTTCTCTGCTGTTGGGTCTAAGTTACATTCCTGAAATTAAGAGGTTCTCTTCCCATTATTAAACACATATAACAGTAATTTATCTAAATGGAATATAATGCATTAACAGAATCTTAAGTGCTGCGCAAATAAGAATTGAAACCAGTCATCCCCTTAAACTCACATGATGCAGTTCATATATGTCACAAAAAAGTGCACAAAACTCCACAATTGATATACCTATATCACCCTAATTTTAAGCTAGACAGGAAGTCTTGGCATCCGACAAGAAGAATATGGTAAAGACTAACTTTACCCTGCATATCCCGGTGTTCATCTTAAGAAACGTGATAATAAGTATCTCTGTTCCTAGGAAACTAAATGGTACTTACAAAACACTCAAAGAAAACAATAAACTGAATTCTTGTTCATGATTCTTGCTTGCAACAAAACTGAATTCTTGATGAACTTACTTGGTTGGATGAAGCATGCCATTGGATTTCTTGTATTATCTTCTTCCTCCTTTCATCATCATGCTGACCCTCCAAAGATTCTAACACTAAATTATAACTGAAGAGAAATAGCAAAAACAAGACAGCATTAAAAATATTCACTTAAACAAGAACCTTAAAACATAAAATTCAGAGAAAAGCTAATATGATGATAAAGAAACTCACGCTTGTGGAAAGGCAATTAAGAAATGACCCCATTGATTGATATAGTGATTAAAGTCTCTCTTGTGTAAGTGTAATTCTCTAGAAGCCAAACAAACATTCAGAGGTGAGTACAAAGAACACACTGATTGTGAGAATGAATAATCCATTTATGTTTGTGATTCTATTCAATCACCAGACAAGAAGAAGAAGAAGAAGAAAGTAGGGTTTCTTCAACACTTTGGAGAAGTAATTTAAACAATGAGCGCAAGAATGTAACAAAGAAAGAGGAACACAGAGTTCTACTATTAACAGTTGGTTGAGTACGTTGTAGCTCACCGGGAATTTAACACGATATTTAAACTAAGACGGTTTTATCAAATCGGTAAACTCAGTAACACATTACTTACCTGAATTGAAGTTCCACCAAAAGCTGACCGCTGGTTGTTTGAAATTGTACATGGCTGGTTCAAACAAACCAACAAGGGTTAGCTGTGACAAGGTACAATCCCATTTCTGAGCAACGCAGCGTGCAAATCGTTACATCCGGTTTGCACCGTGGCATTGCTCGGAAATGGATTCCCACCGCCCAGCCACATAAGAAGAGACTAGGACTTATGCATTTCCCCATCCTTCTCCATTCCATACAAGTATGAAATGAAATGATTAGAGAGGAGAAATTAGGGGAAAAATTCATAGAGAGAATCTCAGACATGGGGAACTCGAAGAAATTACAGATACCTAACCAAACTAAATGAGACTCTCTCTTGAAACCCCTAGCTTTTGAAAGGAACGAGAAACAACAAGGGTAATCAATCCCCCAGTTAAAAGGAGATTTTGATTTTGTACGTTTTGACTTGATATCAGCCATCACAGTAATTTATCTGGGCAGATTCACAAACACCTGTGCATAGGGTCGTCAATCCCAATCCGAAGCCCGAGATCCGTTTCCGAAAGATCGGGATCCTATAAGATTTAGGCTGGGTTTGTGAAGCCCAAAAAAAAAAATTCTTACCGCCAGGCCCACAATTAATTTCTGATACAGTCGCACCCATAATTATTTAAAAATATTTAAAACATACTGAAAGACTCTATTACCCTTTATCGTTTTTGGGCATAATTTTTTTTCTTCTCCGCCGGTTTCTTTCCCTATTCCTCCATTAATCTCTGTAACGGATCTGCAAAGATTTTTTCTCCATCATTTAAAGAAATAAATCATTTAAAATCGATGATTCAAAGAAGTAAATCATTTTTGACTAAACCCTAGAATACATTTCAACAAAAATGGATGAAACAGACGAAGAAGAAAAAATCAAGTAGAAGAAACAGAAAAAAAGTTATGCAGCTAAATTTTCCCTTATATTGTCTTATGCACTAAACAAAATGATGCAGAAGACATTACGCACGTGCATAAAAATCCATAAATCAGAAAAGTGAAAAAAGTAATGCATAAGACATTATGCAGCTAAAACAAAAATAATGCATAATGTTTTATGCAGAAATAATAATGGCATAATGTCTTATGCATTAAACAAAATGATGCAAAAGACATTATGCACGTGCATAAAAATCCATAAATCAGAAAAGTGAAAAAAGTAATGCATAAGACAATATGTAGCTAAAACAAAATAATGCATAATGTCTTATGCATCTAAAAAAAAACTGATGCATAACCAGAAAAGTGAGAAAAGTAATGCATAAGACATTATGCAGCTAAAACAAAATAATGCATAATGTCTTATGCATCTAAAAAAAACTGATACATAACCAGAAAAGTGAAAAAAAGTAATGCATAAGACATTATGCAGCTAAAACAAAAATAATGCATAATGTATTATGCATCTAAAAAAAACTGATGCATAACCAGAAAAGTGAAAAAGTAATGCATAAGACATTATATAGCTAAAACAAAATAATGCGTAATGTCTTATGCATCTAAACAAAACTGATGCATAACCAGAAAAGTGAAAAAGTAATGCATAAGACATTATGCAGCTAAAACAAAATAATGCATAATGTTTTATGCATCTAAACAAAACTAATGTTATGCATAAGACATTAGGCATAACATCTTTAATTCAAATCTAATCATAAATTTCCGATTGAGATCAAAAACATGGAGACAAATAAGGTATGAAAATTTCCAATTCAGTTGATATCGAAATACTGCAACACACTTCTTACCCTTTTCAACTTCAATTTTAATTTCTTTTTACTTCTCGAATAATCAAAGACAACAGAAACCCAAAATCCCCAGATTTAAACCGCGGATTTTGAAACAGAAACTCTAGTTTTATTGAGAAGATTATTCAGAAAAAGATTTGGGAAAAGATTTGACAAAGGGAAAAATCCAAATGTTAAAAACGAAGAATCGGAGTTCACCATTGTTTTCTTCTCGCTTCTCTCTGTTCGTCGCTCGAAGAAAAGGGTAGTTTGGACTTTTAAAAACTGAGAAGCATAATTTCATAAATTATGGGTCTGCTACGAATTTTTGACGGGAAAACGGGTGCGCGCCTGAACTTTTCTGTCTGTGGGTTTGACAGTGGAAAAATCTGGGAGAATGGGTCTCCATGTAGTTTTCACTTTTCGAAAGCACTTTCAAACCTATATATGTCAATATTTTTTGAAATTGGTATTTGGTAAAAAATAATCAAAGTGCTTTTGACCCAAAGCACTTCCCAAATTCCTCAATTTTTAAAAGCAGGGGAGGAAGAGCTTTTAAAAGCTACAAAAGCATAAGTTTTGGTCCCACCAAATTTTAATGTTTGATTTATCTTTATTTTATTTTGTAAATGACAAAAATTACCCTTAAATATATATACAATCAATTTTTTATTTTTTATATTTTATTCACCAAATATTATTATATTTTATTTTCAAACTATTTTATGATACCATTTAATTTAATTTGTCAAAAATAAAAATGAAAACAAATATTAAATAATTATTTAATTTTAATTTGACTTTTTGTTTGAAAATTATATATATATATATATATATATATATATATATATATATATTAAAAAGTGTTAAGTAAAATAATTTTTTTAACAATTATAGTAACAATTAGTATTTTTTTTTTGAAAGAGCCTGACTTAGAGTGATGCTTTTCATTGTAATTTGAGTAGTACAACTTATTCAAAATAAAATAAAAAATTTGTAAATTTAAAAGAATTAATTCAAAAGAATCAATATTTTATATATTTATATTTAATTGTAAAAAAATTAGTTATTTTTTAACCCGATAAAATAGAATAAACCTATTTTCAGAGATATGTCTGTTTTTGTCATTTGCCACAACAATAGTGGTTGAATTTGATATTTAACCAAACACACTTTGATTGATTTTTTAATCAGCTTTAACTTTAATTAATATTTTACCAAACGTCTAACTGTTTTTTTCTCACAGCAGCGCACAACAGAAAAGTGTTTTTATAAAAGCCGCATCAATACCAAACTAAGTATTGATCCGATGTATCGGATTCAATGATTTATATGTGCCGATACCAACATTATTAGGGCTGATACCCTTTAGCCGATCCAACGGTCAGGATCGCTTAAGAATTCTTTTGTCCTATATGAAATGGTATCAGGCTATCAGCCCCTAGTAATCTGGTATCAGCCCATATAAATTGGCGGATTCGGATATCGAAACTGTACTTCTTAATGGATTTTACCTCCTTATCCTAACAGAATCCCATCCGTTTGATTATATTCCGCAATTCGATAACATCGCCTTGAATATTACTATACATCTCAGCTGCACTTAATTCATACAACTTCATTTCTAAGAGCCCTCGATTTGAGTGTCTGATTAGACCAATCTTGACTTCTTGGTAATAAGTCTTGACTTTACTAATTCTTTGAAACAAAACAAGCAAAAGAAAGAAAGGGTGGGGATTTTTGGGATTTTTGTTTTCCTTTTCTCTCTCGCTCAAATCCTGGTTCTGTGTAATTCATTCGTTAGACGGTGGAATCAGATGAAAAAGATTTAAGATTTTGTATTCTACGATACACTGATCCAAACAGAAGTAATAAATAGAATGAAAATTTGTAGATGAAACTCCTGGTCAGTTATGTGCCGTTGTCCCTTGGAAACAAGAGGTATTCTAGGTTCTTAATTTTAATACCTCTCTCTGTATTGTTTTTTGGTTTTTGATTTGAATGTGAACTTAGGTTAGAGATGAAGAAGGAAGAAGGAGATTTCATGGAGCTTTATTGGAGGTTATTCTGCCAGGTATGTTAATATTGTTGGTTCTAAAGAAGGATGGATACCTCAAACATTTACGTTAATGGAGAACAAGCAAGATGAATGTAATGCAGAGATTGCAGGGGATGAGAAAGGAAGAAAAGGATGAGAAATCTGAAGAACTTAATAAAAACAAGAAGAGAAAGACGTAAGAAGATAAATAATCTTTGGATTAATAATAATAATGTTCTACATCAGTCCCTTTTCTTGAAAAAACAACTTTCCCTCAAGTTGAATCATGAATCAAACGAGTTTATTCTCTCTATAGAAAGTAAAAATTTCTTGCACTTATTTTCTTCAAACTTAGTTATTGTAATATTCCAATTGGAAGGAAGATCCACAACATAAGCATCGTCACTTATTTTCTTCAAAACTTTGAAAGGTTTATACTTCTTCATTTTAGTTTTATTGTAAGTGCCAACTGGAAACCTTTCTTTTCTAAGGTGTATCACCACCAACTCTCCTTCTTCAAATGTTTTAAGTCGTTTGTGTTGATCAACATTTTCCTTGTATTTAGCATTAGAATTTACAACTTAGTTTTAACTTCTTAATGAAGCTGAGAAGCTTTGTCAACTAGTTGATCTGCCTTTGCATGAGACTTGGAAGGTTTAGGTAACACAACCAAATACATAATATGATTTGGTAATTTGGAATAAACAATAGCAAATGGTGATTTACCTATAGAACGGTTTACAAAGGTATAGAATGCAAAATCCATATGAGGAAGAAACGTTTCCCACTGCTTTTCTTGATATTCAGCAATCTTAGCACAAATTAAATTTCCCAATGATCTGTTGATAACCTCAGTCTGCCCATACGTTTGAGGATGTGCAGTCATACCATATTTTAGTTTAGTTCCCAACCTCATCCAAAGAGACTTCCAGAAATAACTGAGAAACTTGGTGTCACGATCTGACGAGATGGAGTTAGGTACTCCATCTGTAGTCTTCTTGTAGGATACAAAGTGTGCCATTTTAGAATATCTATCAACAATTACCATAACAGAATCATTGCCCTTAGCAGTACGGGGTAAACCAAGAATAAAATCCATACTTATATCTACCCAAGGAGCATCAGGAACTGGTAAAGGTGTATATACCTAGTGTTTTGAATAGTACCCTTGGAATGCTGACAAACCATGCACTTTTGAACAAATTTCTGCACATCTCTTTTTAAAGAAGGCCAATAGTATCTTTCTTCAACTAAAGTAATAGTTTTATCATGACCAAAATGGCCTCCAAGACCACTTCCATGCAGTTCATGGATTAGATAAAGACTCAAAGAACCTTTTGGAATACAAAGATGAATACCTTTGAAGAGAAATCCATCTTGGATAAGAAAATCGTTAACCCCAGAAGTCATATTTCCACATTGCTCCATATTGTCTTAAAACCTTCATCATCAACATATAAGTCTTTGATGTAATCAAAAGTTGCACTCTCATTGTAAAGAGTGATAAGAAAGTGAGCACGCCTACTCAGTGCATAAGCTACTTGATTCAATTTACCACTCTTATGTTTAATGGAGAAAGTATATTGATTTACGGTAAATAGCCATCTATCATGCAAACGATTTACTTTAGCTGATGTTCGTAAAAACTTCAAAGCTTGATTGTCAGTGTTGACAACAAACTCACTATGAACCAGATAAGGATGCCAGTGTTATAATGCTTGAACGAGAGCATATAATTCAAGCTCATAAGTGGACCATTTCTTCTTAGCTTCTGAGTTTTTTTCAATATGAAAAGCATCTGGGTGATCACTTTGAGATAATACAACTCCAATTCCCACAATGGATGCATCACAATAAACTTCAAAAGTTTTAGTGAAACCTGGAATTGCAAGTACTGGTGCGCTACACAATTTTTCCTTAAGAAGGTTAAAAC
The DNA here is from genome assembly GCF_003573695.1 of Papaver somniferum. Lineage (NCBI taxonomy): Eukaryota > Viridiplantae > Streptophyta > Magnoliopsida > Ranunculales > Papaveraceae > Papaver > Papaver somniferum. Next base: position 139,794,627 of record NC_039359.1, read on the forward strand.
TCTTATCTGCTTCTTCAACCCATAGAAATTTTTCTTGCTTCAAACAATCAATAACTCCAGCAGCTATAGAACTAAAATTACGAATAAAACGTATATAAAAAGATGCTAAGTCATGGAAAACTTCTAACATCTTTGATGCACGTTGGAATATGTCATTCAAATATAGCTTTAATATTTGAATCATTAACTAAAATTCCTTGGTCAGAAATAATGTACCCTAAAAAGGTGACGGACTTGGATAAAAAGTTACACTTCTTAAGATTCACGTAAAGGGCATTATTAGCAAGTGCTTGAAATACTTGAGAGAGATGAAAGAGAGATGTTCCTCTTCATTACGATTGTAAATCAAAATGTCATCAAAATACACAATGATAAATTTGCCAAGGAAAGGTTTTAGTACCTGATTCATCAATCTCATGAAAGTACTGGGTGCATTGGATAATCCAAATGGCATTCCTAACCACTCGTATAAGCCTTCGTGAGTTTTAAAAGTTGTTTTCCACTCGTAACCCATTCGAATTCGAATATGATAATACCTACTACGAAGATCAATTATAGAAAACACCTTAGAACCAACTAGCATATCAATCAAATTATCCAACCTTGGAATTGGAAATCTATATGGAATAGTGATCTTGTTTAAAGCTCGGAACTCTATACACATTCTCCAACCTCTATCCTTCTTATCGACAAGAAATACTGGACTAGCACAAGGACTCTTACTCAATATGATCAATCCTTTCTCCAATAAATCGTTCACTTGTCCTAGTAAAATCTCATGTTCCTTATGGCTTAATCTGTAATGTGCATGATTAGGAAGTGACACACCTGGAATGAAGTCTGTCTGATGCTGTAAATCCCTCAATGGTGGTAAATAATTTGGTGGTTCATCAGGAAATAAACCATGGAACTGATTGATCAAATGCTGCACTTTTTATGGAATGACTATCATTGGCTTAAAATCTTCATGTGAATTAAGAGTATGTGTTTGTTGTTTCATAATGATAGCTATTAATGTGCTTGTCTTGCCATCACTGTGTTCTTTATAAATGGCTGTAGATTTAGAAGGAAATAAAATTTTATTCTTGCCATTCTTGAAAAAGGTGTATGTATTCTCAAAACAATTGTGAACTGCACACATATCATACTTCCAAGGTCTTCCAAGTAGTAAATGTGTAGCAGTCATATTAATAATATCACATAAAACTGAATCTTCATAACCCTTTAGAGCAAATTCAACAAGACATTGGAGAGTAATTTTCTGAGAAGAAGAACTATTGACCCAACCTACTGAATAAGGATGAGGATGTGGAGTAACTGGTATAACCTCAGTTTCTAAACAACCTCAGCTGAAATATAGTTATCAATGCTTCCACTATCCATTATTAGATCACATGTAACTCCCTTAATTAAGCACCTAATTATGAAAATACTATTTCTTTATGAAAAAGAAGGTTGAAAGAGCAATAAAGGTCGAATCATACCCATAAAACTTTCATTGTACAAATCATGAACCTCTTGATAATCTTCATTATTTTCTTCATCATCCTCAGACTTCTTAAGTCATTAAATCGGCATTAATCAAACCACTATACTTATGTGTATTATATTTTCCTCCATTCACTAGCCCATTGACTCTACGGAACTCAGAAGAAGTATGTCCAGGCAGTCGACATTTGTTGCACTTTTCCCCTCTGAATTTGGCGTAAGGGTTTTGTGGTTTTTGTTGAGGTGGAAAAGGTGTTTGGGTTTTATTGGAAAAACGAGTATTTAAATTTTTGCTTGGATGAGAAGCAACAGTCTGAGGTTGTTGTACGAATTGAAGTTTAAGGAAGAATAGGTGAATAATTCTTTGGTATTGGAGAATTAATAAAGTTGTTTGTTCTAAACTGTTGTCGATTGGAAACATCATCTTGATAATAAGGATTTTCACCGTAACTATTGTATGAAGAAGAAGATTTGAAGTTACCTTGATATTTGGAACTCTGTCTTGATGAAAACCTTTGAGAACGAAACACATGTCGTTCTACCTTGATAACTTGTTGTATATCTTCAACCATGATAAATACTAATTGAGTCATTCTTTCTTGAATCAGTCGATTCAAACCTTCAATAAATATAGCTACAAGTTTTTCCTCAGTTTAGTTGAGTTCATTACGTGCAACTAAGTTGTAGAACTCAGATACATATTCTTCAACCAGGTTTTCCATAATTCCAGCGATCTTCACAAAGTTTTACCCACCAAGTAGCAACACCTCCTTTGAGCTTGTAAGCTACAAGCTTAACTTAGAACGTTCTGGTACCTCCATGAATTCAAAAAAGGCCTCAACTTCATAAAACCAATCTAGCAATTCCTCAATCTTAAACCTCCCGCTGAAATTTGGAATATCAACTTTAAGCTTGTATTCTGGTAAAGATCCATAAGGGTATTGATTCGATTGGAGACGCTTATTTTCTGTCCAATTCTTCTCTAGTTTATCTTCAATATCATCTTCCTCACTACTGCTAAATTTAGGACTTGCAAACTTCTTATAAGGGTGATTGATGTGTCCTTCATATTGTCTATTCTTGTTAAACTTTTTTTGAATCTCTCATGGAGTATGAGAATCATAGACAAAGTTATGTTTCTTTCTATCCTTCGAGATATACTTGGACCTTGATGTCTTTCCTTTTTTTTCTGATTTTTTTCACCTTCAGATTTATCTTCACTTTCAGATTTTCCTTCACCATCAGAATTTTCTTTAATCTTCATACTCTTCATATTCTTTTGTATATCTTGTAGAATACTTGTCATGTTTGCAAAATTTGTATCATGTTGATCCAACTTCTATGTAATTTTTGTAAACTCAGCTCTAGTAACGTGGTCCCCCATAGAAACAAAAACTAAAGAACTTTTTTTATTTTTTGAGTTGCTGAAACGGTTAAAGGATCGATTTTTATATAAGAATCTAAAAATGTTGGTTGTGGTACCAACTAATGGAGAACAAGCAAGATGAATGCAATGCAGAGATTGCAGGGGATGAGAAAGGAAGTAAAGGATGAGAAATCAGAAGAACTTAATAAGAACAGGAAGAGAAAGACGTAAGAAGATAAATAATCTTTAGATTGATAATAATAATGTGTCCTCTAAACAAAGTATGAGCCTGTTTATATAGGCATGAAGTAAAATTCTAAAAATATCAAAACTCTAAAAGAAGAAATAACAAAACTCTAAAACAAGTAAAGCTAGACTTGATAAACAAGTTAAAAAGAATCTAGATAAGAATGTAGAGATGTTCCACATCATCTAGGAAAAAAAGAGATGAAGTTAATTAAATCATTGGATATACTTAATTTTTGTCTCTTGAATCAACAATGGAAGCTGCATCCTCGCCAAATTTCTTAAGTAAAATCTATGTTGTTTGGAATTCAAGAGTTTCTTCACCTCCTCTTTCAATTTCGGAATAAAATTGATATCCGATAAGCTCCGATAGCTTATCGTAACAAAATCAGATTGAATTTTTGAGATTCCCTCAGATTTTATCAGATACCGGATTTTCGATAAAAGTTAAAAAATCGGAATTGGATCTCTCAAAATCCGTTGACAGTAGGAGACGACCCTAGTTAGCAGTTCGACGCATGAGGAAAATGCGAAACGTATGTAACTCGAATATTATTTGTTCCGACAAAGTATGGTCCGGTCAACTATTCGGTCAACCATTCGAGATTCAGAGATAATTTGGAAACATCATACGACGTGTATAAATCGTTTTAGAGATATAACGTTAACAAAAAAAATGATACACTAAATGAGTCGAAAACTATAATAAACTAAATTATTATTGCAGTATTACACGAAATAAATTGGGAGAAAAACATTTGGGAGAAAATAAAAATTATTACCATAAAAAGTTGGTGTGTCTTATAAAGATAATCAACTTCAATTTATAGGGAGGTCGTAAAGATTGCAATAATTTTAACGGAGTGCACGTCAATTGTTACTAAAGATATTAACCTACATGTTACATTAATTGTGCTCTTCCAGAATCTTCTAAATTTGCTAATTGTTTTTGTTGCATAACACACTTTTCAACATTTTGTTTGATTTGAAACAATTGAAGGTAAAATTTGATCGAACTCATTCGATTTGATGGAGTTGAGATATAATTAGGGACCACAAATCGTCGATTATCAAACCGATTTTGGAAAAGAACGATAAATTTTTATCCAATTTGGTTGAATTTAATTTAATTTAATTTAATTGAATGAAATTGTGGCAAATTAGATTAGGCCACGATTGTTTTCAAGTTTTTTAGGTCGAAATAATTGACGAGAAACTCGAGTTTTGTTCGATTTGATGGTGCTTATTAATAGTTGGGGATTATAACTCTTCAATTATCAAATCAACTTTGGGAAAAGACGGTCAATTCATATTCAATTAAATCAATAAAAAAAACGTTGCATATAATTGCATATTTATCCCCCATTGTAGAAGGACTCCCTTCGTTCTTTTAGTAAATAAGATGATGTAAATGTGGTGGGTAAGTGTGATGCACATCCACCATCACATCCACCGCAAACTTATTTTTTAATATTTCTCCTTAGAGGACACTATATTACTATTTACCGCCGTATTAAAACTTTGATATGGAAACCCAAAGGGACAAAACTTAGATAAAGAAAAAAGTGTACAAATAATCATAGGGGATTTTACCAAAATATCCCGCATTTGGTTGGTCTCTCTCACACTCCATATTTTCTCAATTTTTCATCTTTTATGTCCAATAATTTTTCTTAATGACTGGTTCAAATGAAGAAGACATGATTGTTATTAATTAACATGATGAATTAAAAGATCCAATCAGATGTAATCAAAGTTTAGGTTTTAAAGGAGAATTGATTTTACTTCCTAAATCAAATCTGCACCAAGTTGCTGCGAAGCTTTATAAAGATATGTTCGGTGCACAAGAAATTAGAGTTGTAAGAAATCTCCTGAAGATCTCATGAAGGTTAAGCTTAGAATACGTGGAAATGTATATGCCTTTACCAATGAACCTAGAAGCCTGGTTGAATATATTCATATGGAAAAGTGGGATTTGTAATTGAGACAGAGAACATCTAGGCTATTGCAGAAGCTGTTATAGAGGAGGGTGTTGTGTTGGATAAGACAGTAAATCCTTGCTATGATATGAGTCTAAATGGTTGCTTTGTGCGGGTAAAAACAAGACGATTCTAAACACTGCTGGTATGAATCCTCTTTATTCAATTGTTATTGGAAATTCGTATTAAAGATATAACCACAAGAGGCTTAGAGAAAGAATTGAACCCTCGGAGTGTATGTTTTTTCTGGGTGGCAGCAAATAAATGGAAGAAGAACTTATGAATCAGATTTTTTTATGAGAGTTTTCTTTTTTTGGTCACTGAATCATGAGCTGGTTTTATAAGTAGTTAAGTAAAATTTTTGGGGGTAGTAGTAGTGTTGGTCTATATTCTGTTTTTTGATAAAATGGTGACATATTTTCTTCACCTTTTATCCATTTCATTGATTTGGTTCAGTTATTGATTAGTTAAACACCTCCATTTTTGAATTTTTTTTTGAAAATATTAAAAGGGTTCTTCTATTTCAAACTTTATAAAATAGGCTTTGTTTAAATTTTTTCATCCTGTTATTCCCTAAAAGTAATGAAAATAAAAAGTCCTTGCCAAGGTTTGATATCGACACCTCTTGCAAACCAGAACTAACACCACCAACCACGAATTTTCGAGTCACGATTCAACGTACAATTCGATCCTCAAAATTGAAAAAGGAATGGTGAGTCACGTTTTTACAATATTGCTTATCTACGTCATGCATGAGTTTTAGAACAAGTGAAATGAAAGAATCTGCTTGGACTTCAACCACTGGTAGCACTACAAACATTTTAGCTAACTTAGAGACATGGATATGCAGTTGGTTTAATAATATCATGAATAGCCAGATTACAGAATATGATTTAGTTACAAAAGTTATAGTGGCTTGGTGCATGTGGACTGAAAGATGCAAAAGAGTCTTCAAACATAGTCCTACTACTACAGAGAAGATTATTTTTAGCTGTTGAAAATTCTTTGAAGAATAGAATAACTGACCCCTAGAAGAAATATCCATTGTTGCCTCCCCATGTGGGAAATTTTACTATTAATAATGATGGATCTTTTAATCTTATTTCAAAAACAGGTGGCACTATTCTAATTATTCGCAATTATGCATGGGCGTTTAGGGGAGCAAAATGCATTCACCTGAACCAAGCACGGAGTATAGGGCAAGTAGAATGCTTAGGGATGTGGGAGGCAGTTAGCTGCGCAAAGAATCAAGGATGAAAAAAGTGCAATTTGAAATTGATTCAAAAATGGTGGTTATGGCTGTGAACTGTGTGGAGTAATTCTTGATTGGAGACTTCACAATCTAGTTAATGATATGATACTAGTCTATATGCCAAACACTATGGTAAGCGATTATGCTTCACTATAGCTTAATTGTAGCGAAATCCAACCAATATGGTCTTCCATGTCGCTTAAGTATAGTGATATCCCTTAGCTACACTTTAAAGTTGATCAGATTTGATCCACCTTGTAGTTAAGAGAAATCACACGGAAACTAAGTTTTTGTGGAAAATCTACTTTACGGAAACTCAGTTTCCATGTGATTTTCATCGATACTTGGTTTCCGTTTGAAAATTTTCAATTTTACTCTTTATTTTTCACTTTTTAAGAGAACATATTAAAGGGCACACAAGCCGTGTGCAGGCGCATACAACAAAAGATGAGGACAAAGCCCACTTAAAACCAAAAAAGAACTAAGCAACGACAAAAGCTTAACAAATTCTTTGAACACAAAGAGGACTAGAAGATGGAGGTACATTTTATTTGTCTGAATTACAAAGTGCCAACCAAAGAGAAAAACACTACCATTATCAAGTTGAAGATTCCTCAACATCCCCTATGGTTAATCCACCATGATTTTTCACAAGAATGTTAAACATGTATTCACGATATACCTCCAAAAGGGGAAAGTCTAAACCCCAAAGAAAACCATATTCCGTAAGCTTAGTTTGATACCTCATTAGGAGCTCTAGATTTTGAGGAAGTTTCCTTAATTGTACTTAAAGAACCGGTGGGAAACTTACCTGTAACTCTTTATTTTTCACTTTTAACTCTTTTATTTTACCATAACTCCTTTATTCCTTTTTATATCTCCATTTTGTTCTTTTCAAATTCTTTTTACCCATAGATAATATTTATCTAAACCCATGCAGACAAAATTTGGAAGGAAGAAAAAACGGGACATGAGTTTTTGTTGGGTACTATTGAGTTTCCATATAATATAGCTAAGGGATGGCATAACGCCATAATTAGGTTGGCTTGAGACTCATTCAAATAAGCTATATCTAAGGAAAATCCTTCACCGTAATCAGCGACGGATCCAGAATTTTATGTTTGGGTGGGCTAAAAAAAAAAATTCTTCCATGGATGTTCAATTTTGTTCAGTTCAACTACGATAACGATAAATACAGTAAGCTACCTAAAGTCAGAAGGGTTCGCAACACGTTGTCTCTCCCGTGATTCGTGAAACACATGACCTTTGAATCAAATCTGTTCAGGTTATAACTAATATCCAGGAAACAAATTTGTGGATTGAAAGTAATAATCATGATCATTTTGTCGCAGAAGGCCGTCCAGTTTTTTTTCAGTTCTAAAAGTTATTTCTTGGTTGTTGTTAGCATAATAAGTAATGACATTTTTTTGATTTTTGTCCTCATAACCATACAGCATTTTAAGATTTTCAATGATATTGACATTTTTTTGTTTTTGATGGAATTGACATTGACATAAAAACAATGAAATTTAGTCCCGTAAATGAATACATATAAAGAGATATGCATAATTGCTAACAGTGGGTATGTACGTTTATGTTGATTCTACTGACGCTTTGTTTTGATAGCTAATAAGATGTGATCGGATATGAAATACAAGACAAGTGTATAAGTTTAGAAACGTGTAGTAATGAATGGTTTTTATTGCAGAAATGTGTCCACACTCTCCTATCATGTCACTAAATGTAAAGTGTAAAATGCAACTATACAGTATATCTATTATATGCCGTTAGATATTCTTTGATATCACATCAGGATTTGCCTTTCTTTCAGATAGTAATGGACTATACAAAGTTCTACTTGGGCTTTTCCTTTGTACATTTCGCTGCTTTTTCATTGAACGGCTTTTTTGGGACTACTCAAAAACGATGTGGGACTACTCTCCATTTTTTTGGATGGATATTAGAAGTAATAATGAGTCACCCCTTATCTAACTTTTCTTCTAATACCAAACTTGCTCTTGATAATTAAATTAGTGTAATGATTAGTGAGTTAATTAATGATGAGTGAGATTAAATTAATAATTTGATTTTTTTCAAAAAAAGAATTATAGAGAGGGAGAAGAAGAAGACGAGGGTTTTGCAAGAAATTTTTTTAGATCCTTTTCTTTAAGAGGCACAACAGGAGTATGATGTTTTGGGTACTCACGGATACTTCAAATTTAGTAAATGGTGCTTGCATTGGTCAAAACATTGCTAAAAATGAACAATTTACAAATTGATTTCGGTTTCGTTAACAAAGTTCGGTTACACCATTTGAAGAACAGGTAGCCGAACTCATTCTGCAAGTGTAGTTCGGTTAATGTTTCTAAAAACACAGGTAGCCGAACTCAGCTTTAATGGAGTTTTTTCTTTCAGAGAAAAGTTCAGTTAGGAGAAAAAAATTGCGACGTAACCGAACTAAAAGTTCGGCTGGGAAAATAAAATGAAAAAATTTGCGATGTAACCGAACTCAATATATAGGTTTTCAGAGAAAAGTTCGGTTAGGAGAAAAAAATTGCGACGTAACCGAACTAAAAGTTCGGTTAGGAAAAAAATTTGCGACGTAACCGAACTTTTCTCTGAAAGAAGAAACCTCCATTAAAGTTGAGTTCGGCTAGTTCGACAAAGTTTTTCAGATAATTCCTACCCGAACTTTTATCTGCAACTTCCATCTTCAACTCATTTTGATGATAACTTCTCATTTTTTCAAAGGAAAACGAATGAAAAGTAACGGGTTTGTTATAATTTTGATTTTGATTTTGTTTTGTTAATGATTTAAATTAAGCTATATATAGAGGTGGTGGTGGTGGTGATTTGAGGTGGTCGGTAGTGGTAGGTGGTGGTTGGCGGTGGTGAGCGGCGGTGGTGATGGGTAGAGGTGGTTATATATATAGGTGGTGTTGGTGTTGGGAGGAGGTGATTATATATAGGTGAAGGATAGGTTAGTCATTTCCATACTTTAGGACACCCCTTATAAGTATAGGGTACACATTCCTATCACAAAGTAGTCCCCCACCATTTTTGAGTAGTCCCAAAAAATGGTTCTTTTCATTTTCCTTCGGTCATTGAAGGACTAATCCAAGTTTGCTACCTGGCTATCTTATTTTTTGCTAACTATTACAACGGCCCAAAGATGATTTTGGGGTGGGCTACAGCCTAGGTAAGCCACCCCTCCTTCCGTCACTGGTCATAGTGCTTGGCCTTAGAGAGTTTAAATACATGTCATGTTATATACGAAATGAAAGAAATAAAGCAGTTGATTTACTTTCAAAATAGGCTAGAGCAGAGAGAATAAGTGAGGAATGGTTCAACACTATCCCCAGTAGTATCAGTTTGCAATTGACGGAGGACTCAACTCATGCCAAGAATTAATTTCATAAATGAATCATCTTTTCCTTTCAAAAAAAAAAAAAGTGAAATGAAAGAAGAAAGAGTTATTTACAAAAAAAAAAAAAAAGAGTTACCGAAAAAGTGATATATAAGTTCAAGTCTCCACATACCTTTTGTTGGTGAAGTTCCACAAGTTCCCTTGAGTAGTTATTCGTCTTCATTCGATGAGCGTCGTGGAGTCTAAAGTACAACTACACTTATTATCATAATCCGAGACTTAGCTATAAGTAGACTAGAAATCAAGACTTATAGTTTTGGCAACTAAACTTGACAAACAAGCTTGAGATAGCAACGGTTGCGAGTTCGACCGAGCAATGCTCTAACAGAGGTTAGTGAGTCAACCAAAGCATGGATGGCGACTCTTCAATACTGTCCTGAGGAAGAAGCCTGTGAATGTTCTCTCAACTACTTTGCTGATAATCACACTTGTCCCTCGAACAACTTCGATTGTTCCATGATAAACAATCTATCTTCCCCGGAAAAGAAAATTGATCTTTTAACCAAAGATTTGTACTCAATGAAGAGTGCTTCAACTGGAGAAGGAAACATGGATTAGAAGGATTGAAAACCTGGAGACTCAACTAAAAAAATTGAGACAAGAGAAAGCGACTTCTCGCAATCATGATTCCAAAAAGAAGAATCAATTAACTTCGATAAACTCTATCAAACTAAATCAACATACTAATCCTGAAAATATGTCATTCTCAAATCTCTCTTGTAATGAGAAAGACATAAAATACAATAGCACAAAAAATCAATTGTGTCTCTTGTATAAAAAGCAGGATCACCCAGAGATGGTGTGCACAAAGGTTCTTGAAAAAACTCCTTCCAATAATTCATGTTATCAGAAGGAGAAAATAAAATCTCATAATAAATCTACATCACTTTCGAAAGAGATTGTCAGAACCATTCATAGTTTACGAAAATCGATAAACAGGGCTTTCAGAACATTGCAGGAAAGGAAGACGTCTACTCGTGATCGTTTCCCTATAAAAAAATATCAGAAACAAGGATAACAAAATCGTCCTCTTCTCATAAGAATCCACCCGATCCTTTATTGGATGGGAGAAATTACTATCTGTAATAGGTTCTGAGATTGTTCTTGTTTTTCCCTTGAACAAGGACTATGATCTTCAAGAGGGTTGTGAAAATATTTTTATTACTTTTAATATCTTGTCTCTGTATTTTTATGGAATTGTATTTTCTGTGTCAAGATCCGTTCATGAGATTAAACGGTTTTCCTAATAAAGTCCTTTTCTTTTGGTTACCCAAAATTATGTTTGGGTTTTGGTCAAAGGTCTTTTTAGGAATTTGCTCCATATCTTCTTCTTTTTAAGTTGAAAGATTTCACTGCTTTAAGCAAACATTTCATTTTCTATATCATATCATGTCATCATCAAGTCTTTCAAGTAAAGAAGATGATGTCTGGACTGTCCTTTTTCCCTCTAAGAAGTTCGTTTTGGTTCCTCCGATAATGAGATGTGTCAAGACAAACGTGACTCCTCGTCCGATGTGAATCCTACCATCTCTCATTTTGAAAAACTCTCATTAACTATGAATCTTTTCTTGGAACAAGTTCGTGCGTTGAAGAGTGAACTCGAATCTTCAACCAAAAGACTTGAGGACAAGATGGATAATCTCGAATCCAAGATTGATCTAATCGAAGACGAGCTTGATGATTATAGGGAATATGAGAAGAGTCTTCAAAGTAAGTGAAATGTTTTTTGTTTCTTGCTTAGAGTATGTCTAGGAAACTTCTTATGATAATTTATTCTTGTATTTTAAGAAGGATAACTAGGGTTTGGAATAGCCTATATTGTGATTACACATTGCTATTGCCAACGATTTTCATCTTGCAATGTTTTTAGATTTATTTATTTAAATTCTAAATTTTATTTGGAAGATGATTTTGTAATATTAATCTTTATTGGTTTTATATATTGCAAATATTGTTATGAAAAATGTGTGTTTGATTCCGTGAACTATGATTGTCCCATATTTAGAAATCAAATTTAATGTTTGAATAATCTACCTCAGTCAGTCGCTATGCTATATATCCATGCTGTAATTACTCCTCGTGGAGAAGATCCCTGGATTTTATTTTCAGTCTATGCTAGCTCAATTCCTCATCATCGCAAGCAAACTTGGATGGAATGGAAAATGTTGCTTCTTTAGATTGTGCTTATGCAGCAACTAGGGACTTCAATTCTATCTCCAACTATTATGAAAAAAGAGGTGGACTTACTCCTTCTTATATATAGTCAGTCATCTTGCTGATTTCAATTCTATGATCTCCAGCTGTGGTCTCATCGATATTGAAGCTACTGGACCTCGTTACACATGGACAAATAAACAACCTAATCACCGAAACATTCAGGAACGCCTGGATAAGGCTTTGGTCAACGAAAAATGATGACTTCAGTTTCATGATGCGAAGGTAATTCATATGAGTCATTTTAATTTTGATCATCGTGTGCTTATTATGGACTTGAATCCTGTTAGAAAATTTAGGAAGAGGCCATGGACATTGGAAGCCATGTGGTTAGAAGATGATCGTTTTAGACAATTAGTTAATCAGGTGTGGAATCATTCTCATACTCCTTGCCTTTCCTCAAGTAATAATCTTAGTCAAAAATTTGACAATTTAGCTCAACAAGCCGATATTTACAAAATCGATATCCAAGAATCCATCATATCGTTATCCAACAAATAATGATGGATATATCTACTTTAATTGATTTATGTACAACATGTGGTATTTGAATTATAAATATAAACAATATAATGCGGAAAAAGAAAGAACGCAGACACCAGAAATTTTTTTAATGACGAGGAAACCGCAAATGCAGGAAAAACCCTGGGACCTAGTCCAGATTGAACACCAAACTATATTAAGACGCTACAGACACTAGCCTACTACCAATTAACTTCAGACTGGAATGTAGTTGAGACCGAATTAAACCCTCACATCAATTCAGTTACAGTCGCGTTCCTTACGCCTCTTGAGTCCCAGCAAGACTCCACACAGATAATTCTCTTAGTTGATGTCCTTTACAACTTAAGATTTTGTTCAACTCAATTGAAGAATTTAAACCGATCATGTAGAATCAGAATCTCGCAGCAATAATGTCTCAGCGAAATTATTAACAACACAACACGACAGTGTCGCAGAACAACTTCAGAAACGACATAATAAACGACATCAGCCAAATCATGAGAAAAGTGTGACGATCCTGCGAAAATAAGGAAGTTTGCGAGATTGGTATTTGTAAGGTTGCGAGAATGTCACAAACCATATCCGAAAATAAAGGACAGATTAGCTGTCATCCACTATGTAATTTCCTATAAATAGCCATTCAGTTGTAAAGGAAAAGAGAGAGATCTTTTCTGAGTGAGAAGAAAGTAAATAGGAGAGAGAAAATCTAGAGTAGTGGTTATTCTTGATTCCTTTATGTTTTCTTGTAAGATTGTTCAAAGATTCATCAATAAAATTAAGATTGTTAATCCAAAAATGAGCTGAATGTTAATGAAATCGTGTGAGGGGTGTAGTGTAGGATTTCCTGCAACTACATAATGGCGCTAGAAACAGGGACGAAGATTGAAAATCACCCTAGAAAAGGTTGAAGATTAATATTCTGATTTGTGGGAAATTAGAATAACTGGTGAAGAGTTTTACGAAATCTCTTACAATTCATTAGTATTGAAGAAATGGCTAGAAGGAGGAATATATCCGAACAACCAACAACAGCTAGAAGAAGAAGTAAAAGACTTGCTGGAAGGGAGAGCAGTGAAACAGGAGAATATACTAGAATAAGAAATGATGGAGAAAATCAAATTCAACAACCAGTTCAACAAACACCGGTACAAAATAGAACTATGGATTATGATAGAGTGAGCATACATACTTGGAGATCAATTCAGCAGATCAAGAAGAAGAACGACAAACGAGAAATAATAAACAAACAGAGGGAGGACAAGAAATAGTTGAAGGAATAATTAGTGAAGATGAGGAAATTTGAGCAGTAGAGATGTTCAGACGAAGAATGCATGAAGAAAGAAGAGCTGAGACAGAAGAGCGTACAAATCTAACAACGCAAAATCACGAATTGAGGATGGAAAATATGAGACTACAGAGTAGAAGATCAAGAAGTACTACAAGATCGTATTCAAGATCTACTAGAAGAGAGATGAGGCGAAACTCATCCACGGTTAATGCTGGAAATAATATTCGAGAAGAAATACGAAATCCGAATGAAGAACATCGCGAAGGTATAGAAAGGACTGATGATCATTACGTTCCACAAAATGAAACTTTTGATGATAGGCAAAATAATAGAAATCAGGAAAATGGACAACGTCAGGGACGAAATAATCAAGATGGCGAAGGGAATCGAGAGGAAGGAAGGAGAATTTTACATGAGAGAGAACTCAAAGAAATCAACAAACGATTGAAGAAGAAATTGAAAGACACTATGCTGAACAAGCACGTTTAACTTGCGAACGTGAAAGATTGAGAGCGGAAATGGAAGAACAAGAGCTTCAGGAGGCAATTCGCCAGAACAATCATGACAATCGAGAAAGAAGGCGTACACAAAACCGGAATAACGGTAATCTCAATGAAGAGTATGATAGAGTACAGAGGAGGGCTGAAAGACAACGAATGGAATTGATAAGAAATGAACAAAATCATGGAGGGGAAAATGAGAGACATCATCATATGAATTCAAGATAGAGATGAGGAAGAGAACGCAGGAGAAGACGAGATGAGGATGATGAAGAAGAAATGCAAAATTTCGCGAGAGAAGAAAGACATGAACGCAGAAGAAGGGAGGAAATTAAAAAGACCAATGGATCAAAATTCAGGCGTAAATGAACAAATCTTAAAAGAATTGGAAGAAATGAGAGGAATGCTAAATAATAGAGGAGAAGTAGGCAGAAGACAATTAGATGAAGCTATAGAAGAAGCTGCGAAAACTCCATTTACAAGAGAAGTACAACTAGGAGGAATACCTCCGAAATGCAATTTGCCCGCATTAACCAACATTTTTGATGGAACAACTTGTGCAATTCAACACATTAAAGCCTACGTGAGGGCATGTTGCAGTGAAAATCATGATGCCGTATTGTGCAAGTATTTTGCATCCAGTCTAACAGGAGAGGCGTTAAAATGGTTCGAAGGTCTACCAAAAAATACAATAACATCTTTCAATCTTGCAGACCACATTCTTGGGGGCATATATAAGTAACAATTCTTCGCGACCTGGTATTGAAGATGTGTTTGGATTAAAACAAAGGATTGGCGAAAGTTTGAAGCACTAACTAAAAGGTGGAGACTATGTGTAGTGAATGGCTGGCCGTGTGGATGAGAGATATCTTATCTTATCATTTATCAATGCTATGTTCGCAACCAATCTATTGTATATCCAAATTTTCAGAGTCAAGAATACAATCACAATGACTGAACTGCGAGAACTTCAGGAAGAGTATATTGCTCTAGAGGAAAGGCAAAATGAAATGGAATCATACCCAGTTGCGAACACCAATTCACAAGCAGCGAATGCAAGCTTATTACCTAAACTAATAAACACAGTGGCGAGCACTTCGCAAGTACAACAAGAAAAGGTTACGGGCAACAATCAACATAAACTGGTGGCTATGGGAAGCCGAGATCAAGAGGAGTATGAAAGAGAAAGAAATTTCTACAATCGTGGTGGAAATAATAAGATTCAAAGACTTGATCAGCCGCAAGAAACTTATGGAGGTCAAAGACAAAATTATAATAGAGGACAAGGAGGTCACAAGGTAGTATGGGAAGAAATCAAGATGCCACCTCTGAATGCAAGTGTGGAGAAAATATGGGAAGCTATAATTTTGATGGAGAATATACCAACACCATGGAACATGGGAACGAAACCACCTCAAAGCCGCAGAAGTCATGAGTTCTGTTCTTATCATCATTTCATGGACATACTACAAATGATTGCAGAAATATAAAGAGAATTATTCTGAGAATGATAGATCAAGGAAACTAAACCACTTTCTGGTAGGCATCACAATCTCAACCATTACTACCACCACCACAGAGCATCACAGAGTAAACACGGTAGAAAGAGAAGGAAACGTTCTTCGTAGAAGTTGGTGCAAAAGCAAAGAATCTATTCTGTCACTCTATCGTACATTCATACAAGACAATTGAAGATTTTCATGACAATTTTGAGTAGAGTGTTCGCAAGAGACATGATGGAAGAGAAATTATGAACATTGCGAAAATCTCGCCACTAGAGGAATGGCAGAAGCAGACTATTTCTTTTACCGCAGAAGAAGTCCCGAAGGTGGAGAGTACATGACAATCCATTGGTGGTAAAATTAGAAATTAATCCAAAACCGAAAGAAGATGAAGATGATGAAGCTGAAGACTCATGGGCAATTATAGGATTCTAATCGATACGGAAGCTCTGTGAACATCTTATTCTATCATACTTATAAAACCATGGGAGGGAGAGATGATGATCTTATACCATCAACATATAAGATATATGGTTTTAATGGTACTGCCAACAAGCCTAAAGGGGAGGTTACTATGCGAATTCCATTGAAGGGAATATCTTCTGAAATCCTGTTTTGTTGTTGACGTAGAGTCACCCTACAATGCATTAATTGGTCGACCTTGGCTACATGGGATTCTAGGTGTAGCTTCAACTTTCCACCAGTGCATCAAATTCCCTCACCCCAGCGGTGTAGGAATCATAAAAGGAGATTGGGTTGAAGGAAAGAAATGTTACGAAACTGAGGTAGAATCCTGCGAAGGAAGAGCAAAAAGAAGGAAAGTTGGCGACAAAATCAAAGAGACACAAAGAAGTGAGAGATTGATGGTGGATGCAATCGAACGAAAAGAAGAAGAAATGTTGCGAAACTAATGCTAGCTCAGAATAAGAAATGGTGAACATACCACTACCAAGGAAGCAGTAGCAGAAAATAACAAAGAAGCAGAGAATGGCAAAGGTAATAAAAATAAGAAGTGTATGAATGATTGATTTGTTGCGACACTCTCGCAACAAATAAAATTCTCAAAATACATTTTACTGATGATGAAAAAATGAGATTGAGAAGTGCAAATACGATATGATGATGTGCGAGAATCTCGCAGAGATAATGAATTCTACAAAAGACAATCAGAGAACAATGACAAAAGAGAAAGGGGCGAACCTTTATGGCGTACACCCTAGTTCGCGAATACAATTTCGCAAGAGGCAAATGTAAGACCTAAAGTACGTCATATAAGGGGGTACCTGTTGCATGGCTCAGGGAAAGGCTACACCGCCCCGGAACCTGAGTCATGGAGATTTGGGGTCAATAAAGCCCATCCGGGAGAGGCACCTTGGATTCTCAGCTTAAGCATATGACTTAGGTTGGGCGACTAAGGTAATAAGGGCTCTCCCAAGGAGTGCATAATCTGACCAAGGCGCCGAGGTACACGGTTGAGTCAAGAGTGCCAGGGGCATCTGGAGCGTACCTTGCCATTCTTGACAAGTCTTGGCTTATACTGCACTCGGCCCGAAGAAAACCCCACTTAGGGTGCAGTCTCGTAACCATAAACCCTATAGGTAAAAGGGATAAGAGGCTGCGAAAAAAACTGGCTGTTGTTAAGACCGTATGGGAGGAGCCAACCTTGTATGGTAGAGGTATGCCTCCTTGAAGGGGCAACCAGGGGGAGATAAGGGCGGCACCCTCCATTAGGGAGCTGATAAGTGTCTTAAGACGCAAATGTCATGAGGCTTTTTACTCGCAAGAGTATTAAGGCTTGTCATATTTGTGCGACAATCCTGAAGAGGCAATAATACTAAAGAAAAAGATAAGACGAGATCAATGGGTTTTCGCATGAAAGTACGAAGACATCCTGCGATTTCGTCGCAAGACGACAATGTCATGGGGGTTTATTTTTGCAAGAATATTTAGGCCTGTCATATTGTCGCAACAAACCTGAAGAGGAGATAATACAAAAGAAAAAGTTAAGACAAGATCAATGGGTTTTTGCATGAAAATGAAAGGACGTCCTGCGATTTTGTCGCAATGACAAGAGGTGGCATAATAATACCTTTAACTAGGAAGGCAAAATAAGACCACACGGGAATGAGATTTTGAAAAGAATCAAAATTCACTTTGCATATGATTGCGAAATTATACATAAACAACTGCGAAGTTGAGGCACAAAATAAGAAAAATCTGCAAAATCTCTCACTTGGATACAAATAAAAGAGGCAAGTATGGGAATGAATGAAATTAGAAAATGTTATTTGTCTCAACATGATAGATTTACGCAAAAATTCAAAAATTAATGATTATGTTGATTAACCGTATTGCAAGGAAGAATTGTTTTAATGAATGCAGGTCGAAATGAAAGAAACTCATATATTAAGGAATATGGGGAACCAAAAGAATTCGCAAATATACAAAAAGAAGGAATAAATGTACAAGTATTACAGAAGATCAAAGAAAGAAACAAAGACTACTTCTTAGTTGATCCTTCATCATCTTCATCAAACTTGTTCTCTTCTTCTTCTGCATCAGAACCTTTAATTATCTCCATCAGAACCTTCATCACCATCAGATTCTTCATCATCAGCTTCGCTATCAGAGATGGTCAGACTAGGAATGTTCTTTGGGATCTTCTCCAAGAGACAAGGATAATCAGAGTGAGGAATACTATGATCATCACAAACCATTTGAATAGTTTGATTGCGAAAATGCAGAGCGTCGTTCTTAAAGTTCGCAACAGTGATCTTGGTTTGATTCTTTAATCTAGAATATTTGTCGTTGCGAGAAGAAAGATTCTTTGCGAGTTCCTCTTTTTCAGCTTCAAGTTCCTCAACTCTTTGGCGATATCTACTTTCAGATCATGCGAAGCATATAACAATTAAATCAGTAACTTGATAAAAACTCGTGAAAAACCAAAGATTAATAAAGCAAAACAGTTGATGACTTTCTCTCTCAGAAATCATATCTCTAATCAAGGCTGTATGCTCAACTTGGAGACTATCATTTACACCTAAATCTTTTCTGTCGTTATCCAAGATTGTCGCGGCCCAAGCGAACTCATTATCACTATTTATGAGAAGACGAGAACGAACTTGGTTTTCTCTCTCGCTAAGCACAACATTTTGACGATTGGCTTCATCTCGTTCAAGTTGAACCTCAAGAAGAGTCTCTTGGAATTTCGCCAAAGCCTTAACACCTTGATCATAGATACGATCTTTATCATCTATAAGTTTGCTAATCTTGGTTCTTAATTCATTGATCTTCTCTTTAGAATTGAGATAAAAACTTTTAAATTGGTTGGCTAAACCTAAACTAGATCTATGATCAATCTCTAAGGGGCGAAATTTGGATTTAAGTTCATTCAAAGGAAGAGATGAAATTTTATCATTAGAGAAACTATTCAAAGAATTATTAAGATGTTCAAGAAGAGTGTCATTATCTAGGGCATCAGGAAATGAACGAAGAAGAATGGCTTCATCAGAAAGACCATAAATGTGAGCAAAAAGGATTAATCAAATAAGATAAGACAATGAGATGAATGAATGAAAGGAAAGGAGAAAAATTGCATACCATAGAGATGATCATTAGCTTTTTGAAGAGTAGAAATTTTGTTCATTTGCGAAGAAGTGTCGATTTCCAGTTGTTTTTTCTTCTCGCAAAGACCTTTAACTTCAGCTTCTAATTGTTCGTTCTTATCACGAAGACCTTTAGCTTCAGTTTCCAGTTTTTCATTCTTCGTACGAAATTGAAGATTCTTCTTTTCAAGAATTTCGCGTCTCCTCTCCAAATCCGAGGCAATAGCGAAAGAAGCTTTTCCATCCTGCGAAGAAAATACAAAAAACAATTAAAATAAAAAGAAATTTTGAGTCACAATAATGAAGAAGTAAAAACACGATGGCATACCAAATTATTGAGGGAATATAGGAAGCTATGAGTCACTGATCTGGAGACTCCACGAAGAGAACTATCACCATCCAACAAAGGAGTATCGCAAATAGTTGCGAGAGCTTTGCATATATTGGCAAGGCAATTATCTCCCATCCCTTGCCAAGAATCATAGAAAATACCAGATAACTGTGCCATAAAGGATTCAGGTGGAGAATCTTTATTCGCAGCAGAGTCATCATCATCATCTTTATTGTCTTCATCATCTTCAGAACCATCAGGGAAATGAACATCTGAAGGAGGAGGAGAATTCCCTCTCTTTCTTTTCTTTGAAGAGGATGCAAATGATTTTCCTTTGCGAAGAATATCTTTACCCTTATCACCAGCCGTCGCACCTTTGGTGGGTTCTTCTACTTCAGCAATAACCTTTACACATAAATGAAGATAATAAATAGAGGCAACAATATATTGTTTAAAATCATGAAAGAATATTTTTTACCTCATCTGTGTATGAGCGAAGAGCTAGTAAGGTATTGGCTTTCCCAGTCCTGCGGTAGCTATCTTTCAATTTCTGGATCTGTAGAATGTCGTAAGAATCAGCGAACACAAGAGTAAAGATAAATAGAGAAACATAAAGTGGGCGAAATTGGAAGAAATATACCTCTTTCACTTTATCAGGCCAAGAGAATACCCAGGGTCGATAAGCGGTGAGATTCGCAGGAATGACATTAGAACCAGCAATATAGGGTCCTTTTAGCATCAAGGGGAAGGCACACCATTTATTATCTTTCGATTGGCGAGGGGTTTTATTTATTCCAGAGTGCCAATCAATGTCATGCATGAGCATTTTATCTTCAACAATAACATCCTTCTTTTTCAAGTGAACACCCCAACGAGTATTCTCCTTCTTCATAGATATTAGTTCATAATTTTCGAAGAAATTCGCTACTGTGTACTTCTCAGCGACTATCTCCAAATCTGCAAATTTAGGATCCCTAAGCTCTTCAGGATAAAGAGATCCTTTACCAGCACCGCGGTTAGCAAACTCCAATATCAGACGGATTCCCCACTCAATTGGAAGATAGCTCGCGAAAATCCCGAGTGGGCGAGAATCTCATAAAACAGAGGAATATCTGGGTCATAAAGAGGAATGGGGAGACCTGCGAGAATTTGACCCAGTGAAACTATGATTGATTGATCATCACAATGTTGTTCATAGAAAAGTTTGATAGAAATAATTGACTTGGCACTTTCACCAGGAATGGTAGAAAGTGTGAAACCTTTCTCGGCAAGATCTTTTTGAACATCCTTTAAGGTTTTCTCATGTTTTTGACCACTTGGAGGCATATCTAAATATAAAGTATGGGAATGGACGAAGAATTAAGAAGATTGAAGAAGGAAAATAGAACAAAAATTACATCAGAGGAATTTACGGAGAAAATGATGAAGTAGTAGAGAAGATGAAAAAGAGAGTAAAAAAGAAGAAAATGGAGAGTACGAAGAGTATATATAGAGGATATTTTCGAGAAGATAAACACAATTAATGCGAAAAGACGTGAGCGGTCGAAAAGCAGCGGTTACAGAAGACGTGTCAAGAATCAGATGGGAGAAATGATACGTGTGATAAATGCAGAATATGAAGTGATGGATAGCTGCGACATTTCTCACATCGTTCTCTACTTCGCAGAGAAGATATGAGAAGAGGAAAGATGTAGGATCAGAATCTCGCAACAATAATGTCTCAGCGAAATTATTAACAACACAACACGACAGTGTCGCAGAACAACTTCAGAACGACATAATAAACGACCTCAGCCAAATCATGAGAAAAGTGTGACGATCCTGCGAAAATAAGGAAGTTTGCGAGATTGGTATTTGTAAGGTTGCGAGAATGTCGCAAACCATATCCGAAAATAAAGGACATATTAGCTGTCATCCACTATGTAATTTCCTATAAATAGCCATTCAGTTGTAAAGAAAAAGGGAGAGATCTTTTCTGAGTGAGAAGAAAGTAAATAGGAGAGAGAAAATCTAGAGCAGTGGTTATTCTTGATTCCTTTATCTTTTCTTGTAAGATTGTTCAAAGATTCATCAATAAAATTAAGATTGTTAATCCAAAAATGATTAAATATCCACTATGTAATTTCCTATAAATAGTCATTCAGTTGTAAAGGAAAAGGGAGAGATCTTTTCTGGGTGAGAAGAAAGTAAATAGGAGAGAGAAAATCTAGAGCAGTGGTTATTCTTGATTCCTTTATCTTTTCTTGTAAGATTGTTCAAAGATTCATCAATAAAATTAAGATTGTTAATTCAAAAATGAGTTGAATGTTAATCAAATCGTATGAGGGGTGTAGTGTAGGATTTCCTGCAACTACACCCCCACTGCGAGTGGTCATATGGTATTAATTCTACTCTTCTTGACACCGGCAGTGCATCAACCAACAATAAAAACGTAGCTTAAAATTTTATACACATCCGTGTAGAATTGCCTTGACCGCTGAATTTTAATTATGGAACTCCATGGAGCAAGGAACAAGTTTTTATCAATCAGATCCGTCGAGCGCTAAATTTGTAGTTAACCAATTGCAAACTTCGTTCATTTCTTCATGAATGGTTCCGTGTCCAAGTCTACAAGAAAATCACAATGATCTTAAGATGTTTCCATGAATTACTCATCAAATGTAACCGGGGGAAGAAACCAAATGTCATACCTGTCATATGATCTGGAAGTGAGTTTTTGGAATAGTGGATAACTTAAGACCTTTGAGCAATTCGCACCGTCCTTATAAAAGACGGTACCATCAACTAAAACAGGAAAAGAAAAAGATGCGTCATCCACCCCATGCATAAACTTATCGATGTCACCATAATATAATAGTAAAGTCATTGGATGATAATAGCTAAGTTCAAAACTGGTCAGCACCAAAAAATTTTACTGATCCAAAAAAAAAAAAAAACAAAAAAACAAACAAACTTGCAGATAGGTATGAGTTCGTTTTGTCTTAGTTTTCTTCTATGAAGATTTCTATGCAATGTCATAAATATATGATGTTATACCTTTACCGTGGCAGAGCAAAAGCGGCAAGGATGCTGCACGGGCAACAGCCTCCTGAGACCCTATTATTTTGCTCATCAAAAACCTGAAAACAATACATTGAAATGAAAAAAATTTACATATAACATAGTAATATGGCAGCGGCCTAAAGAAAATAATTATATGCATCTGAACGAGTCTGCATCAATTAATGAAGCTATACCTGGCCATTGGAAGCCACCCACTTAGACCAACAACAGCAGATACATTAGCAGGGTATGGTCTTCCATTTGCAAGTCTTCCTTCAACAGCACAAGCGGCAGAGTAGAGGGCAAGGGCAGAACCCATGCCAAAGCCCCCCAAACCAAGTTTGACTGTAAATTGCACGACTTATGTTACAAACTCTTCATGGAAATAAAAGATAAAGAAAATTTAATGGAAATAAGACCTACTGTCACTGGGCTCGGTTGATAACAGTTTTGCAACATATGCTGCTGAAGTATCTAAGCGTTCCATATTACTAAGAGCATCCTCTGAATACTTCGGCGTATCAAACCCTACACACAAATTTAGTTCCATATCACTAGATGTTTCAACGTTAATTTTGAACTAAAATAATTGTGACAGTTTTACCATCAGAAAATTAAATCTGGAAACATTCAGGCCTTACACACAGTGGTGCTGAGTGGGTGCCGTTGGGCAGATCCACTTGATCTGAACCAAAAGAAATCCAATAATCAAAAAAAGTAAATCAAACCTTAAAAAGCAAACATGAGTTTCTCCACGCATACTTGCTGGGGATCCTTTCCAAATGAGGGAATAGCACAATCTTACATTTCGAATTGGCAAGGCTTCCAACAGTTGGTACCAACTACAAAATCCAGAAAATGAAATCACAAAAAATCCTTTCTTTTGGTTTTGATAATAATTCGCAATTATTCGAAGGAACATGAAAATCCAATGCAAGATTTATCTTTTGAATTTCAGAGAGAATACCTGAAACCATTCTCGCTGACCTCGTGTAGCCAAACTACAGTAGCCTGGTGTTTTCCTTTTGGCCTAACCACATAAGTTCGTCCGAACTCTAAGCTACCTGCAATTATGCACAATTACTATACATCACTCTAAGCTAGTGATAGATCATCATTAAAACCCTCAATGTCATAATCAAAACATTGTTTCATACCTGCGAGTATGTTGTATGAATTTTTATTCCTTACAAACTCGGGTTTCCCCATTATAGATATCATAGCGAACCCAATGAAGATCGAGCACACTCTTAATATGAAAGGATCTAGCTCCTCCTCCGTCGGCTGATTCTCAAGCGCACGCGGGTAACAGTTAGTATGATCTTCCAAGTGAGACCACTCCAACCCACAATGGTAGCAAAATTCGTTCCGGCATCTAAAAAAAAAAAAGAAGCCTTTAGGTGTCTAATCAAGAAGACAGATACGAAGCCAGAAAATAAACGTAGTCAGAATTTAAACAACCTGCATTTAATATAATTACAACCATAAGTGCGCTCTACAGGTTGTTTGCAAGATGGACATCTAGTCCACCCTTTTCGTGCAAGGGTATCCAGGAAGAGAAGGTCGTTTCTGTCGCAGCAAGTATGAATCTTTTGGTCCGTTAGAGGAATCATGCAACGATAACAGAAGAGTTTCTTGCAACTTGGACATGTTGTTCTTGTAATAATACCATTACCACCACATTCATTCAGAATAACCTCAAAGCAACCAGGGCAGTAAACTCGTTTACCGTGACGACCAAACTTCGCTAGAATTTCAGATTCACAAAGCAAGTCGCACCATCTAAGGAAAACTTTTGATGAGATAATGGAACGACAAGATAGAATCCCAAAATCGACGTCGCAGCTGATATTTGGGCATCGTATTACGGATCTACCATAGTCGTTGACTGTTATTTCTACGTACTGTGCGATACAGTTGACGCAAAAGTGATGTTCTGATGCACATTCTTTAGTTTTCTTGTTGTTGTTGGAGTTATTATTGAATTTCTTATAGGCTGGAAGGCGTGTGATTCCAAACAAATTTCACAGGTAAAATATGGTTCTCCTGCTTTGAAACTCAGTATATTACCCATTCGTAAAACAGTATCTGTTTTATTGGTTTACGACAGATTTAAAGGGTGAGTCAATTTAAACAAATTCCTAATCGAGGTCACGATACCTCCGAGGCCATATTTCCAAAGCGCTTTAGGTTTGGGATAATCCACTGCCCCCATTACTCATCCGAATATGAAAACCTCATTATTCATAGTGAAAACTAGGGCTGTCAATGGGTACCCATTACCCGGATCCGGAACCGGATCCGGTATATTAGGTTCCGGTTCCGGGTCCTAAAGTTGGACCCATTAGCTACTTAGGACCCGGCGGGTAATTACCCGATTGGACCCGAATTTAAACGGGTCCAAACGGGTAATATCCATTGGGTACCCGCGGGTATCGGGTACCCGCGGGTATCGGGTACCCGTTTATTCATTCTTTTATTCATGTTTTTAGCAAAATTATAAGTATTTATTCTAGTTTTAGCTTTGATATTTTACTCATTTAAATTTTTTCTCTTACATTTAATCTTTATTTAGTACATTCATAAGAAATAATAATATTTTTTTATACAAATTACTTAAATCCAAGCTAAAAAGAGAAATATATTAAGTTTTTGAGATTTTTTAAATAGTTTTCTTTAGACCCAATGGGTATCCGGAACCGACGGGTACCCGGGTATTTAAACGGGTCCGGTTCTAAGTCCACAACTTTAGGAACCGGACCCGGAACCGTTAGGAACCGGACCCGGACCCGTTGACACCCCTAGTGAAAACTATTACCACACCCATTTTTCAGATTTTTTTACACTAAAAAACCCGTGCCTAGAAAAGTTCAGGCGCGCACCCAGTTTCTGGGTTAAAATTTCCGTGACACCCATAATTTCTTAAATTGTTTTTCTTGTTCTTCTCTTATTCTCCAGTGCCAATCGTGAGTTGTTGCATTTTTTTCCTAGCCGCCGACCATGGATTCGATGGGTATTCACCATGGATCAAGACTTCTCCCTGAAGCGGAGAAGAAGAAGGAAGAACGGAGTGAATTGCTGACTTTCTTGGCCTGAAATTCCGTTGAAATTGGTTTGCTGTTGTTGTTAGATGAGTAACGAATGGAAGAGATACAGATACAAAAGCTTTAATGGGGGTTAGACTGAGGTTCTGGTGTCGATACTTCTTATTGCTGAGACCAATTTGTCGCAGACCTAGCACTGATTTTAGAAGGTGTTTACAAAGGGATTTGTTGCAGTGATTTTAATGGGTTCTGTTGGTTCGATTTGGAGGAGATGTAGCTTGTTCTTGAGCTGAACTTCAGCTGGAAACAAGTCGTTACTGTGACTGATTTTATAGACGCATTGAATGGGTTTTGTGTTGTTGAATTAATGGCTGTGGTGTTTGTTTTTCGAAGGGGCTACACATTTCAGAAGTACAACGAGATGAAACTGTAATGTTAATTCAAGAGAATGAATCTGGGTGAGTTTGGAAGCTGTAGAAGGTTGAAGCTACAACAAGATGAGTATGGCATACAACCTGTTCGAGTAAATTCCTGCACCACTTTTGCCTAAGTTGTTTGCAGCTGCTAGCAATGGTTTGATGGTTGTGCAAGGGGGATGTTTAGCACTGGCTAGTTTGAGAAGAGAGGATAGTACAAGTTGTATGAGTAGTTTGAGAAGAAAGATGAAGTTGTTGCTATAAATGAAGTGGTGAGAACTGTTGCTAGGGAAATCTGAACTTGATTGAAGAGTCGTGACTCAATTTAGAAGATGTAGACAAGCACGGGAACAAACAAGGTGTTGTAAGAGTTTGGCTGTTGCAATATACATAGGTTTATCAATTACAAAAGATTAGTTAGTATGTCATTTCATGATTCTTCTACTAGTTAACTAGTTAAACTTCATCTGGGGTATAGATTACGTGTGGTTTTCTGGCCTAAACAGATGCTCCATACTTGGTCGCGGTGCTTCGAAATGTTTATCATTATCAAATGGGACTAATGCTATATGTTGTGTTTATAAGTAACCAGAACTCATAGTGTTGGAATGGTTTTCATGTCAAATGTTCAATTTAATGTCGACTCCACAAGGATTTCAACTATGCGTACGAAGATTGGAAAATCTGATTACAGGTTGTGTAGGGGAACGACAAGTCACAAGTGTACTAAGGCTATTAGGTGCTTGCAGGCTTTGCTGCGATCTTTTTATTTATTTTTATTAGACTTCTCAAAAATGAAGAGATTGTTGCTTGCGTGTGTTGTTACATATTGCATCATCAAATAATTAAATATTAATTTATTGCGATCCATTGTCATGTCAAAATTGATTTTATATATCTCGAGTACTTATTTCTATCATATGCATATACACGTGTTGGTGTTGGTAATATTGGTTGAATAATTTGTTATGCAACTATGAAAATGGATGCATAACCTGCTATGCATCTACAAAATTTGTTGCATAACTCGTTATGCGGTCCAGAAAACGGTTGCATAACACGTTATGCAACAACTATTTTTTTAGTATTGAAACCAACAAAAACAAAGACTGCATAACTTGTCATTCACTTACAATAATATTTGCATAACATGTTATGCAGTCGTGAAAATTGATGCATAACCTGTTATGCATCCGAAAATATGGCTGCATAATGCATTATGCATCGAGAAATTGTTGCATAATCTTTTATGCATTGAGAAAATAGATGCATAACCTGATATGCATCCGTAAATATGGACGCATACTGCATTATGCATCAATATTTTTTATGTACGCACTAAAATCAACCAAAACAATGGTTACATAACTTGTTATAGATGCACAACTTTGTTATCCAAATGCATAATTTGTTATGCAGTGTAGAAAATGGTTGCATAATTCGTTATGCGTCTGCAGAATGTGTTATGCATCTTTTTTGGTGGCTGCATAATGGTTATGTATCAAGTTTTCGAAAATTTTGCCTAAAATGATGATCACCTCCGATTTTTTCGTGAAAAACAAAAATTTGATATTCTTGTTTGTACTCGTTGCGTAGCTCTCTTAAAAAGATTTCCAACGATATAAAATTTGTAAAATTCCAAAGCGCGGATTTTTAGATATGTTATATCCAAGTTGTGTTGCCAATTATACCTCTGATGCATAACCCGCCATGCGGATACATAATCCGTCATACAACATTTTTAATAATTTCATATAATTATCGCTGTCACGAAAATAATAATGGGTGTGACGGTACCTAAAATTAATTGTGGACCTGACAATGAGAATATTATTTTTTTTGGACCTGCGTCTAAGTTAAGAAAATTTCTAGAGTAATACTTAAGAAAATTTCCGTGTCGAATAGATGAATGATCAAAAAACATGTTCAATGTACTCAAATTCTCTTTTGAAACACACTTCTTGAATGGGTATATATCATCTACCTCTGTCACCAAAAGAGGAAAGCTTGGCGACATTAGGACTCCTCCAGGTTAGGTTCAGTTTTTAAGAGTTGGAAGTGATCATGCATCAAGTGTGGGCAGTGAGATAAACAACATTAGCTCACAAAAAAGCTAGAAAGTAATTAACCACCACATGTCATGGACGTCCTTCATTTCCACTGATCAATATTAATGTCCTCGCTCACTCGTCTTTGTTTAGCCATGCGCAACAAGGATAGTGTTGTTGAATCTCAAGTATAAAGTACGAACTCATTTCAGTTTCTCTCTATAAACTCTCAACAGATTTCTTTAAACCTTGTTTATGATCAAGAAATCCGATTATGTTAGCCATGAACAAAAACTTTCTAAGATATTTTTTATTTTTTGCGGTTCTCTTGCTAAGTTTTTCCAATGTCACTCACCAATATGCTTGCACCAATGAAGCTGCAATAAGCTTACCATTTTGTAATACATCTATGTCTTACAAAGACAGAGCCACTGACCTAGTTGCACGCCTTACACTTCAAGAGAAGGTTCACCAGCTTGTAAATAAGGCTACCGGTGTACCAAGGCTTAATGTTCCTGCATACCAGTGGTGGAATGAAGCACTTCACGGTGTCGGAAAATGTTGGGGAGTGTCTTTCAATTCAACTGTTCGAGGTGCAACAAGTTTCCCGGCAGTAATTTTATCTGCTGCAAGTTTCAACTCCACACTATGGTATGAAATGGGGAGTGTGGTTTCCACTGAAGCAAGGGCAATGTATAATCTACGTCTTGCGGGGTTAACATACTGGAGTCCTAATGTTAACGTCTTTAGAGATCCTAGATGGGGTAGAGGGCAAGAGACTGCAGGCGAGGACCCGTTCGTTGTGTCAAAGTACGGAGTGAATTATGTTCGTGGACTTCAAGAGATAGGTGCAAACGGGGGAAATGTCACAAGTAATGCACTTAAGGTCTCCAGTTGTTGCAAGCACTACACTGCTTATGATGTTGATAACTGGAAAGGAGCAGATCGCTATTACTTTGATGCGAAGGTGACTTTGCAAGATATGGAGGATACGTATCAGCCGCCATTCAAGAGTTGTGTCATTGAAGGACATGTTAGCAGTGTGATGTGTTCATACAATAAGGTGAATGGTGTTCCTACTTGTGCCAATGCAGATCTTCTTAAAGGAGTCATAAGAGATCAATGGGGCCTTGATGGGTAAGTTCTCTAATTTTCTTTTCTTGAGATTTTTCAAAAGAATTTGGACTAGATGAAAAACACAATCCATTTCATTTTGCAGGTATATTGTTTCTGACTGCGACTCGGTTAAAGTCTACAACAACTTGACACATTACACTGCAACTCCTGAAGATGCTGTCGCTTTGGCTCTAAAAGCAGGTTTAGACATGAATTGTGGTGATTTTTTAAGTAACTTCACAGAAAATACAGTTAAACAAGGAAAAGTTTCAGAATCTGTTGTAGACCAAGCTCTGGTAAACAATTATGCAGTCTTAATGAGATTAGGCTTCTTTAACGGCGACCCTGCTAAGCTCCCTTTTGGTGAACTAGGAGCGGCGGACGTATGTTCCGAGGATCATCAAAATTTAGCTCTTGAAGCAGCTAAACAAGGGATGGTTTTGTTTCACAATCATAATGGAAGCCTTCCTTTGAATCCTAAAACTACAAAAACTCTAGCAGTTATAGGACCAAATGCTAATGCTACTGAAGTTATGATAAGTAATTACGCGGGCGTCCCTTGTAAGTACATTAGTCCTCTTCAAGGGCTTCAAAAGTATGCGACGGTGACTTACGAGCCAGGGTGTGCCAATGTTAGTTGTAGTAATGGAAGTCTGATAGAAAATGCTGCAAATGCTGCATCAGAAAGTGATGCAGTTGTGATAGTAGTGGGACTTGATCAGTCTATTGAAGCTGAAGAGCTGGATAGAGTGAACCTGACATTGCCTGGATTACAAGAGAAACTTGTTATGGATGTGGCTAATTCAGCGTGCGGTCCGGTGGTTCTTGTTATTATGTCAGGGGGTCCAATTGATGTCTCATTTGTGAAAAATGTGAGTAAAATAGTAGGAATTTTGTGGGTTGGTTATCCTGGTCAATCTGGAGGAGAGGCCATTGCTCAAGTCATATTTGGTGACTACAATCCAGGTTGTTCTCTTTCTTTCAGGTGGTGTTACTGCATAATAGCGTCGGTTATGAGTTCAGATAACAAGGTACGAATTTTTTTTCAGGTGGAAGGTCGCCATTTACGTGGTACCCGCAAGAATACGTTGATCAAGTACCAATGACAGATATGAACATGAGAGCAAACACAACCCGGAGCTTCCCTGGACGAACCTACCGGTTTTACACTGGTCCAACCTTGTACAACTTTGGGCATGGACTAAGTTACTCTATTTTCTCCAGTATTGTCAAATCAGCTCCTAAGGCAATACAGATACCACTGCAGAAATCTCAAAGCATTCTTGCACCCAACAGTACTAATCTATCTGAATTCAGCTCAGGAGAAGCTATTGACATCTCAAAAGTGAATTGCCAGGCTCTACAGTTCGATATCGAGGTTTTTGTGAAGAATCGCGGCCAAAGGAACGGAAGCCATGTAGTGTTAATCTTTTGGAAACCACCATCGTCAGAAAAGGTGGTTGGGCTTCCTAAAATGGGGTTGATAGGTTTTGAAAGGGTGGAAGTAGTGACAGGCAAAAAAGAAAGTGTGAAGATCAAAGTTGATGTATGCAAGGATTTGAGTGTTGCTGATGCAGATGGGAAACGGAAAATGATATTAGGTAAACACACATTACTTGTTGGGTCTTCAAGTGATAAACAAGTTGGGCATAATTTTTATGTCAGAGTGAGCAAATGCGAAGGGGAAAATTTCATATTTCAGCAACACTTGAGTGCTAGTAAGAGTTTGATTTGTTAAGCTAAATAAATTGACAGGACAGGAGTTATGTTTTGTACTGATGTATTTAGTAGTGTCTAATAGAGCTAAGTTTGGTTTTATCAGTAGTGTAAGTGTAGTGGCAGGAAATCCCACAACTACACCCTAATGATAAACTATGAAGTAATCTGAGAAACCATGATGAAATATTCAAGATCTTTATTAAAAACTTAGAACAAATACAAAGGAGATATGATGAAACCCTAACTTGGAAACAAATAACTCTCTCTCTTAAAGTTCTATCCTTAGCTCACCAAAAAGATCTCTCCCTTTTACAATGGTGGTTGGTCCTTTATTTAGGAGTTTACATAGTGGATGACAGCTAATAAAGCCCATATTTTCGGATCTGATGTGCGTGAAAGTCGCTGGGACATTTATATTGCTGCACGGATCCTTTGCAGACGCATAAATCTTCACACTACAACAAAACACACGTTTAGTGACAAAATTTTATGTGACCAATAAAATTTTGTCTACAAATCTAGTGTTTAGGGAGGAATATTTTTTTGGTCACCATATATATTTTTTACGCGACAAAAGGTAAATTTTGTCTTAAAAGTGGTCACTGAAAATTTTTGTGACAACTTGCTGGTGACCAATTTTATCTCTGTCTCTAAATATTTCTTTTGTGACCAAATATAGTGACCAATTCTGTCTCCGTCTCTAAATACTTCTTTGTGACGAATTATTTCGGTCAAGAAATTGGTTTCTAGCGACGAAGAAAAATTATAGTCTCCAAACATATTATTGCTAACAATCCAAGACTTTTATCTCTGAATGTATCTTACACCGACAAAATTAGTTTTTTGTCGAAATGAATGCCCGTCAAATAAGGATTTTTCCGTTAGAACTATTAGTATCGAAACAAATTGTTGTCACAAATGGAATGTTTTATACTGACAGAAAAATGTTGGTCTCCAAAAAAAGTATTGATGACAACGTGTAACTTTTATCCCTATATCTATTTTTGCGAACAAAATTTAATTCGTCCGAAAAACTATTGCTGGCGACGTGTGACTTTTCTTCCTATACCTATTTATGCAGATAAAAATTAATTCATCATCTAAATCAATACGAAGCAAATATGAAATTTTTCCGTTAAAACTTTGTTAGTGGCAAGACAAATTGTGGTCTGCAAATCCGAATATTCCGCGACTCAAACTATGACCCTTTACAGAATAATCGCTGACTGCTAGTGACGCAAATCTGATGATTGTATCTGATCATTGCTCCCTACTGGATTTTAAGCCTTTTAAGTCTCTGATAAGAGAAAATAAAGATTTTTAAGCTATAGTTTAAAAGATAGATCCACAAAACCTGTAATCAAACCAGTTTTGTACATTACAGTTTAAAAGCCAGTTTTGAAACCATAAGTTATTACCAAGCTTAATTTCCTTAGAATCAGTTGCTATCAATGCTGCTTCACAGACCTGTAAGATTTAGCAACAGTCTGTAAACCTCATCGATAGTTCCATAATCATTTTCATTAACGGAAGCTTGAACTTCACGACTGCTGATGAGTGCCAAATATTGGTTATATTTATCCCTTTTTATTAGCATTTAACTCATCTTTTGTGCATTAATTCTACATTTTATCCCATATTCTGTATTTTCATTGTTTTCAAGAATAAATATTTTTATTAATTAATTTTGCATTTTTAGGTTGTAAATAAAGTTTGGATGAATCACGAAGCAAAAAGAAAAGAAAAGTGGTGGAAGCCAAGAGGAATCACACAAGGAAGCCGCGAAGAATGTTGTGCGCAAGACCAAAAGGCTAGAACTGGGCTTGAAGAGGAAGAATTGTTCTTAAAGAAGATCTGGGTTTGGCATACCCAAGGCCCAAAACCCTCACCCAAACCCATTTTCAATATCCATGCCCGCCTTCATCTTCAGCCGTCAGATTGAATCATCTCAGCATCCTACGGTGGCTTCATCATAGTGCATCAAAATCTGAAGCTCCTGTCAAACACTTTAGCACCTAACTCCATCTTGATCCGTCAGTTTCGTTGTACTTCCGCATCCAACGGTCGCTCCTCGCTTCCTTCTATCTCGTCGTTAGATCGATCCATCATCTCCACATCCCACGGCTCATCTCGCTGTGCATCCAATTTTCTGCAACCGCCCAACACCGAGCACTAAATATCTATACCCAAACCAAACAACCCCATTCTCTTTTCCATCGATCTCTACTCCCTCACCTCCGTCTGCAACTCCATCACCACCACGCCCTGCCACTGCCACAGCCACCTTCACCACTTCCTGACGCCACCAACTGCCACCAAACGCCATGATGGCTACAACCCATCTCCTTCCACATTATTTCCCTACCACTCTTCCCACCTAATTCATCGATTTTCCCTCTTTTCTCTCTGAAACCCTAGATGAGAAAATCAATGAATTAGGTCGAGCTAGAAGATCAATTGAGGCATGGGAATGGACCAGGAGAAGAAGAGAAGAAATGGGTCGACCTTCTTGAGTGATTTGTCACATCAAAATTAGGTAAAAATCAAACCCTAATTTCACTGATTTGGGGGAAAATTGTATAAACCCTAATTGAGACTTTGGGTATAAATAGATGGTGAATGGGGATGTTGTACACATGCCTGGGCTAGCCAGAGCTTCACCCAAGAGGACTGGACTAGCCAGTGCCTCAACTGTGCTGTTTTGATTTGTTCTGTCAATGCTCTGTTTATGTTCAATGTTTCAATTCCAGTTATTTAATGTGTTAAACATGTTCTAGTTTAATTTGCCAGGATTTAGATGAAACCCTAGCTTAACATTTGTTATTCATGCTCTTGTCAGTATCCATGATGTGTTTAAATGCTCATAGTGAAACTCCATCTTAGGGCTTCAACACTAGCCTTTCACATTGGATGTCAGGCATCCATTGTAGTTAGAATCATCTAGTGTTGCTGAACTGCAACTCATGCTTAATTTTATATATTGTTCTTTTGATTAATTGTGCTTTATCTAGACAGTTAATGCTTAGGAGGAGTACCTTAATTGTGATAGGAGATTTCATATCAAAATGACCCTTGCTATATAGAGGATTGACATCCCTCTTGCTAGTGGCTATAGAAAAACAAAGTTACTGTCAGTGATGAATAATCAGTGTGAGTTAGAGGTGGATTCAAAGACCTTGGTATTTTGTTTACATTTGTTTCCAAATTCTTGCTTCACTGTTTGCTTCTAAATTCTATACTTCACTGCCTTTGGCTCATTGCCATTGTAACTGTCATTTGCCACTGTCACTCTTTGCTTCATTAGTTCACTGCTCAGAGAATTAGCTTAGGAAACTTCAACTCACACCCTAGTCCCTGTGGATTCGACCCGTATTTGCACAAGCTACAACCGACACCGTGCACTTGCGGTATAACCATGTAGGCTTCCCTTATACTCTTATTTCGTACATCTTTCAAAGTCTACCAACTGCTGTCATGCCACTGATTACCAAGAGATGCAAAAGACCCATGAATTGTAAAATCTTCCATTCAAATTTCCTGTCAAGATACAAAAAAAATATTATTTCGAGAAAAATTCTAAGCATCCTTATCACTGTCACAACTATGTACAGAACTGACAGGACTAACTTCAGTTCCCATATTAAAACACATGTTTCTAGTAACATATTTATCCTCCAAGATGACTACCTACTGGGTCTTGCAGCTTTGAACTATTATCCTCAAAGGAACTGGCTCTTGCAGCTTTGAACTATTGTCCGATCCTTTGTTTTATACTTGCATCAGCAAGAATTCAAAATCCTACACAGGTAGTGGTCCACATGTTGACTATTATCAACACTGAATTTTTTAGTTGGCATGTTATTGATCGTTACATCAGTTTCCATCTTAAGTCCAATATGTATCAATCTGGACCAAATGGTTAAGGAGAGGGATGGCGCTAACAAAAAAAATAGTGTCTACCACAGGAGAAATTAAACTAACCAGATGATGTACTTGTTTGACTGATGCAGCATGTGAAGAGTCCACAGTAGACCTAGCTGCTTCAACTTCAAAAAAAAAACACTGATACAGAATACTCACTGTAATAACAACATGACTATAATGTAGTCACAATGAAAATGGTGTCAGCAAGGAAGCTTGCGCAGCTCGGCTCCATCATCATGGGCAGAAACACAGATGCAACTTTCCTGCAAGAATTATCATCCATATCATAATGGAGGTAACCTTTATTTTATCTTATTACTGTTTTATTTTGGCTAAGACAGAGGAATGGTTTTAACTTTCACAATAACCGTGTCACTAAGAACCCATGCATTAAGAACAAAACCAACAAAGAGAAGACAACTAATATTTGAGAACATTCTGAGAAAAGTTCAAGGTAATTGGCATAAGAAAAATGCACGAAATGAGAGTTATGTTTTTCTACACTGATACTTCTATAGGTGGTGCAAAAGTATCCCATCTGGACCGAGCCAATAGGGTACTTGCGACCCAATCCAACACCAAATCTAGTTTCAAAATTCAAGCCATTACCAAGTCCGGCCACTACCCATTCTCTAAATTTCTGAATTTCACCCAGACCAATGCTTGTCAAAAACCCATATAGTTAGTAACCCAAGTTTCTGTAATCATCATTGCTAAAACGATTAAGAAAAAAACCAATCCAAGTTTGACAATTTTGGGATAAAGTGTTATCTGTAAGTTGACACCAAGCTTAATTTCCTTAGAATCAGTTGTTATCAATGCTGCTTCACAGGCCTGTAAGATTTAGCAGCAGCCTGTAAGCCTTATCGATAGTTCCATAATCATTTTCAATCTGCAATCAAAAAAGATAACTTGTTAGAATTTGAGGGAGAGGGAAAGAGACTGTGTATCATGAATCTAAAAGCACATGAAAACTAATGAGAAACTTACCTGCATCAGCATATGGCTTCCCAAGATTTAAATAAATCAAAGCTAATAACCACATAATTGACTGATATGATATAGAGAAGAAGATTGAAAACTTAGAGAATCTAAAAGATTAATTTTATTTCTCATCAAATGAAGGGAATACAAAGCAGGAACAAAACCAAAATTTAGACTGCTGAGCATGAGTCTCGTAAGTGACAAACTAAAACAGTAAAACCAAATTCAACTTAGACTACTGATCATGAGTGTCTGTAACTGTGACATTCAGACCTAAACGATTCAGTACATCCTGTTGGAATAATGCCTGGTCTTCTTTCATTTTCCTAATTTCTTCTTCTTGTCTTCGGACTTTTTCACGCAGTTCTTCAGTTTCTTGATTCGAATGCATAACAGCTACACGTCTTCTTGATTTTTTCTTCCCCAGGACCTCAGCACAGATGTCGTCTTCATCTCTAGGTTCCGATCCTTCTTCCATGCTTTGTTCTCTGATAGCGATCATTTGATCCTATACAAAGATCATGTGTAAGTAATAAGAAGAACCTAAATATACAGATTTAGATACAAAGTCACGCTAAACAAATCCCGGAAAAAATACATTTATGTTTCATGGATGATGCAAGGATATAGTTCCAGATGAAAAAAAAACAGTGTAACTTAACATTTGACACCTTTATTCACATCATGATAACTTACATATTGGCTGCGTGCCTTGTCGCTCAGCCAGATTCGATTGTTAGTCGTTTTATCAATCACGCGAGTGTGTGCGTCATGGAACACTTGGATAGGGGAGTGATTTTCCGATTCCATACTCTGTTTCATGAAGAATAAGATCAAAAAAATTTCAGCAATTTCATGTGTTACAATAGATCATACTATTCAACTAACCAGAAATCGGTAGTTAGTAGTACAAATGAGTACCTGCTCATGACGCACAACAAATGCCATGGAACCACTGCAATGGTTGTACTGAACCTTTTCCCTGTTTTTGGATCCAGCTAACGACCGTTTCTGCAATTTTATTTAAATTATCAGTACATACATTAGTAAAGCAATTTTATAGACACCAAATCTAAATCAGTGTAATACCTTAAATTCAGGTGAAGAGAAGTGGTTGCAAAGCCACTCCCACTTATCATGGGGCACATCTTTGTATGGCTTAGCTTTTATTTGTTCGATGGAATGAGAGGAATCGACCAAACTCTTGAAATAGGAGCACATGAAACTCCTATGACTGTTATACTTCTTTCCCATTGATCGGTGTAGGTAATCCCAGATAAAGGGGACGTTGAGGTCCACCCAGAACTTGTCCTGCAACAAGATAAAAGTTAGGATCTGAAGTCAACCCGTAGTTTACAAGTAAAATATTGTACACTATTAAACATACCTTAACCCTTTCCATTAAGGCTTCTCTGTCATGCAATGGAATTTTAATCCACGATTTGTATTCCAAGGGAGCAAAAGACCTGACAATGACCCCAGATTCTGTGGCCAGTTTGCTTCGGTTGAAGCACACCGCCTCACCTGCAGACTCTTTAAACTTCACGGGCAATTTTCGATCCGTCGTCATCGCTAGTATTCTCTCAAGCCCGACTCCCCGACTTATCCCCCTTGTGTTTCGTTTTTTGGAAGTTGATTCTTGAAACAAAAAAAAAACATGTTGAAAATGTCAATATTGAATACTCACAAAACAAACAAACATAACATAACAGCAGTATTTGATATTTCAACAATATTTGTGATTTTTCATACCCGTGGAAGCAGTGATTTGGGGCGCCATTTGTAATAGAACAAACTGAAAAGAAAAGTATAGAAGTGTAAGTAAAATAAAAAACCAAGGATGCTTCAAGATTATCAAAGTCTAAACATTCTTGTGGAAATAAAAAGACAGCAACATGACAAATGGTCAAGGCAATCCACCAAGATGCACTATCCCATAGTAGTGCTGCCTCTCAGCTAGTTTAGCTTAAAGATTTAACCTAATTGTTGATTAATAAAAGTAGACAAGAAAGTATAATGCTACAGTTTATAGTGACCATATTGAATCCTTCCTTCCTACTTACAAGTACCATTAGGAACATCATAACAAGCAGCATCTTCTTAGGGAATTACAGATGTGAGTAATTGGGATTTATTTGAATCCATGGATTAGGAACATAACAACAACCGTACTCAAAAACAAAAAAAAACAGATGTAAGTTATTTGAATTGACTTGATTCCATAGAAGAGGAACCCATCAACAACCATACCCAAAAACAAAGAATTGGAATTGATTTAATTCCATGGAAGAGGAGCCCATCAACAACCATAATCACATATTAGCATTGAATTGATTTTATTTCTCACAATCGAAGTACCAAAAAAAATAAGATTCAAGGAAAAATGTAAAAATCTAATGTAAAAGAAAAAATATAATATACCTTAGGATTTAATTTGAGATAAATTTCTGAGAAGATGAGATGTAAATGTTCCATCGATGCCTTAGGGTTTATATAGCCTGAATTTTGGATAAAATTTGAAACCTAAAATACAATTAGCGCGAAACATCCCGCCAAAAGAACTAAAACCTCAATTTTCCTCGAAAATTTGTTGCTTGATTTACGAGAATCGTTACCTAGATTTATTTTGGAGGGAGTATGTATGAAGCTGACAGCGGGAGATGATTTTTCTCAGTTTTAATCGGAGATTATTAGCGAAATCTATAGCATAGGAAGATACCAAAATTTCTTAATATGGAAGATTTCATTCCCAATCCGGAAAAAATCTTATGATTTGGGAAGATGGAAGAAAGGAAAGAACTGAGTAAACGAAGATATCCATACCTTATAAAAGTATCTCAAGAAAGTCGCACATACCTTATACAATCAGACACACCTCCATGACAGCCAATTAGAGACAAGCACATCCCTTGCTTTACTCGTGGGATGTTACGCGTGTACAGTAAGCACCTCCATTACAGTAAGTTACAACTTTCCAGTTATGGCATGGGCCATGAAGTATGCCATAATATTCGTTTAGCTTAGTATGGCGTTTTTGGCACTTAATAATTACTACATTTCATCATGCTTCATATCCTTTGTGCGCCTGGATCTCTGTGCGTTCCTTTTTCCTTAATGTAGTTTGGCAGGGGCTAGTCCTGATGGTTAGAAACTTCTTTTATCCCCGAGGGCATTTAGAAATTGAATTTTACTAGAGGCAAGGGAGCAACAGTTGTTTGAGTTAAGGCTTAAAATTGATGGGACCCTTCTTTTTTTTTGTTGAACGGTGCCTAGTTAGCAATTCGGGTACGGGAACGTTCGGAACGGCATATGTACGAGTATTATACGGATTTGTAAAATTCAAATTCGATCAACGATTCGTGATTCGGCAGTAATACGGAACGGCATACGTACATGTATAATTCGTTTTATAGATATGAATCCGGCGTACAAAATTCTGCATATATTAACCTGTTAAAAAGTCATTTTTAATATAATCTCTTTCTTCGATACAGTAATTTAATAGTTGACATAAACTATATATATGATATATGAATTACAATCAGCAAATAACATGTATGTTGGTGGTATTGGAATCAGATTGATGTATGTAAAATTTTAAAAGTCAAAAATATAATAAAGAATGATAATTTAGTGATGATGTGGCAAAGTATTATACGAGTCGTATGATTCGGTAATTCATAAATACGCGTATAATTCGTTTTTAGCTGGAAATTCGCGAATCTAAGTCGGGATTTCAGTTATACGGCTGATACGTACGGGTTCGGTCGATACGGACGGATTCGCGAATTATACGAGTATAATTCGCGAACTTACTAACTAGGCGGTGGTGTACCTCTTTTTCACGTGTATAGGCTACAAATAAAGCATAAATTAGTTTTTTATTGCATAAATTAATTTTTCACTAGTAACAGTGCTCATATTTTAAGTAATAGGGAACAACATTACAAAATTGAACCCACTTTAATTTCTTAACAGTGCTTTCAATCAGTGTAGTCGATTTCGGCCGATACCGATAAGTTAAACGGATATCCGATACCGATAAGTTAACGGATAATCCATTATTAACGTAACGGTAGTGGAACCGTGTATTTTCGTTAGGTTTAGTTCCGTTATCCGGTAAGGCCCAAATATATCTGTAAACAAGAGTGGTACAGATTTTATGGCCCCAACAACATATTTCGATGTAGCCACTTTTCTACATCTGAACAACCTTGTTTAGAAGGACAAAATAGAGTTCGGCAAGTCCCAAATATATTTGTAAACAAGAGTTGTTCAGATTTTATGGTCCCAACAACATATTTCAATGTAGCCATTTTTCTACATCGTATCATCATTGAAGGATATTGTCAGTTGGTAGTCAAGTGTCTAACAGATAGATTTAGCTCAAGCATAGTATGATCTATTGTAAGCATGTCCCAAAATCGGACAACATTGCATCCCACTCCCTAGCGGATTATGCCTTCTCTCAGAAAGTCCAAGGTATGTGGACAACTACTAGCTCCCAGCTTATATTGTTTCTCTTTGGATTGAAACCACCTAAATTAGTTCTTTTTATATATTTTTTCTATTTGTCTTTTGTGTATCAAAAAAACAAAAAGCAAAAGAATAAAAAACAAACAAACTAGTTACTCTTTATTATTAATAATAAAAAAAATCTTTTGTGTACCAAAAAACAAAAAAACAAACAAACTAGTTACTCTTTCATAACTACATAACAGTTAAAAATAAATTAATAAAAAAATATTAATAATGATAATTATATTACTAGGCTCACAATCGTTCATATGTAAATTACTTTATATCTTTATTAACTAATAACTATTTTTTAAAACCGAGCCAATAGCTCAGCTGGTCATCTTTGTTCCCTGAAGTTTCATGCGATCTAGGAGGTTAGCACGGCAATCTGTTCATTAAAGGCATTCTCAAAAACTTGGAAAATAAACAACACCCGAATAAGGAAAATTAAAAGAAAAAAAAATTAAAGACAACACTGCGATGACGAAACCACCCTTGAGGACCGGGCATTTGGTTTGATATTCATGAGGGCAAGAAAGTAATTTCATCAGAACATT
This sequence comes from Papaver somniferum, assembly GCF_003573695.1. Taxonomy (NCBI): domain Eukaryota; kingdom Viridiplantae; phylum Streptophyta; class Magnoliopsida; order Ranunculales; family Papaveraceae; genus Papaver; species Papaver somniferum. The sequence goes on from NC_039359.1 coordinate 139,835,697, forward strand.
CTCTAAATAGACTATTCGGGAATAGAAGAAACAATTACAAAGGAATCACAGTTCTATTCACCAATTAGACTCTTCCCAAGTTTGCATGTCGATGATGGATCAGTTTATAAAGGAATCACAGTTCTATTCACCAATTATTGCTTATGAATTGAAGTAATCAATAGTATCCGGTGACAAATTAAAGGTTGGGAAGCTGTTTTTCCTTCCTCTATTCATAAGCAGTAATTGGTGGTGTTTGAAGATAAAGCTAAGAGAAGAAATTCGTGTGTGGTGTTTTTGGAGATTTGGATTAGCGAGCTAAGGTACAAATCCCCTAATTGATATTGTTATCAATGTAATTGCATGTTTAGTTTTGGTTAAAATTTAAAATTTGAATTAACCTAATTGGGTTTTGGTTAATTGCATGTTTCTATTTGACCTAATTCCTAACACCAAACTTGTTAAGTTGAGCTATCATTGCTAATTTTAAAACATCCTGATTATCGATTCACTTTTTTTTCTAGCAAAAAAAAAGTTCAATTTTTTGTTTGCTTTTTCTCCCTGTATTGTGTTTCTAGACATTAGATTTATTGTAAAGATGGTAGAGGTGAGTTTGTTGTCTAACCACCAGTTTAATCTCAGTTCTTAGGTGGTTTGATTTTGGGTGTTGTCCTGTTTTGTTCAAACAAATGCTTGTTTTCCCATGATTTATGTTGAAGAGATCCATCTTAGTATTTTTCTTTAAGGATGGTTTCGATTTTTTGTTGCAAAGGCTTGACTTAATCATGTTAGAGATTCATCATATTCCAAGGAGCTTCGTGAGTTATGCTTATATACAAAGAAGTTAGACTGTTGTTTTCGACTGTCCTGCGTCATTGTCTTTTAGTACAACTTTGGCCATTTACTAAAATGTTCGGGATAAGTGGATTTAGCTTATCGACAGATCACAGTACATTGATTCATTGTTTTGTATAAATACAACAGTTGTCAACACTCCTTGTCAATTATTTATTATTCTTAGCCATCACAATAATCCTGTAGTGCTATTTATATGCGGTAGTGTTTTTTTATTTTCCAGTACTAATGCATATATATAGTTTTATTCTTGAATTCAGGATGGACAAAATTTGGATGGAAGAGCGTAATAGATCAAGTCTTACGTATGTGGCAGGCATCAATTCATTTCTCGGCATGGCACGAGATCACCTTGCCAGCATACTAGCGGACAAGTGTCTTACGCCGGTGGTTTTTGTTTTACTAAATTTAATGATAGGTCCAGGTGGATAGGTCCACTGTCCCGTTTGCCCAATCTGAAGAATGTCATACCAGTCCTAGTCCTTCCCATCGTTTATTTTAAACTGACCAGAATAGTGTACCGCAAAAACTTTAAAAGTCTTATTATTAGTAGTGTGACCCATTTTAAGTTTTATAATCAACAAACAAATTTACACGAAATTCTCTCCAAAAATAAAAAAGATTTGCAAGATATTTTATCTCTCTTTTAAAAGAGAGATTTCGTCCACTTTCCATACATGTCGCTCCACTATTTATTTGGCGATAAATTTGTTTCTAAAAATACACGGAAAAAAATTCACCTAATTTATTAGGAGATAAATTTGTTTCTCAAAATACACGGAAACAACTCACCTAATTTATTAGGAGATAAATTTGTTCCTCAAAATACACGGAAACAACTCAGTATTAGTTTACATATACTATTCTAAAACTCAGGAATTATAAAGATCCTAATAAGAAGATATGTTTGCAAGTTGCAATAAGAGAGAAAAATACAGATAAGAGGAACAAAAATGAAGAAAGATTTGGGAGGAAATTCCCGCTTTTATATGGTGTTTCAATTTAAGTTCCCTCAAAATTCATGATCTATCGCTTTATATAAAGTATAAGAAATCTCCAAAATCTCTACACAATTTTTTTCTCCATTGTTTTTCAAGTTTTGAAGTTCAACCTTCTACTGCTCAAGTAATAAATCTTCCCTCTTCTCGTTTTATATTTCTTTTCAATTATACTTGTTTTATCAAATCTCGTTAATTATTATCAATGGGTTTTAGTTGATTTACTATAAATCTTTTTTTTAATGAAATCTAATAGGGTTATAAGATTTTACCTGATTTTAGATATAGTATATATCTTAGGGAGGTCTATGATTCTAAAACTTCCATCGGATTTTTTTAAGGGTCGTTTTCAAGGAAAAGAAGGAACTGAAGAATGACTTCTAAGGTATTACTAGCATAACTATTACTAGTTATTATAATTATACTTGTTTTAGGTATGGGCTAATGATTTTATCATTGTTGTAGAAACGACAGGTAACTCTCTCAAATAGGGGCCAAAAAGTTTACACAGGGTCGAGGTCATTCATTAAACACCACAAAATGGTATATATCTTTTACTATACTATTCAAAAAAAATTACTCTATCACTTGTAGTTTATACTTTTGCTTACAACTTATGAGTCTCTCTTTGACATGGAACAGAAAAAAATTCAGAAGAACCCAAACTTTTTGAGGTCTGTAAAGAAAGCATCATTGAAGGAGAGCAAAGAGATGATATTTACAATGAGGTTTCTGGAAGAAGATTTAAAAGAAGAGACATGACCATTTTGTCTTTTGAAGATTTGATTGAAAACCTAGAAAATAAAATCTGGAAGATACAAGCAGATTCCGAATTATTCAAACTAGAGATATCGATTCAAATGTTGAATCTTGATGAATAATTTATGAATACACGGTTTCAAGTTTTTAGTGTTTGGAACTAGATGAATTTCAATTTATATATTGTTTTTAGGAAATTTGCCAAAGTAATGTTAATCTCATATTTAAATATTTTATTTAATAAAACATAAATATTTTATGCTCAACATATGTTATGATTTTCTAATTGTAATAAAAAAAACGAATCACGAAAATTAAATTAATTTTTTTTTAGTTATATTAGTTTGCTGTTTATAAAAAAGCTTGTAGAGACGAATAATTTTGTCTTTTAAATTCTCTTCTAAGCAAAACAAGTAGTCCTTAATAAAGTAGTCAGGGACGAAGAAGAAAGTTGTCTGAGAAATTCATTTTCTAAGGCAAAATTAATTGTCATTTTTATGATATTTAGAGGCGATTTTTTGGACGGAAAGTATTCGTCTTTGAATAAAGCATTTCTAGGCAAACTGAGTTGTCATTTATGGAATATTTTGGGACAAAACATGTTGCTTTTGGAGGCAAAAAAATTTGTATTTGAAAGTTCGTTTTAAAGGCAAAATGAATTGTCTTTAATAAATAATTTAGAGACAAAATAAAAAGTTTTGGAGAGGACGAATTTGTCTCCAAAAATTCTTTTTAAGGCAAGGAAGTTGGTCAATAAATTTTTTTTTTTGAGGCGAACAAGTTAGTCTCCAAAAATTTGATATTCAGGGGCTATTTATATTGTCTCTAATTAAATTAATTAGAGACAATTTTTTTGGTTTTTGATAATAACTATTGAAGACAAATTAAATTGACACGAAAATTACATTTTTGGGACAATTTTTTTGGTTTTAAATATTTATCATTAAAGACAAATTAAATAGACACAAATCTTCCGTTTTTGAGACAATTTTATTGGTCTTAAACAATTATCATTAAGGACAAATTAAATTGACACAAAACTTTCGATTTTGAGACAATTTAATTGGTCTTAAATAGTAATCATTAAAGAAAAATTAGTTTGTCCTTGAATTTACATTTTTGCGACCAAAAAATTGCCCGCAAAAAATTGCTTTTCGGTGGCCAATTTTTTGGTCATTAAAATATCTTTCGCAGACAATTTTATTTCTTTGGTGAAAGAGACTTTTATTGACAATAAATTTTTAGTTGTTAATTAAGTTTTCTCGTGACCGTTCATAATTTTGTCACGAAATACTTTCCCAGACAGGGTATTTGAGACAACTTCGCGACAAAAAAAAATCCATCTCAGAAAATATTTTGAGACAAAAACAAGAGATTTCCTGACAAACTTTTTTGCCACTAAACGTGTGTTTTGTTGTAGTGTCACACTTTTATCGTGACTTAGTGACATCATCAAATTCGTCATCCTGGATATATATCGTGCGTTCATGTTCGCATATTTACTAAATGCATAAATTCGCGTAGCTAATGAGTGTGCGGTAATTGGTACCCACATTTTTCCTCTTCTCTTATCTTACTTTCGAAGGGGGAGCGATGAGAGAAACTCTAATTTTCCTCTTGCCGCACCGATTCATCTTTTCGTATTCCTTTCAACCGACATTTTCCCTGGTTTTCAGCTTAACCATCTACATGTATTGACTCTTATCTTTTCAACCGACAGTTCTGATTCAACCGGCAGTCCCTCTCTCCTCAGCTTCCTTACTTATTAACCACGGTGAGGAAAGAGATTTTTCTTTTTTCTTTATTTTCTCTTTCTTCTCTGTGAATCTCCTTCATCTTCATCCTCTCGAATTCTTCAATCCCTATTTTCTCAGAAATCTTACCAGTGTCGATCTTCTTTGGGTTTTATGGAATCTCAACAAAGGTTAGTTTACTCTTACTACCACTGTCATCTTATTTTCTTGGTTTTGATTTTTAGTCCGCCATTGTTGTTCTGCTACTGTTCTTCTTGCTTTCTGTTCTTCACATCTGCTGTTGTTCTTCATGTTCCCCTACTGATTTCGTTGCATCAAAAATTCCCCATCGGGTGTTCTCCGTTTTAAGGTTTGAAACCCTAATCCTTTTCTTCAAGATCTAAGGGGAATATTGCTGATGCTTCTCGCAAGAGGAATCCTTCGCATGACAAGGTAGTAAGAAATACCTTCCTTTCTTTTAAAACAATATTGTTGCCTCTGTTTCTTATCTGCGTTGTTATTCGAAGGGTACTGAGGGCGAAGTTATTGGAGAGAAGAAGAAGGTCAAAAAATCGCGCCGTCCTCCTACAATCAATACTTCTCTTGTCTTGCCAGATCTCAAATGTAAACCTCGCTCCCAGCCACAGGTCTCTTCTGTTGATTTTCGCCAAGGGTGCCACCTCTAGTGCCGTTGCGAATATTTTCGCATCATTGATGAGTACCCCCCTTCTTGATGATCCTATTTTTGCCTCTCAGCTTCTTTAGATATTTCTGCTTCTTCAAAGGAGGTTAGTATTTCTGAGAAAGCCGCGCCAACTGAGTATGATGTCGTTTCTACTTCTGAAGATGTAACCGCGTCAATGGTAGATATCTCTGCCTATGCTTCCGTGAATGTCTCCGCACCCGTGACTAATTCGTCAATTCCTGTTTCAAAGGATATTACTGTTGCCTCCTCTATGAGCCTTGTTATGACTACTTCTCCTCTTCCTATGCTTGATACTGCCGCTCAGAACGTTTCTGGAGGGGTTGACTCTGGGACTAAACCCCTGTTGGATATTATCAGTGTCGCTCGTTCATCTATCAATGATCCCTCTCAAGTTCGTCTTTGTGATGCTATTGCTAAACTGTTAAGTGAGTCTCCTCCAGAAAAAATCAACTAGGAGCGAAATCTTCTCTCAGCTGGACCCTAGTGTTAATATTGTCTTCGATCTGTTGGTAAGTGTTTATTTAGCAGTATCTTTTCAACTTGTGCTACCTTTTCTCACCCTCATTTCTAAAACTATTTATTTCTTAGGAATCCCGTCGTTGCTTAGTTCATGCTGAAGGGTTCTCTGAGTCTAGTTATACCATTCAAGAACTTTCTCGCCAAGTTGCTAAGTTAAAGACCGATCTTCTTGCTAAAGCTATTGTAACTGAAAATCTTCGCAATAAAAATCAAGAACTCAAAGGTATGTCTTAGCAGTTTTTTTAAGACTTTACCGCACTTATGTTCATTCTTCACATTCCTTCGCATGCACCCTTTTAAATTGTTTCGCACGTTTATAAAGATTTAAACCAGAAGCGCATCGCGGAGAGGTATAATTATCAGCATTCTGCCGAGGATGCCTGTGCGGATGATGAGAGATTGCAGAGCCAACTAGACCAATTAATTAATAATTACTGATATATGCTTGACCAAATCGATAATTTAAAGAACGAAAATCTTCGCCTATATAGTCAAAATGATCTTCTGGGCTCCCAAGTATCCATCCTTTCAAGGTTATTGTATAGTGCTGACTTAAGAAATCGAACTCTATCAGATGAAAATCGCACCCTTACCGAAGAGAGGCGATCTTTCTTAAGTGAGAAGGCGATCTCTACACACCAATATCATGCTCTTCGTAAGACTTGCAGTGAACAGGAGGAATCTCTTCGCGCATTAGAAAGCCGATATGACAAGGATATGAAGAAGTTAACTATGGAGAATGATAAAATTATGAAGAGTAAAATAAAGGTGACTGTGAACATGAATAAGTTGCGCGAACAACATACACATTTAAAGGAATCTCATGATATTCTGACGAAGAAGAATACTTCTCTTTCCCAAGATGAAATGAAAATCCGGTCTCGCCTTTAAGGTTTAATAGGTGATGATTTTGATAAGTATATGGAGGATATGAAAAACAGTGGTCTTGCCTTGTCCCAATATTTTATTTCTCAGCAGGAAGGTAGTCACATTGGGCTGACTGCCTCGGCTTTATTTTGTAATTTTCTCGTTTGGTGCGATTTTGTCGCTCTTATGTTAATTTGATGTCTTTTGTATTCGCAACATCTGAGAGATCCTACCAGTCTATCATTCAGAAGTTGAGGTCTGACCTGACTAAGGCTCAAAAGGAGCGCGTGAAGCTCTTCGTGGAGCTTTGTTCTTCCCGTGACAGGCGAATAGGAGATGCTTGTATCTTGAGAGATTTATGGAGGTTTATGTGGAGAATGCCTAGAGATCTGCCACACGGGAATGCCATATCAAATCCCAGCCTCTCGTCGATCGAGTTTGTCTCAATAATTCATTCCCTTTGATGGATGTGGAGCCTCTCAATGTGGCTGATGACGATGCAATTGCTGAACCTGACAACAATTATGATTATGATAGTTGTGATGGTGAAGGGGCTCTTCTTCTCGATGATCCATCCAAAGAGGATGGAGCTGGTAATAATCTTCCTAAAGACCCAAATCCTGATGTTGTTCCTAATGTTGAAAAAGATGCTGGAATTGTTGATAAAGAAGCTGAAATTCCCGCACCAAGTAATGATTTGCCTCAGAATGATCTTTAGCTTCTTTTCTTCTTTTTTCTTTTATGTTTCTGGATATTCTCCAGTGTTTGAGTGTGAGTCTTGTTTATCTGTTTTGCTGCACATTAAAGAAACACATTTCTATTTTTATGCAAAGTTATTTCTAAGAAGGCGAATAATACCTCTCTTATGTTATTCCCATACCTACCTCTGTCATTCGCATTGTGAGAATTAACTTGTGCGTCAATTTAACTTTTAGCATGTTCTGCGCTTCTTTCCGTCCTTGTGCGTTATTCATCTTACTCGATTTTACTTATGCGATCTTTATGATTTAAATATTTACTGTCTTGCTTTGTGTGTCAAATTCATCACCTGCAAGATAATAAGTGTTATGTTTAAAGTGGTTTTTGTGTTTTATAGTGAGGTCTTATTGAGCCTCCCTAAGTGGAGGTCTTAATCAGCCTCCCCCTGTTGACATAACTTATCTTTTCCCCAGGGTATTATTTTGATCGTGCGGAAAAATCGCAGGTGGTCATTACCTTTGCAAGTAATAACCCATTAGTTTTTCCTTATCATCTTTCGTATTATTGCCTCTGCAGGATATGTTGAAGCGTCAATACGACAAGTCTAATTACTCCCGTGATTCTTGTGATATTGACGTCTTTGACACAATTCAGCTCCCTAGTGGAGGGTGTCATCCTTGTATTCCTCCTGACTGCCCCTTCAAGGAAGCTTAACCCTACCGGGTTAGGATGGGCTCTTCCCATCCAGTGATACCAAAAATCAGTTGTGTTTATGGCCTTTTGTCCCTCCACCGATATGGCTTATGGTTACAAGACCACACCCTAAGTGGGGTTTCTTGAGGACCGAGAGTATCAGAGTCAGGACTTGTCAAGGATGGCCAGGTATGCTCCAGACGCCCCAGGCACCCTTGACTCAACCGTGTACGGCGACGCCCTGATCGATTTTCTACACTCCTTAGGAGAAAGCTTAGTACCTTAGTCTTTCGACTAAGGAGTCTCTGCTGGATAGGATTTCGTTTCGCCCCAATTCTCCATAACTCAGGTTCCAGGGAGGGTATGGCTATCGCCCGAGTCTTGCATTACTAGGTTTTCCCCAATTATGACGCGCGTTAGGTCTTATTGTTACCTCTTTCATTTATGCGAACTAGGGTGCACGCCAGAACTGGATGCCTAGCCTCCCTAGTTAGAGGTTTTAATTTTTGTTGCCTCATAGTAAGGTCTTATTTACGAGGTCTTATTGTTGCCTCGTTCTTCTGCTTGTATTTTTTATTATGGAATATTCATTGTTTCGCATAAGAAAAAAAATTCATTTTTATTCGAATCTCTGATTCATACAGTTTCCATTCTTGACGTATACATATCATTTTCTTCACTCTGCCGCATGTTCTATGGGTAGTACTTCTTCAGATATATTCGGTTCCATGGATGGTCAGGTTTGCGTCCCGTGCTCTTCCCCTCAGGACCCATCAGCTCAACTATTCTCTTTATTATGTATTGTCCATCCCATTTCTTCTCCAATTTTCCATCTACTCCTATCTGATAGGGCGGTATTTCTCTCAATACTAATTCTCCTGGCTGGAATTCTCTTTCTTTGACGCGCTTGTTATATTCTCGGGCTAGCCTTTTATGGTAGTTCTCCATATGTTGTAGAGAAACTTCTCTATTTTCTTCTAAGTCATCAAGCTTTGTTAAGATTAAGTATGTGTTTAAGTTCTTCTCCCATGCTTCTTTCTTTGTGGTTGGTATGATGACCTCAGTTGGAAGCACTACCTCTACTCCATATGTTAGACAGAAAGGTGACATTCCTGTAGCTTCTCTCCGTGTTGTTCTATATGCCCATACTGCATTATGCACTTGTTCACACCAGACTTTGTTGTGCCCTTCCAACTTCTTCTTCAATATATCCTCAATTATTTTATAAGTTGCCTCAGCCTGCCCATTGCTTTGAGGATACAAAGGAGTTGACTTTCCACTTTGGATCTTGAACGCGTTGAGTAGCATCTCGATATTTTCACCCTCAAATTGCTTTCCATTATCAGAGACTATTTGGGCAGGGATCCCAAGTCTGCAAATTATATTTTCAAATATGAAGGTGAACACATCTTTATCTCAGATATGTTGGACTGCTTTGACCTCTTCCCATTTTGTGAAGATGTCTGTTGCACCAATTAAGTATCTCCTCTGCCCGGTTCCTGGTATGAATGGTCCTACAATGTCCAAGCCCCATTTCGCAAATGGCCATACACTTTTTGATGAGCTTAACTCCGCACCTGGTGCATGTATCCTCTTCCCATGTCTCTGGCATTCTTCGCACCGTCTTCATACTTCTTTTGCGTCCTCATGCATGTAAGGCCAGTAATGTCCTTTGATTAATGATTTTTCATGGGTTGTAGTAATGAGATTCAAACTCTCGGACTTGTGAAGATTAAATTTAAAGATTTGATAAAACTATATATACAAAAATATTAACAATGGGTGCGAGAGGTAACCAAGACACTAGATTCCACTATTATGCAAAATTGAATGATAAATATTTCAAAACTCTATTCAATTCTTAAGTCCTCTTTTATCTTTAATTCACTATCAATCATACAGATTCTCAAACATTATTTGTAAACCTTAAGCATAGATTATCAAGAGATTAAACCAAGCATAACCTATCAAACTGAATAACAAATAATTAAGACAATCATTCAAATAATTTAAAACTCTGCAAAAACAGCGATTAGGTGAATTATATAATTAAATGAAATAGTTACCCATTTATGTTTCGTGAATAGCTTCCTCCATTGCCTTGGTTACGAGGGAATTAGCTCATCATAGTAAAAATGCTCTCAAAATAATTTATTATGACTCAAAAATGGTTTACAAATAATGAGAAGAAGAGAAAATGGTGTAAACAGCTAATGTGCGACCCACAAGAAGCGTCACACAAGAACGATAATATGAAATGCTGTAGTCTTTGGGAAACTACGACCCACACTCTGCTGTCGCTGTTATAGTTAAAGAACTACTGCTTTGGCGGGTCCGTTCTTCATGTTCTTCATCTTCATCACGAACAGCAGCAGCAGCAGAGAGATTTCGTGATTCTTCCTCTGCAGCTTCCTCTCTTCTCCTCCCAACTCTCGACCCCTTCCCAAACTGTTTTTCCTTGTATTTATAGTGAATTGGAGCCAAAAATCCGACCATTGATTGCATATATTCTCCATTTAATCCAAATATTCTCGGCTGCCAATAATAACGAAAATTTCTATTTTTAATCCCATGCATGCGTTAACTTTGATCCTGCACGCTCCCATTCGACTTATTCACGCCTCAACACTCTTCCAACGCCAGCAGAGCTCCCCCATGCACACAAGAACTTCAATTTTGCTCGTGTTACAGTACACGTGCTCTGTTTTGGGTGTGTGAATCATACCGAAAATTCCAGACCAATTTGATCGATCATGTCACCCATACTATGTTCCTTAACCTATATCACATCTCTATACCAAATTTCAGCCATTGAATCGACCCATAACCCCTTCATTTTGACGATCGAAATTCTGCCAAAACTGTTTAGAAATTTCCCGCCTTTTTCCAAAATTTGAATTATGAGAAGAAAAGTGTCTTCCCCCTAATCCTGTACGGGTGTCCCTTTAGTAATTGGGGTGGAAATAGTAATTTTGGGGTGGAAATAGTAATTTTTCTGGGTTCCTCCGGTACATTTCTGAGACGCTTCCGGTGCATTTCTGAGGTGCCTCCGGTACATTATCCTGGGGTGTAAAACACTACTTTTCGAGCTCATTTCGCCGCAAAGGCTTATTTCTCTAAAAACATCTACAAAAACACAAAATAACACAATAAGTACTTAATCGAGTCTAACAATACAGAATATTGAGAACAAAATAGACACATAAATGCGTCTATCAAATACCCCCAAACTTATTATTTGCTAGTCCTCGAGCAAAAATAAAATCCTAACTCACTAGGTGTCCCTAGTGACCGAGTTAATCTCGGGAGGGTTTACCAGAGGTGTACCCACAAAACCTTTACTCCATACCCTAGCTATCTACAACGAACCATGGAAGGAACTAAAGAATCTCCTTGGTTGGCTTACAAACACTGACTACAGGAGGAAGTATCCTGATGCGAAATTCCAATTGTTGTACACGAGTTTACACTCAAGCATACTAAAATTCATATAAAGTGGCAGAGCTCTACTCAGATAGTTGCACTATGGACATCATATTCAGAGTCAAACTAATCATATGGATAGAAAAAGGAGATGGAAATAGAAAAATGTAGATGGTTTTGATGTTAACCAAATGATCGATGTTTCACATATCTGTCTGAAGGCCACTGCCAGAATGAACCTATCCTAATGGACTGAGATACCGGTCTGACTAATATCAACACAACTTGCATATACAAGGGAACCAGTGGTCAATAACTTAAATCTAGATCAACAAACTGGCAAATACAAGGGAACCAGCAGTTGACTACACAGAACAATAACCATTTTTTTTAACTTAACGGCATGATCTTTTTGATCCAAGCGCATGCTTCTTGTCAGCAGATTACACGATAGTTCCCAGGGGTCCTGCATTCCACGCTTGTTTAGGCGACGGAAACAGGGAGAACACACGCATATTGCTATCCAAGTGTTAATACTTATTCCGATTGGTCTAACTGGTCCGGTCTATCTTTTTTTTTTTAGTAACTCAGTCACTCTAATTCATCCTACCAGTAGTAACAACTTGAATCGTGTGCCCCACCTAATCACTTAGAGAAACATAGTTTAAAATAAAATAAAAAAAAAAGAAATGAAAAGGACTCAACGAGATATGGTGCAACTATCATGTTATTTCTAATACCTGAGCTATGTGCTTTTATGAATAGACTCTATAGATGTTTCCATCTAATCAGATTGGTTCCTCAACTCCTACAACCAAGATGCTTCCATCCACTTAGATTAGTTAGTGCTATCCTGAATACGCATAAATTTCTAGGCTCTGGAGTTTATTAATTGCAACTAAAAAGTTTCTCCCATACCCTCAAACTTAAATCTAACATTGTCCTTAATGTTCTAAAGATGAAACTAAAAGCATGAACAAGGAGAAACTGTTACCATTTGAAGCGAAAGAGTTAAGGAAAGATATTACCGTGTTGCATGAGCATGGGATACCTCCCAAGAAGTGCTAAGTTTAAAGTCTTCAGCCAGACTTAGGAAAGGATTAGTCAACTCGAACCATAAAGTAACAGTCGAAATAACTGTGGGTCTTCAAAACTAAATAGAGCTGACCAAAGGAAACTGCAATGAACCAAGAAAGTGAACAAGACTAGCATGCCCTTACTTAGTTTCTTGATTAAGAAATTTATATCTAATTGTGGTTCAGGTTCAGGTTCTACGAAAGGGTCTAAATAGAAAATTTTCATTGGCTGCGTTTCTTCATAGATGGGATCCGAATCATTAGGTCCTAGAGTCTGGAAAAACTCAAATATCATCTTAGAAGCGCACAATAATAACCTAAATAACTGAGGATCCTCTAAGTCAATAAGATTTTACTTACATAATTGACCACAATGAGAGTAGTGGTCATTCTTAAGCAAATGTGTCGATTCTAATTTCCTAAAGCATTTAGGTTTAGTCTCACAACTTAATATTCGACACATTTGGAATATAAACGTTCCCACAGTTGGAAGAAAACTATTTGGTGGGAAAACAAAGTCAATCTGGGGATCATAGCCTGGGCAAACCACATCAACCAGCGGATGGGTTTCTAACGACTGAACTTCTTCCTGGACATCATTAGGTTCGGGAAAAAATGTATGAAGATAATCTTGTAAAATGGTCGAAGCAGAGATATCAAGTCCTAAGTGTGGGGACTTTCTGAGAGTTAAAGGTAAGGCACTAGGGAAGTGATAATCACCCCCAAACTTAGAGTTTTTAGTGTCTCTAGATAGACCTCTAATTATTTCTTGAAATTCCGTATCTTCAGAGTCTTTAAAATATTCAAGAGATTCTTCTAAGTTATTATCAGGTAGTGCATCTTTACTCATCTCTACGGGTCTATCTTCTTCTTCCAAGACTATTGTTTCTAAGTCGCTAGACTCTAAAACAGTATTTTCGAAATGAACCCGTTCCTCTAAACCACTATCGGCTTCGTAATCAAAAGGAAAAACTACATCGTATAAAACGGTGGTATCCCTAATCAAATCCTCGTCCTTTTGAATAGGTGAATAATCATAAAAATTATTTGGATTTGAACTAGAAATAATATAATCACTATACAGCTCAATTGGATTACTAGACTCCTGATCACTATGCCTACATATTTCAGATTCTTCATTACTGCTATCCTCATCATCATAGTACGAAGATGATTGAACCTTATCTAAATAAGTAGTGTCTTTTATTCTAACCTCGTCCTCTAAATTAAGCAAATATTCACTATTTACATCAAGGGTAAAATTGGAAACACTATTTTGGAATGTAAGATTATTTCGAGCAAGTCTTTCGTTCGTCTCAGCCATCAGCTTGAGGGATTCCTCTATAGAAAGTTCACTCATTATTGTAGTTCTTTCGTCTAGAATTACACTATTCATCTCAGCTAACTTACGCGTTGACTCAGCTAACTCCCCGAGGGACTCTTCCAAAGGAGGAATAGGAACAGAGGGATCCTAAAAATGACTACTTTTCAATAGTTTGATTGTATCCTCTAGAGATGAAGAACTAGTGCTATAATCTTCTTGCTCGTAAGACTGATGCATGTGTGGATAGTAATGGGCTCACAGGGTATGACCCATATCCTTCCAAATGATGGTGTTCCCAACCACTATTCCCAACATGGTCATAGAAAGGATGATGTCCATATTCAAATTCAGGTCGATATTCATTGTATTGGCTTCTATCATACCAGCTCGACATTCTTAATTTCAAGGGAATTCTACAAAACCACAAACAAGGACGACTCGACTCCACCAAAACAAACCTAAAGATTTTTAGCAAACAAAAAGCATGATGGATCCACTTAGATTGTTTTCTAGACCAGCTTCTATTCCTTCGAAAAGGAATTCGTTACAATTTGAGCACACCCCTCTGGAATCAATCCGAGCTAATGTAAGTTGAATAGAGGCGAGGGAAGCTTAGTAGAGCATTGATACCCAAAGCCTCACCGCATTAGAAGGCGGCGCAATCACGCGTTCAACTCACAGAAACCATCATGAACTTTGAAGTGTGCTTAAAGAGCAACCAATATTTTTCGAACGAGTTTCCTATTAAGCTCGTTACCCTATCGGTCTCGTTCTATTCCAAATTTTAAAGCTTGGGTTCGCGTTAGGTTTCGTTTTCCTAAGGCGGGCAAGAAGGGAGCGGTGATGAAATACGAACCCTTATCTTGTATTGGCCAGGCCTTTCCCTTTACTAGGAATTTAAAAACAGTCCAAATTCGTCCTCAATCAATGAATCACCTTAAGGAATACAGTAACTCGCTTACAGGAGATTCGCGAGTGCTTCGATGGACTTACTTCCCGTACCAGACGGGGGATGAACTATTGAAGTCGACTCGGGCCACGACTCCTATGTCATGTACGAACCCGAGGGGCCGAGACGATATAGTAATCGTCGTCCTTCCCTGCACACATTTTATATAATTTTTTTTTTTAATAATACCCTTCCGTAGGGTAAAAAAAAAGAATAAAGTCCAATTGTTTAAAGTCCAAAGTCCAAAATAAATAAATAAAAAATTACAGTTTTCCTCACACACTCTAAAAAAATTAAAAATTAAAAATTAAATCCTAAAATTGTCCCTTTTTCTGCTCTTTTCGCTTTTCGCTTTAAGCTTTTTCCTCTCCAAGTCCTTAGTGCTCCACTTCGAACCTGTAATACAAAGACACAACCAAAGAGACGTAAAAAAGAACAAATGGAATAATAAAAAAATAATAAAAAAAAACCTAAAAATTCTACCTAAGCACAAATCCGCGTCGGCGGCGCCAAAATGATTAATGATTTTTCATGGGTTGTAGTAATGAGGTTCAAACTCTCGGACTTGTGAAGATTAAATTTAAATATTTGATAAAATTATATATATAAAAATATTAACAATGGGTGCGAGAGGTAACCAAGACACTAGATTCCACTATTATGCAAAATTGAGTGATAAATATTTCAAAACTCTATTCAATTCTTAAGTCCTCTTTTATCTTTAATTCACTATCAATCATACAGATTCTCAAACATTATTTGTAAACCTTAAGCATAGATTATCAAGAGATTAAACCAAGGATAACCTATCAAACTGAATAACAAATAATTAAGACAATCATTCAAATAATTTAAAACTCTGCAAAAGCAGCGATTAGGTGAATTATATAATTAAATGAAATAGTTACCCATTAATGTTGCGTGAATAGATTCCTCCATTGCCTTGGTTACGAGGGAATTAGCTCATCATAGTAAAAATGCTCTCAAAATTATTTATTATGGCTAAAAAATGGTTTACAAATGATGAGAAGAAGAGAAAATGGTGTAAACAGCTAATGTGCGACCCACAGGAAGCGTCACACAAGAACGATACATATGAAATGCTGTAGTCTTTGGGAAACTACGACCCACACTCCGCTGTCGCTGTTATAGTTAAAGAACGACTGCTCTGGCGGGTCCGTTCTTCATGTTCTTCATCTTCATCACGAACAACAGCAACAACAGAGAGAATTCGTGATTCTTCCTCTGCAGCTTCTTCTCTTCTCCTCCCAACTCTCGACCCCTTCCCAAACTGTTTTGCCTTGTATTTATAGTGAATTGGAGCCAAAAATCCGACCATTGATTGCATATATTCTCCATCTAATCCAAATATTCTCGGCTTCCAATAATAACGAAAATTTCCATTTTTAATCCCATGCACGCGTTAACTTTGATCCTGCACGCTCCCATTCGACTTACTCACGCCTCAACACTCTTCCAACGCCAGCAGAACTCCCCCATGCACACAAGAACTTCAATTTTGCTCGTGTTACAGTACACGTGCTCTGTTTTGGGTGTGTTAATCATACCGAAAATTCCAGCCAAATTTGATCAATCATGTCACCCATACTATGTTCCTTAACCTATATCACATCTCTATACCAAAATTTGAATTATGAGAATAAAAGTGTCCTCCCCCTAATCCTGTACGGGTGTCCCTTTAGCAATTGGGGTGGAAATAGTAATTTTGGGGTGAAAATAGTAATTTTTCTGGGTTCCTCCGGTACATTTCTGAGACGCTTCCGGTGCATTTCTGAGGTGCCTCCGGTACATTATCCTGAGGTGTAAAACACTATTTTTCGAGCTCATTTCGCCGTAAAGGCTTATTTCTCTAAAAACATCTACAAAAACACAAAATAACACAATAAGTACTTTATCGAGTCTAACAATACAGAATATTGAGAACAAAATAGACACATAAATGCGTCTATCATCCTTGCATCTTTGTTTTGTAAGCTAGTGATCATCCTCCGCTATGATTACCTGCATCACCATAGTGCACCGCCTTTAAAATTTCCATTCTTTATTTTCGCGTCAAGCATCTGAGTGATGGTCCAAGGTAGGATCTTCTATAAACCACGCCCTTTATTAGTTCGTAATTTTTCGCTCGGCTTTTCAACTTGTGCGCTTCTAATCTGTTTCTTGGCACTTCACCTTTTTCCAGATATAAGTGGAGTTGCTTTCTCAAATATGCTTCCCTATCTGCTTTATCTTTTTCTCCATTTGCTAACATCATAACGTCTGGGTCTTATTCATGTTTCTTGATGGATGGAAAAGAGAGCGTCTCTATCTTTATGTACCGTGCGGTAGGATCCACTAACATAGATGCGATGAAAGCCAGTGCGTATGCAAATCTATTGTCATTTCTGCATATATACCTCCAGTCCACATTTTTTATTTTTGCTGAAAGTTCTGCGACAAGTTGTTTGTACTTTTGTAAAGATGGTTCATTTGTACTATACATCCCTTGTATTTGTCGTATTACTAGTTTTGAGTCACTAGTTATCCTGATGTCATCTAACTCCATTTCTACTGCGAGTCTTAACGCATGTACGACTCCCTCATATTCTGTCTCATTATTAGTGGATGCGCACTCTAATTTGAATGTGTGCACCACTCTTACTCCCTGCGGTGATATGATCACTATCCTTATACAGTTTCCTTCTCCATTCACTGATCCATCTACAAATATTTCCCATCTTTTTGAGTTACGCTCTGTTAAAAGGTCTTTGGGATTTTCCTGCTCTTCATCTATGTCCATCATTTCTTCTACGCCTTCATCTTCTTCTGATGGAAATTCTGCCAAGAAATCCGCAATAACCTGAGATTTTGGTGAAGATAGTATTTCGTATTTGACTCCGAATTATCCTACTTGTGCATTCCATCTTTATATTCTTACCGATCTCTTTGAATTCTTCATTACAGATTCGATCGGTACTTTTGTTAGCACTTTAATTGGGTGAGCTTGAAAGTAAGTGCGGAGTTTCTGTGTTGCATAGACCAGTGCGAGGATAAGCTTTTCAATTTTTGTATAATTCTTTTCTGCGGAGTTGTAAGTTTCGCTGATATAGTAAATTGGTTTTTCAATTCCCTCATCTAAGCGGAATAATACAACACTTAATGCATGCGATGTTGATGCTAAATATATCAACAATTCCTCTCCTGGCTCTGCTTTCTGCAAAATAGATAAATTCATCAAATAGTCCTTAACACTTTGTAGCGCTTTCTCACATTCATCTATCCACTCGAATTTGGATCCCTTCTTCAAGATGTTGAAAAAATGCTTGCATTTGTCGGACGAGCGCGAAATGAACCTCCCCAATGAAGCTGGTAGTCCATTCAACTTCTGTACATCTTTTACTGTTGCAGGTGATGGAATGTCACACACTGCTTGCACTTTTTCTGGATCTACTTGTATTCCTTCTTTTGATACAATGTAACCTAAAAATTTCCCTGCTGCTACTCCAAAGATGCATTTTGTGGGGTTTATCTTCATTTTAAATTGTCGCATATGTTCGAATTTTTCTTTCAAGTTATCAACATGATCTCCAGCCTTCTTGCTTTTCACCAACATGTCATCAACATAGACCTCCAGTGTTGTATGCACCCACTTTGCGAATATTTTCACCACCATCCTTTGGTAAGTTGCACCTACATTTTTTAAACCAAAAGGAATTCTTGTGTAACAATATAATCCTCTTGGTGCAAAGAAAGCCGTGTGTTCTTGATCTTCTTCTGCCAAAGGGATTTGGTTGTAGCATGAATGTCCATCCATTAGCGATAACCTGTCATAGCCTTCTGCTGCTTCCACCGTTTAGGGTATATCTGGGAGTGGAAAGTTGTCCTTTGGGCATGCCTTGTTTAGATCGCTAAAGT
This sequence comes from Papaver somniferum, assembly GCF_003573695.1. Lineage (NCBI taxonomy): Eukaryota > Viridiplantae > Streptophyta > Magnoliopsida > Ranunculales > Papaveraceae > Papaver > Papaver somniferum. The sequence goes on from NC_039359.1 coordinate 139,854,192, forward strand.
CGATGCAGATCCGTATTCTTTTATTTTTCTTTGGTATCGCCACCATGTTTGCTATCCATTCTGGGTACTTTGCTGGCCGGATTATTCCTGCGTCTAGCATCTTTTGCGATTATGCTTCTATTTGAGGATGATATGCGGCTGTTATCTTTATTATCCTTTGTTTGAATGGCTTTATATTCTTGTTTATATCTAACCTGTGACATGCAACAGAAGAGTCTATACCTGACATCTCGTCCATGCTCCATGTGAATACATTTTTATATTCCCGCAGAAGGTTAATCGTTCTTTCCTCTTCCTCCTTGTCCATCTTGGTTCCTATTTTCAACATCTTTGGTTCTTCATATGTCCCTACATTTATTTCTTTTGTTGGCTCTGTTGCGGTAAAGTTCGCCTTTGGCTCCCCCAATGGTGATTGTTCCTTTATTTGATGCACTGGTTCTCCTTCCTTTATGGGATCTCACTCGGTATTCCCTTTCCTTCTTGTGCTCTTATCATGTATATCCTCAATTCTTCTTCTTTTCTTGATTCCTTCGCCTTCCTCCATCGATCTTTTCGCTTCTTTGCGCGTCCTTCATAGTTCTTCACATCTATTAGATTGCAAATTTTCGCACCCCTTGTATCACCTTTGATTTCACCTATACCGGTTGGCATTGGAAAGAGTATGCGTTGATGAAGAGTTGATGCTACGCCTTTTATTCCGTACACCCATGGTCTTCCTAGAAGCATGTTATATGGTGACTCCACGTCCACTACGCACAACGTTACTTGTGTTTCAATTTCTCCTAAAGGTATGCGTATAATCACCTCACTTTTTGGCTTTGTTATCGCCTAATTAAAACCGTGGATGTTGTATGTAGGCGACATTAGGTCTGCGTCACTATATCCATGTTTCTGAACGCGCTGTAAAATAGGATATCCACAGAGCTCCCTGTATCTAACAAAGTTCGATCTATCTCCCACTCTTCTGATGCTTTTGCACCGTCTCCGTTTTCGTTTCGCCTGACAGATATAGTGACAACCAATGGATCTGTTCGCCGTAAGCTTTCTTCTGGTATTTCATCTGCTGTAAACGTTATCTTCTGCTTTTGCCATTCATTCAGGGGTGCTTCTTTATTAACAATCAGGATCTTCCTTCCTTCATAGTCGCGCTTGTGTATTTTTCCTGTAATTCCTGCATGAAAATCTTCAACATTCAAAATCGATTTTATTATTGAATTGCACTGTATACGCCTTTTTTTGCCCCGATTATCCTTGTTGTTTCTTCTTGCTCGCTTTGTGCTTTAACGCTTGTCAAGCTTCTGTGGTTATTTTCCTTCTGTATCAGTTGGATATGTGCCTAGATTTGTCGAGATTGGTTGTTTCCTTCTTCCATTCTTAATGATTCAGCACTTTCGCCAATTCTTCTCTTTGCGATTCTCCTGCTCCTTCTAACTGGCGGTATGTTTTCTCCAGCGAATGCTTGTCTCACCATCTGCAATTCCTGTAACAATATATTCTCTTGACAAGGAAAAAGTACTTTTTAAAGAACCGAAAAATGTTACTAGTGAAAATTATTTTTCGGAGATGAAAACTGTTGGTTACGTTTTTCAGATCTAAACTTCTAAAACACTCGAAGATTGATGATAAAGCGATTAGAAACTAGGAATACTTTTAAATGTTTTTTTCGATGGGAATCACCAAAAGGGTATATCATCCAAGCTGTATTCTAGCGCCAAAATATAGTTGCAGGAAATCCCACAACTACACTCTAATGATGAACTATGAAGTAATCTAAGAAACCATGATGAAATATTTAAGATCTTTATTAAAAACTTAGAACAAATACAAAGGAGATATGATGAAACCCTAACTTGGAAACAAATAACTATCTCTCTCTCTCTCTCTTAAAATTCTATCCTTAGCTCACCAAAAAGATCTCCCCCTTTTACAATGGTGGTTGGTCTTTTTTATAGGAGTTTACATAGTGTATGACAGCTAATAAAGCCCATATATGCGTCAAAGTCGCTGGGACATTTATATTGCCGCACGGATCCTTTGCAGACGCATAGATCTTCACACTTTTATCGTGACTTAGTGACATCATCAAATTCGTCATCCTGGATATATATAGTGTGTTCATGTTCGCATATTTACTAAGTGCATAAATTCGCGTAGCTAATGAGTGTGTGGTAATTTGCACCTATAGGAAGAGTTTAATATGCCTCGAATAAAATCCAATTCAAGAACTTCCCCAGCTTGAAACCTAGTTCAAAGCATTCAAATTAGTCGTAAAGATTAACCGAACTATCATAAAGCATGTCCAGTTCAAGCTTAATATGGGTGTCCGAATAAAAAATGAATGTATGTATTATTGAGTCTTTGAGCATACAACAACTGAGAGACAAAGAATAAGCGTTATGGTCTCATGAATTAGGGGCATTCTATTCCCCGACTGACTCAAAATCAGGGATTAGGTCTCGAGTCAGATCTGACTCAAAATAAAAAAACAAACAAAACAATATGACTCGAGCCGGGTCAGATTCATACGCCGAGTGAGCAGAAAACAAACACACTCTGTCTGATCCAACTCAAGTTTAATAAAGTCGACGAATTAAAATAGGATGTATGTTTCTTTCTTGAATCTAGATTAGTCTTGAGTTTCCATATATTGTGCTTAAGATGATCTCAAGATAGTTTTCGGGTTTTACAAGATCAACACAAATAAGCCCAGAAACAGCTTTAGAATCGACCTAAAATAAAACACTTTTAGTCTTTTACGCCCTTTTTATAACGACTTACTTGATCAAACTCTAACTAAGACATTAGTTATTTAAGGTGTTGTTTACTTTTAATGTTTTGAGTCTTTTGACCCATTATTGAAAGTTTCATGCCGTCTGAATCCAGGAGTGCTACACCTACCGATTTTGGCTCCCGCAAAATCTCCTGATAATGGATCCGATGGTTATGATAATGGATCCGATGGTTATGAAAGCCCTCTCTGCATTGGAATTATCAATGAGTGAATATGGACCCCATGTGTTGTTTGTTGGGGGGTTTGAGGCGGGACTAAGTAATCCTATCATTTTCGGTCTGAATCAGATGGATGCATGGTGAATCCATACCTAGCTGTATGCTGATAAATCCGCTGGACACTACGGATCAAACACGTAAATAAAAAAATACGTTAACGTGCATAATGAAAGGAAAGTATTTGGGCAAAATAAAATTAATTATATATAGGAACAGTTGGTAAAGTGTGATACAACATATATTAGTGTCACTTTCTGGCATCATGTCTGGCCGCGTTACCAATTGACTTGGTATAAGTTTGTGTCCAGGTTAGAAATTTCATGGGTGATTTACAGAATGATTTATAATAGGAAAATTTCTTGTTTGGTCCTAGGCCCATATAGTTATTTATAGTAAGGTCCAACCGGATTTTTTTTTATCCGGAGGTCCAAAATTAATTAAAACATGGAAATGTCCATAATGCCCATTACTACAAAACGTGTGTATCTACACTGCTTACAAATTTGAGTACATATCTGGTACACTGCTTAAAAATTCGAGTACATATTTGCTACACTGCTTACAAATTTGAGTACATATCTGTCGCACTGCTTAGAAATCTGAGTACATATCTGTCGTACTGCTTACAAATCCGATTATATATCTGAATGCTTACAAATTCGAGTACATATTTGCTGCACTGCTTCCAGATAGAGTACAAATATGTAAGAATCAATGATAAATAAATTAGAAAACGTATTACATCACATACGTTGTAGAATCATACAAATTAAATAAATTAATCAATGATCAAAGAAGTAGCAAAATTGTGAATAAAACAGAATTAGAAAAAGTTTATATCAGTTTGACATATACGTACTGCGGAATCATGAACTAAAAACTGAACTTCATGTCAAAGAAGTGGCCAAACTCAATTGCATGACAAGAATAGGTGACAGAACTATGAAAAATAAGAGGATCGAAACATATATTATAGTATTTTGTATATGTACTGACGGATAAGACTAAAAAATGAGACAAAGCACATCCAAATAGCATTTCCTATCAGTATGCGACATATGTACTGAAGATTCATGAACAACAAATCAACTGCATGACAAGAATAGGTAATAGATCTATGAAAAATAAGAGGATCGAAACAAATATTACAGTATTTCGTATATGTACTGACGGATAAGACTAAAAAATGTGACAACTAATCACAAAATCCTTTCATGGCAATTCAATTCCACCTTCCAAACAGGAAACGGGATTGACACTAATTTAATTTTCAAATCATGTCTTTCGATCCAAAATTTCGATATTTAACAATTTCATTATGAATTCTTCCAGGAAGGAAATTACAGATTAAATCAAGACAACAAAGGATCGAATTAGTCGAAAAAAAGTCTGTTCTCAATACAAGTTTGATTAGGCTTGTCAACTAACCTACATTTCATCTAGTTAAAACTACCTTAATTAATCTCTAAAATGCGAACAATACACAAACAAAACCACTGATTCAAGTAAATCTGTAGAACATAAAACAATAACAACAAATCAAATCAAGCCACAAAATCCATGAAGCTGAAATAATAAAAAAGGAATACGAGAATCCAAAATGCAATACAGGTTCAAAGATTCTAGACTAAAAATTCTTGGTTGAATTACTCCAAAGTAAGTGTGTCCTCTTTCATTTGATTAGTCCAGTAGCCTAAATTTCATCTTTCTTGGTTAAAATTAAACCCAAGAATTTGAACAAAACACAAACAAATCATGAATTAACAACAAATTTAGAATTACGCAGACCAATAACAACAGATCAAATTAAGTCACAAATCAATGAAGCTGAAAAGAGAGATTTAGGGTTCATATTAGGACTTACCCGTTTAAGATCCAGGCGAGTCTTAGTATTAAACTGAAGCTCAAACTGAGCACCAGACAACCGCTGCCTCTTCAACCAAAAATACTTATTCTGCAATTCGCCTGGTGATACTTTAATAACCTGATATTGACTCTTAATTCTCATCTCAAATTGTTCTCTTGATTTTTTATCAATATGTGGTGATCTGTTTACTGTATACACTTTCCTTCTTTCAGGTAATCTAATCAAACCTTCCGATGCTGATGATGATGAATCAGATGAAGATGAGAATGCCTGAGTTTTCACAATAAGCTTTTGAGATTGAGGTGATGATGAGGAGGATGTACTCAAAGATCGGTGAAATCTGAAGAGATTCACTAGGGTTTTCGATGGATTTTTTGTTGCCATTTTGTGATTTAGGGTTTGAGAAATCGGGGATCTGAAAAGATTTCTTGATTTCTCTCTCTACAGAAATGAAGAGAAGATAGAGAATGAAAAAGAAAAAAACGTCCCTATCCGTTTTTATATAGTGCAGGGTGTTTTGGAAATTATGATAATACGTCACATGTGTCCCGCACGTGTACAGGACCTAGGCTTAAAAAATTAGGTCCAATTTCATGTTTTCTTTTAATTATGGACCTATGTTTACTGGGCTTTAATGGGTGGACCTGCCACTAACTAGTATCACCAAACTAGTACCTATAGGTAATTCCTACCTTATAATATTTATTTATGTTTTCCCATTTTTATTTGACTAACTAATGAATTTTTTTCGGAATATAATTTGTTTGGAATTTATCTGGAAAATGGTACGCATTGTCCAATTCTTATAGGGAGGGGACAAAGAGAGAAACTGACAAATACTAGGTACACAACCTTAGTCCTAAGAAACAAAATAGAAAGTCAAGCCCTCGATGGGTGTCTCGTGGTATTCATATAAAACTCACAACCGCATTATTTTCCAAGGAGGACTCACCATTGGTCTATCTGTTATCATTTCCCGGGTGTCAGAGAACCAATCATACGGCAATACGTGATGGTGGAAAAACTGGATGCATGGTGTAAAACTCAGGGGGAGAATGTGGTGGGTAGGAACTGGTTTCGTAGTTCACGTAATTAGAGTTTGTTGTCGATGATGATGATGATGATGATGAGGGATCACTGCCGATGTGAAATCTGGGAATCATAATCTTAGCCTTGTTATTAATATCAGAACTTGAATAGTAACAAGGTGTTGATGGTGGATCATCTACAGAGTCGGATGAACTGCTTTGGATGTTTACAAGATCCCCGTGAGCAACGAATTTCATCCCACGGTTCGGAAATGGCAGTGGTGGTGGAGGCTGTGCTATCCCATTCAATGGAGATTGATTGCCGGTTTCCACATAAATTACTTTCTTTGGGTAACTATCTGTGTTTTGCTCTCTCCTGCGCAGTGAAGTATTTGTCATCGTTGGTGGTGGTGTTCCCTGATTAGTCGTACTTTTCAGATTTTGAGGTATCGGTGAAGATGGTCTCGTATTTTTATGCAAATTGCATGGCCCAAGCGGTGGTGGTGCCGGTGATGAAGGAGGCGCCGGTAGTTGTGGCGGTTGTAAACCCGCATTAGGAAGGGTAACAGACTGGAACCGAAATCTGCCGGATTCCCCTTTCTTGGCTTTTTTTGATTGACTACTTATTCTTCTCTCCTCCCTCTCTTTTCTTCTTCGCGGTGGTGGCAGTGGTAGTGGATTTTTTTTAGACTGTAGTGTTTGTTTCGGGGGTGATGTTGATGCATCACCTCGCCGTGTAGTTCTTGGATTGCTGGTATATTGGGTGTAGTAAGATTCCGGTACCGGTGGAGTTGATGGATCAGGTCGATGAAGGGGTGCATATTGATATCTGTTGACCTGGTTATAGTGGAATATTCGCTCTTCTGGTGCTGGAAATGATTCTTTTCTTGGATCTTGGGATGAATTCTTGTTACTTCTTTCATTTCCAACACTTGGCTGTTGTTGATTAATGGTTATTTGATGATAACGATGGCAAAGACGGTGATAGTGATGATGATGGTAAAGATGATGGTGCTCTCCTTTTGTCTTGGATCTGTGAGGCCGAGGGCCATTCTCTTCGTTCTTCTCTGCCTTTACCTCCACCTTTTCGCTCTCCTCCAGATCTTTCTTTTTCTTTTCCACCACCTCCTCCTTCGGCTCTTCCTTTGACTTTCCTAGCACCACCTCAACCTCCTTGCAGTCCATATCCTCCTCCACTGCTGCTTGCTGCGCACTTCTCCGCAGTAATTCCCTTTTCTTTTCCACCACCTCCTCCTCCAGCTCTTCCTTTGACTTTTCTAACACCACCTCAGCCTCCTCGCCGTCCTCGTCCACTGCTTCGTTCTGCGCGCTTCTCAGGAGTGGTTCCTTTTTCTTTTCCACCACCTCCTCCTCTTCCTCCTCCGTCTCTTCCTTTGACTTTTCCAGCACCTCCTCCGCCTCCTCGCCGTCCTCATCCTTCTCCACCGCTGCTTGCTGAGCAATTGAAAAACTATTGTCCCTCTGAATATGTTCATGGCCGCCGTCAGTGGTGGTGCTCCTGGGAAGTAATCGACAAATAATAGCAAAGAATACCAAAACAAGATTCAGAACGCCCAGATTCTTAACATTAGATCTGTAATTAATTTTTTTTAATATAAATCCATTTTGGAAATAAAGTGCTGTAATATGCAAAAATAAAATCATAATTACTGAATCTGCAAAGAAATTATTGATCACTGAGCATCCATAACTTATCGATGATGAGCTGCTTTGCAGACGAAATGGTTGGATTTGTCGTGCTTCTTTCATGGTTTCTTTTGATCAGGAAACTGTATCAACACTCCACGAGTGTACGACGACAGGCTTTATCAGGAAGAAGCGCAATCCCGGTTGCTGCTCATGCGGCAACAAAGATGCGATAGTCTTGCTGGTTTCACCTTGTCTAATCACTCTGCGACCATGCCCCTTCACCCTTCAAGGAGCGCGCGCAGTGTGCTTATAAGAGTACAGAGTACTTGATTTCGAGATGGCACGAGAAATCCGTAAGGTTCCTTATGTTATTTATAGTTGTAAAGTTCGGAAGTAAATGCAACCACAACTAACATTTATTTGTCGAGGTTCAATTTACTGTGTTAAATTTTCAAAGTTATCAAATATTTGGAATTTCTCGTTGAGACATATTAATTGAAATTTCGAATATGACTAATACCTCCCCAACAGATAATGATGCCACTTATCGCAGCACTTGCTAACTTTAATTAATATACGTTCGTTCAAATGTTATTGGTCCTCGCTAAACACTTGACTGGGTGCTTATCACGATTGTTAATTTTAACTCAAAATCTACAGTGTTGAGCCGACACTAAGTATATTGTTTTTAACTCAAGACCATTAAACTGTATTTTTTTTCTATCCTTTCTACGCGGTTTCTAGAAAAATAATTGTATCTCTTTTTAGTATTTTTTTTATCCTTTGGGTTAGATAATTCATAATTTCTCCAAAGCGATTTTTTGTATTATATATTATATTTTACAGACAAGGCAGCGATGCCCTCATGCACATACCGAAATAGCCAGACTAAGGGTGAAAGAACGCCTTCTAAAATCTGAAAGGGTGTCGATTAGATTGATAATCTATGCACCCTAAAAAAAAAGATGGGCACAAATATAACTCATTAACTGAAATTAGAGGTGTCTGCTTTGACTGCATGTTGTGGTAATAGCAAGAATATATGAGGAGATAGGGTAGTCTACGAAAGCAGATATGGTCAGGCTTAAGTTAAATAAGACCACAAAATATTTCATAATGCAATACCCGTTTTGGTGTTTCCTTATGCTGAAGATGAAGGTGAATATACACTAAATATCTCGCACAGAGACGCCCGCACGCCTCATGTTACAACACATCACAACGTGTTTTTCATCTTCGCAAATTTTTTTTTAAGGTATGAACGAAGATCTAATACTCAACCCCTAGTCGTAATTTACATGCATCCCGAGAAACTCATGGAACAATATTCTTAATACAAATCACTTTCAAAATCCCTTTCAGAAACTTTCTTAAATTCTTAACCTCTGAATCTGATGTATTTTCATAAGTTGTGTGGATACAAAATATCGCTCAACCAATGAGAACGCGAGAAATACACTCAACAACGTGATTTCAAGGGTGAAGAGCATAAATCCATTACGTCACTAGTGACGTACGTGATGACGTCACAAGAATCACAGAAAACATGTGAAGGCAAGCGCGATGACTAGAAAATGGTGCGATAGTATCGCGATATTAGATCCAAAATAAAGAGCTTTATTAGTTGTCCTCCACTATGTAACCCTTATAAAAGGGACCAGAGGCCATTGTAAAAAAGAGAGATCTTTTTGCGAGTTTGTCTGAGAAACTTAAGAGAGAGAAAGTTATTTGTTCTACAAGTTAGGGTTTACTTGCATTTGTATGTGTAATATGTTCATTTCTTAATAATAATACTTAGAGTTTTATCCATCATGTCTTAGATCTGTTTCATATTATCACTTGGGTGTGACTATAGGTTTTCCTGTAGTTACATTTTGGCGCATTGAAACAGCTCGGAAGAGTAAGAGGGTTGATCCTCACCTGTGAAGTTTTCAAAATGGTTTAAATCCATCACTTGTTTTGTTTTTCAAGATCCCAAGCTTTTGTTTAAATCCATTACTTATAAACAGATTTTTTTCAAAGGATTTAATAATTTTTGAAGATCTTCGCTATCTCGAAACTTAGATCTGAAAAAAGGTTTTGAATCTCCTTGTATTTTCGAGTTTTACAAAAGTTTTTGCAAGTTTCTAAGAATACTTATCATTATCAAAATTGTTCTTCTAGATTTCACAAGAGTTTATACCATACTTTATCAAAATAAAATAACATTTCAGATACCAGAATGGTGAGAATAGCATCTAGAGCAGAACATGACATAGAAACAAGGAGGAGTAGACGAGTTGCAAACAGGAGAAGAAGCGAAATCAGAGAGACATCTGTTAGAGCACTGCTCGGTCGAACTCGCAAGCGTTTCTATCTCAAGCTTGTTGTCAAGTTTAGTTTCCAAAACTATAAGTCTTGATTTCTAGTCTACTTATAGCTAAGTCTCGGATTAGGATAAAAAGTGTAGTTGAGCATTAGACTTCACGGCGTTCATCAATTGAAGACGAAGAACTACTAAGGGGAGCTTGTGGAACTTCATCAACAGAAGGTATGTGGAGACTTGAACTCATCTATCACTCAGAAGTCTATTTCTATTTTATGTCCTATTGAGACAAAAGTCGTATAACTATATAAACTTTACTTTATACACATTTGATATTTCGAGCTGAGTTTAACTCGCTTACATATTTATCGAAATATGTGTTGGTAAGCTTCGCTTTAACCAAGTTCATCTTTTATTCTTGACGAAAGTCAAAAGATGATCATGTGAAAATCGCTTGGTAACATCTTACATGATATGTGTGAGATAATCATTTGATGTAGACTCGGAATGTTTCGTATTGATCATTTAATCACTTGAAAATTATTTTGAAGCTAATAGTTTGTATGAGACCGCTATTCCCGTCTTCTAAGAATATTTCAACGATTAAAATGGAGTTTGGAACAATTAACCATGATTGGATATAGTATAGTATGCGTACTTGTATGCTAACTGTTTCAAGTGTATTCCAAGTCCGGGAATTTAGTATGCATACCCGTATGCGTATTGATTCAACAGTTGAAGTCTGAGAACCATAGTATGCATACCCGTATGCGTACTAATTTCAACTGAGTTCGGTTGTGAACGACAGTATGCGTACCCGTTTGCATACTGGCGAACAGACCAGGTCCGGGAACTCTAGGTATGCGTACCTGTGTTGCATACCTGAGAAGTTATAAAATTGGTTTATTCGTGAACAAATGCATTTATATAATAAGGAAATAAATATTTGCAAACCGTGGCTATAATGTTCATCAATTGACTCGAGTTAATCAAAACCGATTTTGCTTCAATTGTGTCTTGTATACTTCTATGAGAACATAAACAATTGAACAACTCTATAACTAGTTTCATTTGAGTCATTTGAACTAGTTGTGATTAAGATGAACAAGGTTGATATGAAAGTGTTCATATGGATAACTTCGGTTAACAATTGTTGAGCCAACTAAGTGTACACGTTTAGGTACGGTTACCTATATCTAAATATATGTACATTTCATTTGTGTGTAACAAGCTAAGACAATCTAACGTTTGAAATATATTAGCTTGAATCTAATTAGGTTTTCATCTAACGGTGAATATTGAATGCTTTGTTACCAAGGTAACAATGATTACAAACACTGATTTGAAGACTATTTAACGGAGAACTCTAGCAACTGGAAAACCTAATCCCCACACCTCTTATGTGATACTAGTTGTGACTAGAGTTGATTCTCCTTTAACCTAGGTTTTTCTAAAACCATTATAGGTTACCGACTTAAAGACTTCATTGGGATTCTGAAGCCAGACCCAACTATTTTCTCTGCAGTTGCGTGTTCTGATCTTACTTTGTTCTATCGTATTGATTACTATCTTCTCTAAGATTTGCTCGAGATTCAATCTCCGATAGGTAAGATAAAAAGTAATCCCAAAGCTCTTCGTCTCATTCTTTGTGATTCCACAATATCTTGTTCCGCTACCATACAATTAAGATTATTATGAGGTGATTGATATTACTAGGCTATTCTTCGGGAATGTAATTCTGGTGTATCAATTGGTTCCTGTTCACCTTGATTTATCAAAAGATGGAACAAAAACTTGTAGACATTTCTGTGGGAGACAGGTTTATCTATTCAATAGACTTTTCTGTGTGAGAAATATTTGTTTATCAAGTCTTCGAATTTGGGTCGTAGAAACTCTTAGTTGTGGGTGAGATCAGCTAAGGGAATCAAGTGCGTAGAGTCCTGCTGGGATTCAGAGGCGTAAGGAACACGACTGTACCTTAATCAGTGTGAGATTGGTTAGGGCTCAACTACATTCCAGTCCGAAGTTAACTTGTAGTAGGCTAGAGTATGTAGCGGCTTAATATAGTGTGGTGTTCAAATCTGGAATAGATCTCGGCGTTTTTCTGCATTTGTGGTTTCCTCGTTAACAAAATTTCTGGTGTCTATGTTATTTCTTTTCCGCATTATATTTTCTATATAGTTGAAATATCACAGGTTGTGCGTAGTTCAATCAATTAGATAATCCAACATTTGGTTGTTGATATAAATTTATTGACACTTGAACATTGGTCTTTGGTACCTTTCAAGTTGTTTCTCAAAATAATCAGGCGTGCGTATTTTTATCTGTTTGATTTGCTGATTACATTAAGAAACAAAGATATAACTCTTGGATGTATTTTCCTTGATTGAGTCTGACTGTCTAGTTGATTCTCTTGGAAATATATTGAAGTTGGTCCATTCAGATTGTCGAAACGAAATATTGGGTGTGGTTGTGTTGATGGTGGTTTTTAGTGCAGGGTCAAAATTGTAAAACCTTGTATTTAATGTGTTGTCATCCTGCAAAGGAACAAAAGCTATTTAAAAGTGATGAGTGTTCAAACCTCTTTACTTATATATGTATTGAACAACTCAGTATATATATATATATATATATATATATATATATATGAAATTCATTCAGAATGGTGCTCATAATATAAATCCCAAATATTCTGAGAATTCTATTTTATGCCGCATTATTAACTAATGCATGACTCGCTTGATATTTTTTCCATGCTATGTTCCCAGCCGAACTCTCAATACTGACATGACATGAGGATCAATGCTCACTCTCAGCAGATTAGCATGAATCTCCCGAAGTGCTAGTATTGGGATCTGGACAAAATACTCATACAGGCTACATCTCTCCGACAAAGAGAATCCGGACTGTTCATATCAGTCTCAAAAAAAAATAAAAAATCGCGGAAACACAATTTGGCCGCGCGATTTAACAAGCTTAGACTACTCTAGTAGAACTAGGCAATCACCTTAGCAACCACCGGTGGGCCCACTAGTCCTCCAGTTGATCGAATCCCATGTTGCTCATTCACAAGCGCTTCAAACGCCGACCCAAACATGGACGTTTGCGCTGCGTAGCTCGAACGAGCTAGACCGTAAAAAACGGTCTCAAAAGCCATCATATCCGTCCAACTTTGCCAGCCTAGTTGGAAGGCTTAGATTGCGTTCCAAACGATCAAGGAAGTGCCAATGCGTTCGCCACCGACCCAATATTATCCCTTACCAATCGACTTGCTCATGGGAAGTTAATAGCACATCAAATCGTTCGATTGAACTAGAGTGGACGCGACTGCTTTGAAGCCCTAATTGGTGTTTGTGGCAACATATTACTGCTGCAAATCGATCACAACTGTCCAACTTTGCCAGCCTTGTTGGACGACCGAGATCTTCCCTGGAATGATCAAAGAGGCTCCAGCATGTACACTGGCGGCCCAACTGTCGCAAATCGTTTACCAGAGCATGTCAAATCGTTTACCCACGGTAGCTTAAACGCGCTGCTTTGAAGAACCTAAGGATTGCGTTAACGACAACTCCCTACTGTCGCAAATAGATCGTGACCATCCATTTTTTCCTGCCTAGTCAAGCAATTTAGATTCAATCTCAGGCGACCCCGAAGATGTCAGTATGATCATCATCGACCCGCCTCTACACGTGATCGACCGGTCTGTTTGAACTAGCGCTCGATATCCCAGAACGTTCTCCCAAAGAGAACTTTGCTAGCTTGGTCGGACGATTTAGATCAAGTTCTATATGGAAAGTAAGGTGACGCCAATGATCACCAGTCACCCCTCCTCCACGAGCAGTGATCGACCAAGCGATGACGTGTCTTTAGAGCCACCAAACGATCACCCAAAGGTGACCGATCATGCTACCTTCCTTTATGATGCTTATCCGCGACTTATTCAATCGAGCTCTAAAACAATGATGCTTCATACACATCGATTAGTTTGAGCTGCTTAAAAGCGATGCTTCACATGCATCGAATACATACATATTTTATATTGGCCTCATAAACAACTTAGTTTTTTTACCTAATAGCATCACATGCTATTCTCCGCGGAAAGTCCCACGACTTGGCCCACCTACTCGAGACATCAAACATGTCACAAACTGGGGGATACTTATTGGGGTATTGGCCTGGCGGTTTACAGTGTGCGGCGTGCAACGCGCCCATTACGAGAACGTGTCAGTAAGAGACGGACGGTTAACAATGATGGAGTAGTGGGTGAAGGTGTGACCACGTAATAATTACCACCTATTACACAACTCCATTACTCCACTACTTGACCTCCTCCACTTCCTACGAGATCAGGGTTGTGCTCAAATGACTTGTATAAATAGGTTCAACCTATTTTCGACAAAAAAAAAAACAAAAAACAGAACACAAGTGTTATCAACACAAGTATCCAGAAACCATTTTCTGATACACAAGTCATAAACAACCACACCTTCATAATTCAACACTCTGATCTCAAACACCTTCTCCGCTTCCCTCCCTAAGATCAACCCTTCTCCTTGACCTTGTGACCGAATTGAATCTGGAACGACGATTTCTTGGTTTAGGCTAGAGTCTTACAAATTGATTTCTCGAACCTAAAAGCATTCACGTGCAGTGCATTTGTTTAGGGTTTGAACTCGTTTCTCATCGACACACCCCAAATTACCGAAAACAGCAGAATCAGTTTTTACCCCAAAACAACTGGCGACCACAGCGGGAGGTTAATCTCTCGATTGCAAGATCAATTTTCATTTTACTACAATTTTCTCAAATTCAGAATGGTTGGTCTTAGGATCAATTCAACTTCAAACTCCAAGCGGGACCCTTCAAATGGTGATGTTCATCCTTCCAGTGCTCTATCTGATCGCACAGCCAATGGAGAAATTCCGACCCTGATAGAATTGGATCGAGTACAGGAAATACACACGAGGAACATAGACGTGATGAAAGAGAGGATAGAGAACATACTCAACTTCCTTGTCAAGCTCACATCGGATTTAAGCGGCTTCCTCGCCCCGGAGATTCCAACGATGAGGACTAACTCTTCAACCGATGACCCTCCTCAAATCAATAGATTCACCACCAACCAACGGCCAGTGGACCAGGAGGCGGCTTCTCTAGTGGAAAGCTTGTACGAGCTTTTACACCTCTCAAAGGATCAACGAGTGAACACGTTTGCTGCAATCAATCAGATAGATCTAGACACATTTGGCTCTTTCACACAATCAAGCTCTAAAAACATCATAAACGTCCATAAATAATGTCACGTTTATTGAAGAGGACATGATGGCAGAAGAAGGTCACAACAGATCCATGCATGTTACCGCACTGTATGGGTTGTTGTAGGCACACCAAATTAATAAATATATTTCCCACTAATTAACTGGTAATATAGAGGTAGTAAGAGATCGTTACCATAGAGAGCTGTGTAATTGATATGTTATTTGATCAACAAGATAAAGTAAATAACAAAGGGGATTTCTTTTAAGATAAATAAAAATACAATAACGAAGAAAATGATGATTAAGAAATTCTTCGCCGTTACCAAGCGTTAACAGGATTAGAATACTTATGTATTGTTCGTAAGAACCATTCATCACCAACGGTAGAATAACAGCTAGATCAGTGTTAACTCCAAAACTCCTTCTATCACTTGATACGAAAGTTCTCGACTACCAGATTCTATCCAACGAACCACCAAGTAGTATATCACTCAAGGTGTAATCCAATCGAACGCCTTAAGCTTTGTGAATTTAGGTTGATCCCAGTAGTTAAACTCTTAGATCAAGGTTTACTTGCTGGTGTTGTCTTCACACACGATTGCTCCACAGAATCCCTCTGTAAGGTCTCGCAATTTCTACTTGTGTAGATAGTTAACCGACGATTACTTATCTCATAACTTCTACTAGTGATAGAACAATCAATAGATCAATCTAGCGTGCACTCCAAATCAATCTAAGAATCACTCATAAACCCTAGATATGGTAAAGACAAACGATGATGATAAAAACTTTCAATAGATTTGTATTATTAATAAAGTTTCACGCTTAGAACATTGAATTCATCTTAATCAACAAAGGATTTAGCTACTCATATTACAAAGAAGATGAATAATGGTGGTTCCTCCTAAAGGGGTAAACCCTAGGTTTTGATGTAGAACTTTTGATATGAGATTCAATGATATGTGAAAGGCCTAATACCTATTTTTATAGGTTTACATTGCTTGTCCATCAAGTATTTAGTTCGGTTCAAGAACCCGACCCGAAAATACGACGTAACGACTCCAAACGTGCCCTTAGGCTTTCCAAGGTATTAATACACTTTTTCCACTTTCTAAGTTCGCAAACCCAGTCCGCGAACTTCAAATTCCAGCAGAAATTATCGGAATTAAAGTATGAAACCCGTCTGCAAACTTTACTGTCTTCGGTATTCAATAAAAGCTTGTTTTGGCCACAACTTCTTCATCCGAACTCGGAATGACCTCATTCTTTTTGAATTATTTTTATCTTTCAATTCAATTCCAGATGATGATGAGAAATCCTTAATTTGAATGAGTTAGGATAGGTATTTGGCCCTTCTCTTGATTTTGAGCGTTTTGCTCCTTTTCATCGCTTTTCTTCCACTTCTCTTGGACTTGGCACTTGGATACTTGGAATACTTCTCTCCTTAGATAATTTCAGCATATTGTACCTCCTTTTTGGATGATTCACCTATTGGAGGAAAATAAGAGAAAACAAGAGTAATAATACGAATACATGCAAGAATAATAGCTTAAACAAGTATAGAATGGACACTAAAATCATATGAATTATTCACTTATCACACACGCATCAAGGATTTAGAATTAAAAAGAGATCTTCTTGGCACGGGAGCATCCTCGAATGTCATTACTCTTAAAACCCTCAGGACAGCCAGGGTTCGACCAGACAAAATCATACGACATCCTACCATGATGACGGACTTCGAAGGAAACCAGACCAGCACATACGGGTATGTTAATTTGAATATATCAGTAGGACCTGTCCAATCAAAAGTAAAATTCGAAGTGATAGAGAAGGAGCCAGATTACCATATGATACTAGATAGACCATGGCTTCATGATAATAAGATCATCCCCTCAACATATCACCAGTGCCTGAAAACCATGCTGAATGAAGAAGTTGTTCGCATCCCCACGTCATTGTCTCCATATGCACCTATTTGTAGTGTGGAACTATTCGATCCAAAGAACAATCCAAACGGTTCTTCAAGCAAGGTATACTGCACTCCGCTCCCAGCATGAACGTCGATCGAAGGGGAAGATCGGCTCACATCACTGATTGTAAAGACTAAGTCTTGTGGGGCTAACAAGACACGTTAACTCTTCTTCATCAAACGAAGGCTCGACTCATCTCCATACTAAGAGGGAACGGACCTTTATGGCGAGTCGATATCAGGAAGGGAAAACTGTATATCGTCGCCGCTGTTAGCAATTAGCATGAGAGACTATTACTCAGGCTTTCCGCCCAATAAAATACAACAACAACGGCAGGCCGCAAGAAAAAATACCAGATGCTCCGCGAAAGTTACAGGATGGCACTGACTCCACAACTGATGAACTCGAAGTCAACAACATCGAGGATGAAGAATTTCCAAGACCTATCTCCATCAGTTCGACTCTATGTACGGACGAACGCACAAAGCTCGTGGATCTTCTCAAAGAGAATCAAGACATATTTGCATGGACATATGAGGAGATGCCCGGCTTAGATGAAAAATTGGTCACTCATCATTTACATATAATACCTGGATCCAAACCAATCAAACAATCTCCAAGGAAGTTCAGGCACGATGTAGAGGAGCATATCAAGACCGAGATTCAAAAGCTGCTGACTGCTGGCTTCATCAAGCCCATTCACTACCCTACCTGTCTAGCCAACGTGGTTCCTGTAAAGAAGAAAAGTGGCCAAATCAGGTGTTGTATTGATTTCAGAGATCTGAACAAATGTTGCCCAAAGGATGATTCTCCCCTTCCCAACATTGACATGCTAGTAGACGCCACCAACTTACATGGCATATTCTCTTTCATGGATGGGTACAACGGCTACAATCAGATAAATATGTATGAATACGACGCAACTAAGACAGCCTTTCGAACTCCTCTCGAAAACTTTTACTATACGGTGATGCCTTTCGGTTTGAAAAATGCTGGTGCTACTTAACAACGCTCCATGACTGCAATTTTTCACGATATGATGCACAAGCAAGTTGAAGATTATGTAGATGACATAGTGGTCAAGTCGAAGACTCGAGGAGCCCATGCGGACGTCCTAGCCAAGTGTTTGAAAGGTGCCGCGAGTACAAATTGAAGATGAACCCTCTGAAGTGCGCTTTCGGGGTCTCTTCCGGCAAATTTTTTGGATTCCAGGTCAAATCTAAAGGAATCAAGGTCGACCCGACCAAAACCCAAGCTATTCTCACGGTGCCGCCTCCGTGAACAGTGAAAGAACTCTAGAGCTTCATGGGAAAGGTAAACTATATCCGACGTTTTATACCTGGTTTGGCTCAACTTATCGCTTCATTCACCCCCTTAATGAAGAAAGGAGCAAGTTTTATTTGGGGCACAAAGCAACAAGAGGAATTTCGAAAGATTCAACAAATATTATCATCATCCGTTGTTATGAAATCTCTCATGCAAGGAAGACCGTTATGCTTCTACACTTCCTCTAGTGACGCTGTTGTTGGGGTCCTCCTTTCCCAAGAAGATGATGAGGGGATTGAACACCTCATATACAACTTCAGCCATACTTTGAGGGATGCTTAACTCAGATACCCCAAAGCAGAGAAAGCATGCATAGCCCTAGTTCACGCTGTGTAGAAATTCAGAAATTACTTATTGTTAGAGCATAGCTCGGTCGACCTCGCATGCGTTGCTATATCAAGCATGTTTGTCAATGTTAGTGATCAAAACTATGAGTCTTGATTTCTAGTCTATTATATCTAATTCTCGGACTAGGATAGAAAAGTGTAGTTGAGATCAAGGACTTCATGGCGATTCATCATACAACGACGAAGATCTACTCAAGGAACCGTGGAACTTCATCAACAAAAAGGTATGTGGAGACTTGAAATTATCCATCACTCAAAAGTATATCTATTCTATCTCCTACTTATTATGAGACAAAAAGTCGTATGCTATATAGACTGGATCATACACATTTGACATTTCGAGCTGAGTATTCACTACTTATGTTTTTCTCGAAATCGTGTGTTGGTAAAGCGTTTCGCTTTGATCAAGTTTATCTTCACCTAGTGACGAAAGTCATGAAAAGTTTCAATTACTTTGAGAATTGCTCTGACGTGAAACGGTCTGTGAATAACGGCTATATAAGGTCCTATGAGAATGTCTCAATGATTGGAATGAGAGTTTAGATTACATAACCATGTATTCCTTAATCCGAAGTTTTCGAACTTTGTTGATTGAGAGAAACCGAAGCGCGAACTTAGTTTGCGAACTCAGTCCACGAACTGACGGAAGTTCTCTTACCGAGAATTTCTGCTAGGATTTTCCAAAAACTCGTTTGCGTGTTTAGTCCGCGAACTCAGTCGGCGAACCTAGTCCGCGAACTGGCGGAAGTCTCTTTGCCGAGATTTTTTGCTGAGTTTGGAAAACTCTGCCGGTTACCTTAAGTCCGCGAAATTGTTTGTGAGCTTAAGTGGTTATGATCTAAAGATGTGCTCTGAACATGAAACTTAAATTACTAAGGAATGATTTATGCAAACCGTGGCTATAAAGTTCATGAGGCGATTCAATCGAATCGAATCATCTTTGTTTCAATTGTGTCTTGTGTAGTTACATAAGATCTCATAGCAATTGAACAACTCTCTAACTAGTTCATTTGAGTCACTTGAACTAGTTATGGTGAAGAGGAACTAGGTTAATATGAATTGCTCATATGGTTAACCTTTTGGGTTACTATGTTGAACCAACATACACATACACGTTTGGGCATGGTTTTCACAAACCCAGTAAACGTCTACCCAAATGTGTGTGACAAGCTAAGTTTTCGATCTAACGGTTGAGAAATATTAGCTTGAATCTAAATCAGGTTTTCATCTAACGGTGAATATGGATTGCTTTGTAACTAAGGCAAAACCGTGATTTGAAGGCTATATAAAGGAGACATCTAGCATTGTGCAAAACTAATCCCCACATGTCTGTGTGATACTAATGCGCTCGCTAGAGTCGATTCTCCTTTAACCTTTGGTTTTCTTCTCTAATACCAGGTTAACGACTTAAAGACTTCATTGGGATTGTGAAGCCAGACCGATACTACTTTTATCGTAGTTGTGTGATCTGATCTTGCATCTTCTATCGTACGAGTACAATCTTTGATTAGCTTGAAATCGTGAGAGTTCTCCGATAGGCAAGATAAAGAAGTCACAAACATCTTCGTCTCACTGTTTGTGATTCCTCAACAAACCGCTTGTGTAGTCAAGAAGGATTGTTGAGAGGTGATTGATTAATCTAGGCTGTTCTTCGGGAATATAAGACCGTTAAGACGGAACAAAAACCTAGGGTTTTTATGTGGGAGACATATTTATCCTTTGATAGACTTTTCTGTGTGAGACAGATTTTTTTATTATCAAGTCTGCGATTTTGGGTTGCAGCAACTCTTAGTTGTGGGTGAGATCAGCTAAGGGAATCAAGTGCACAATATCCTGTTGGGATCAGAGACGTACGAGTACAACTGTACCTTGAATTAGTGGGAGACTGATTGGGGTTCAACTATAGTCTAGTCCGAAATTAGCTTGTAGTAGTCTAATGTCTGTAGCGGCTTAATACAGTGTGTATTCAATCTGGACTAGGTCCCGGGGTTTTTCTGCATTTGCGGTTTCCTCGTTAACAAAACTTCTGGTGTCTGTATTATTTCTTTTCCCCATTATATTTTATATAATTGAAATAATACAGGTTGTTCGTTAAGATCAACAATTGGAAATCCAACCTTTGGTTGTTGATTGATATTGATTGATCCTTGGATATTGGTCTTTGGTACCGTCCAAGTTATTCCTTGTATTTGATAAAGACTCGCTATTGTTTTTAGCTTGAGTAAAAATCAAATCAAGAGAGAGATATTAACTCCTTGAGATACTTTAATCTAGATTGAGTCTGACTGTCTAGTTGATTCTATAGCAAAGTACTTCGGAGTTAGTCCATACAGATTTTTAAGCGAAATATTGGGTGGTGTTGTTAGACCCCCACTTTTTCAATTGGTATCAGAGCAGGCAAACACGTTTAATACCTAACAAGTCTGTGTTTGTAGCGATCTGATTCTATGGACGTAGTGTTATCTCTATTAACGTACCACCAGTCTTCGATGGCTCCAATTACTTATGGCGGAAAATTTCTATGCGAGCTTTTCTTCAATCGCGTGATTTTCAATGATGGGTATATATGGTTAATGGCTATGATGCTCCCGTTGTGGAAGTTGGTGATGTAAACGTTCCCAAACCTATTGGTGAATACACCGCTGTTGAGATAACTGTTGAAAAGCAAAATTCCGACGATTTGAATGCTATCATACATGCCATTACCCCAAATCTTCAGTATCATGTGACAAACTGCACTAGATCTAAAGATGCTTGGGATATCTTAGAAACCGTATTTGAAGGCAACTCCAGTGAAAAGGATGCTAGGCTTCAAAACCTTAATTTTGAATGGGAGAACCTTCGTATGGCATATGAATAAACAGTTGATGAGTTTAATCACAAAGTCTCTGAAATTGTTAATGCATCCTTTGCATTGGGTAAGACTATTCCTGAAAAGGACATTGTGATGAAAATTCTCAGATCGTTGCCATCTAGATACGAGTCTAAGAAGCATGCCATCGTTGAGGGGAATAAACTCGATAATCTTTCCAGAAACACCTTGGTTGGAAAGATTAAGATCTTTGACCATGAACATACATCCAAAGTCGGTAAGGATGTTGCCTTTAAAGAACAAAAGAACACTAAATTACTTTTCAGAGGTAAGAGTGTTCATGTCTCTGAGGATGATCAGTCTGAGGATGATTTTTCGGATGAAGATCTTGACAAATCAGTCTCCTTGATCACAAGACAGTTTAGGGATCCTCTGTTGAAGAGAAGTAAACAACTTTTCAAGAGACAAACCTAAGTCATCAGACAAACCTCACGGTCGCGTACCTCCTAAAAATAGGGATGCTGACGAGGCTGATGATGAGGACATTCCTCAGTGCTTTAAGTGTAAGGGTTTTGGCCTTTTTGCTAACGAATGCCCAAATCGTAGAAAATACACTGGGAACAAAGGTCTAGCTGTAACACTTGATGAAATTTCTGAAACCTATGATTCCGATGAAGATAGGAAATCAAGTGTATGGATTCTTTGTGAAAACATCGATTTTGATACTTGTAGCAATACATATATATCAACCTCAATGGGTTCGGAGAAGAGGGAAACCCAATCAAGCTGGAAGATTCACTGAATCCGATAACTGGAAACCCTATCAGTGATGTTTCAGGATCAACTGTATGTCTAGCTGCTTGCACATCTCAGATTCCTGAATACTATCCAAGATTGACGTGCTCGTTTTGTTCGATGAAGGTACACTAACTATCAAGGTGTTACAAATACAAGCACCAAATAAGGCACGCCAGCAAACTTCAATGAAGAGCAGATCGATTAGCAAGGAAGCTGAAACTTGCTCAGAAGACCGCCGAGGTATGTAGGATCTTATCTTCATCTAAGAAGTTGGTTTCCAAGGATAGAATAAGACATTTGAAAAGAAAATATGGTCAAATCGTTTTGATATACAGAGATCAGAGGATTCCTCCCATGAGGAAAACGATGGAAAAATCGTTGTTCATCGCAGCACAACTTAATTGTGTTGTTGGGAAAATCTTGTCTCATGTGCCTGTTCGAAAAGAGACAAGATTGAGTGCTGATCCAGTCTTCAGAAAAGTTTTCCTTCTTTTCTTATACTTGTTATTTTTTTGTCTATCAAATAAAAGAAAGGGTTATTATCTACAATTCTACTCTTTATAGGGTTTTTAGAGTTGGGCGTATACGAACCTGTTAATAGGTTTCGAACCCTACATTCCTTTTTTCCTTTTGACATCCTTTATAAGACTGCTTGTTGAGTTAAGAGATTCCATCACACAAATCCAGTTGTTCATAACTGTTCTCAAAGCACTATGTCGTCAGATAGAAAGGATGTCAACATGATTGTTAAGTCTTCAATCAAGGAAAAAGAGAAATCTCCTGTTTCTAAGTCCCTGAAAAGAAAAAAAAGGAATACAAGAAAACCGAGGGTTGTTCCTTCTAACTCTCAGAAGTTTTCCGATGTTCTGGATGAGTTAAAGGAAATAAGAAGAGAGATTTATGAAATAAAGACGTCCGTGTCCAAATCTTTGGAAATTCAGAGGACCCTAATTCGACCTCTTCAGCCAAGACAGTTCGTGGGTATTGACACTTATCTCCCTGAACCTTATGTCTCGATGGTTGTCGATAACAAGGAGTTCATGAATGATAAATAATTTCTCAAAGGAATTGTTGCCTAGTATGTCTTATTTTTGGATTAGTTGGAAGAATAACTAGTGCTTTGAATAGCGAAGATTGTGACTACACATAGCTATTTTTGTTTTCATCTTCTTATGTTATTTTTTAGGTTTTTAAATTCTAAAAATATTTGGAGGATGATATTATTGCAGTATTAATCTGTTTTGAAGTATTGCAATATTTTTATGGGATATGTATTGTTTGTGTCCGTGAACTTTAAGGTCCCATATTGTGTCAAAAGTAAAGGCGTTCATAAATTGATATTCGTATTGATGAAAGGACGAATGGACTTTTGACAATTACAAAAGTTATGCCTATGCAGTCATTTATTTGATGGAAAATAGGATGAAATCTTTTGTTTGACAAGGATAAAGTCTATTATGTCGTTATGCAAATAGTGATGGAAAATAGAATAGATCCGTGTATGTTATCCACGGTATTGATCTTCATTGATCCATTTTGTTATGTTTTACCGTGAAGGCTCCATTGTGTATCTTATGTTGAGCACCTTACAACTATGTCGATTAATATTGGCCTTATTGGTTGTTCCATGAGATGCTATATGTTGAGCATTCTTGAACTAAATTAATCATCTTGATTGGTTATTTAGTTATTTGCTCCGAAAGTCTTCTTTTGTCGAGCAAAATCTTTTGACAATTAAATTGATTGCTTCGGTGATTAGTTTGGTTGTGTATTCCAATTAGATTAATTGTAGGTTCTCTTGTAATTATCTAGTTGAGTTTTTCATATATTCCACAAGTTTTTGTGTTGTGTATATGAACGACTATACTAATCATGCTTTATTGGTTGATGTAGTCGTATATTCCGTGAGGTTTTCCTTATGTTGAGTATTTGAACGATTAAGGTAGTCATCTTCGTGTGGTTATCTTAGTCGTAGCTCCGTGAGTTTTCTTATGTTAAGAACAATCAATTAAATTGATCACTTTTGTGGTTTGATTTAGTTGCGTATTCCGATTAATATTATCATGGGTTTACTTGTGATTAATTTGGTTGAGTTTTGGATATAAAAAATCATTTCCATGGTTTTTGGTGTCCAATTAAAAAAATCCTTCTTTTCTTTCGAAATTAAGGTCGCTCTTGTTGTTCTTTCGGGAATGACATCAAATGGGGGAGAGTTCTTTTGAACTTGTGCTTAATGGTAATATCTTGTGGGGTGTGCGGCTGTGGAATTTTATAGGGATTATCTTGTATCTTAAAACTCCTTGATGAATGCATTTATCTTCGGCTTTATCATTGCATCTAAATTAAGTTGGTATGTATTTTTTCTTTTAGTCTATGAAATGTCTCTTGTGGAAATTTCATTATGATCCCGTTCTTTTACCTTTGCCAATTTTATTGAAAAAAAGGAGGAGAGATAATGTAGTTCACACTACAAATACATATGGTTTTCGGATCATTGTGTAAGGGGGAGTGGTTTCCATGATCGAGATGGAGTATTGACTAAGGGGGAGTGATACATATCACCATAGTATTGTTGATAAAGTCGTGATGCAGTTGGACTTTCATGTTACATAATGATACTATGACACTGTATAATAATGATCGAGAATCTCGATTTCTCTCATTGTTATAGCTACGGATCTTCAACAACGGTGGTGCTAAACTTACAACCTTTGGGATCATTGGAGTACTTGTAAGGACGAAGATTTCAAGGAACGTTGAAGATTAGACTATGGAATAGGAGCCACTAAAGTTTATCTTTTTTTGTATTCCATATGTATTAATAGTTTTTTTACTAAAATTGACAAAGGGGGAGATTGTTAGAGCATAGATCGGTCGACCTTGCATGCGTTGTTATATCAAGCATGTTTGTCAATGTTATTGATCAAAACTATGAGTCTTGATTTCTAGTCTATTATAGCTAAGTCTCGGACTAGGGTAGAAAAGTTTAGTTGAGCTCAAGGACTTCATGGCGATTCATCATACACCGACGAAGATCTACTCAAGGAACCGTGGAACTTCATCAACAAAAAGGTATGTGGAGACTTGAACTTATCTATCACTCAAAAGTCTATTTATTATATCTCCTACTTCTTATGAGACAAAAAGTCGTATACTTTCGTGCTGGATCATACACATTTGACATTTCGAGCTGAGTATTCACTACTTATGTTTTTCTCAAAATAGTGTGTTGGTAA
This sequence comes from Papaver somniferum, assembly GCF_003573695.1. Classification (NCBI taxonomy): domain Eukaryota; kingdom Viridiplantae; phylum Streptophyta; class Magnoliopsida; order Ranunculales; family Papaveraceae; genus Papaver; species Papaver somniferum. The sequence continues at coordinate 139,879,801 of NC_039359.1, forward strand.
AGCGTTTCGCTTTGATCAAGTTTATCTTCACCTAGTGACGAAAGTCATGAAAGTTTCAATTACTTTGAGAATTGCTCTGACGTGAAACGGTCTGTGAATAACGGCTATATAACGTCCTCTGAGAATGTCTCAATGATTTAAATGAGAGTTTAGATTACATAACCATGTATTCCTTAATCCGAAGTTTTCGAACTTTGTTGATTGAGAGAAACCGGAGGAATTGGCTTTGCCAAGTCCGCGAATTCAGTTTGCGAACTCAGTCCGCGAACTGACGGAAGTTCTCTTGCCGAGAATTCTGCTGGGATTTTCCAAAAACTCATTTGCGTGTTTAGTCTGCGAACTCAGTCCGCGAACTGGCAGAAGTCTCTTTGCCGAGATTTTCTGCTGAGTTTGGAAAACTCTGCCGGTTACCTTAAGTCTGCGAACTTATTTGTGAGCTTAAGTGGTTATGATCTAAAGATGTGCTCTGAACATGAAACTTAAATTACTAAGGAATGCTTTATGCAAACCGTGGCTATAAATTTCATGAGACGATTCAATCGAATCGAATCATCTTTGTTTCAATTGTGTCTTGTGTAGTTACATAAGATCTCATAGCAATGTAACAACTCTCTAACTAGTTCATTTGAGTCAATTGAACTAGTTATGGTGAAGAAGAACTAGGTTAATATGAATTGCTCATATGGTTAACCTTTTGGGTTACTATGTTGAACTAACATACACGTACACGTTTGGGCATAGTTTTCACAAACCCAGTAAACGTCTACCCAAGTGTGTGTGACAAGCTAAGTTTTCGATCTAAGGGTTGAGAAATATTATCTTGAATCTAAATCAAGTTTTCATCTAACGGTGAATATGGATTGCTTTGTAACTAAGGCAAAACCCTGATTTGAAGGCTATATAAAGGAGACATCTAGCATTGTGCAAAACTAATCCCCACACGTCTGTGTGATACTAGTGCGCTCGCTAGATTCGATTCTCCTTTAACCTTTGGTTTTCTTCTCTAAAACCAGGTTAACGACTTAAAGAATTCATTGGGATTGTGATGCCAGACCGATACTACTTTTATCGTAGTTGTGTGATCTGATCTTGCATCTTCTATCGTACGAGTAAAATATTTGATTGGCTTGAGATCGTGAGAGTTCTCCGATAGGAAAGATAAAGAAGTCACAAATATCTCCGTCTCACTGTTTGTGATTCCTCGACAAACCGCTTGTGTAGTCAAGAAGGATTGTTGAAAGGTGATTGATTAATCTAGGCTGTTCTTCGGGAATATAAGACCGGATTATCAATTAGTTCATGTTCACCTTGATTTTATATCTTAAGACGGAACAAAAACCTAGGGTTTTTCTGTGGGAGACAGATTTATCCTTTGATAGACTTTTCTGTGTGAGACAGATTTGTTTATCATCAAGTCTACGATTTTGGGTTGCAGAAACTCTTAGTTGTGGGTGAGATCAGCTAAGGGAATCAAGTGCGCAGTATCCTGCTAGGATCAGAGGCGTAGGAGTACAACTGTACCTTGAATTAGTGGGAGACTGATTGGGGTTCAACTATAGTCCAGTCCAAAGTTAGCTTGTAGTAGGCTAGTGTCTGTAGCGGCTTAATACAATGTGTATTCAATCTGGACTAGGTCCCGGGGGTTTTCTGCATTTGCGGTTTCCTCGTTAACAAAACTTCTGGTGTCTGTGTTATTTCTTTTCCGCATTATATTTTATATAATTGAAATAATACAGGTTGTGCGTTAAGATCATCAATTGGAAATCCAACCTTTGGTTGATTGATTGATATTGATTGATCCTTGGATATTGGTCTTTGGTACCGTCCAAGTTATTCCTTGTATTTGATAAATACTCGCTATTGTTTTTAGCTTGAGTAAAAATCAAATCAAGAGAGAGATATTAACTCCTTGAGATACTTTAATCTAGATTTAGTCTGTCTGTCTAGTTGATTCTCTAGCAAAGTATTTTAGTCCATATAGATTGCTAAGCGAAATATTGGGTGGTATTGTTAGACCCCCGTTTTTTCGCTTACTGTCGAACAAAGTGGTGTTAATATCCATAGCTGATCCTATCAAGTTCTTACTCTCAAAACTATCCTTGATAGGCAGACCATCCAGATGGCTGCTCCAAACATCAGAGTTTGATATAACATGCGCTCCTCCAAAAGATATCAAAGGACAAGCGGTGGCAGACCTGCTAGCAGCATTCTCAGGAGAAGGAACTACCGCACTGCATGAAGACCTTCCTGGGGAATTTCCAGAAATTTCTTTTATCAAAGAGGAAGCGTGGCTATTATATTTTGACGGCTCTGCTACTCCTAGTAATAATACCAGAGGAGCGGGTATAGTTTTAGTATCTCCAACAGGCGAAGTCTTCTCACATTCCTTCAAGTTGTACTGTCAGTGCACCAACAATTCGGCAGAATACGAAGCTTTCCTCATAGGATTGTCACTAGCCAAACAAGCAGGAGCCACACACCTGGAAGTAAGAGGCGACTCTAAGTTGTTGGTCAATCAGATGAATAGGGTCTACTCACTCAAGGAGGTAACGCTGGCCCCCTATAGATCCGAGGCGCAAAAGCTATTGAACTATTTTGCTGATGCGACCATAACCCATATTGGCCGCAATAACAACAAACACGCCGATTTCTTAGCCACATTGGCCTCGAAGATGCAATTCGAAGGATTGGAAGAGACTTTGATCGTGAGGATACAGACTGTAGCGTCAACATGGATCACACAATCTAAAGTTGATGAAACCGACGACTAGAGGACTCCAATTATTCAAGAGCTGCACAGTTCTCTTTCCCAAGGGAAGGTCAGTCTCAAAACCCTGCAAAGCTTTTTCATGCTTCATGGAGTGTTGTACCACCAGAATCCAGATGGTCTCTGTCAAGATATCTTGGATACGAGGAAGCGCAACTACAACTTGATCGTATTCACAACGAGATTTGCGGACAAAGTTGGTAGTGACTCTTTACCGACATCTTCAACGCCTTAGATTCTACTGGCCGTATATGAAGACTCAATCTCGATCACTCCAAGGGTCTTGCTCCAATTTTCAAGTACCGCCGCATCAATTGGAGGTTTTCAACGTGAGCCATGCTGGGGACTGGCGAGAGCCATATGTCAGTTACCTTTGTGACGGAGTACTCCCTGCCAGCAAGAAGGATGCAACCAAAATAAAGCAACGAGCCAAGAGATTCGTATTTCATGAAGGAATCATGTACCGCAAAAGCTTTGGGGATGACCTGTTACGGTGCCTAGCCGAGGTGGAAATCCCGATCCTGATGAAAGAAATGCATGAAGGCGAACACTAGGGGAAGAAGAAGCTATTTCTCCAGATACACGAGAAATACTACTGGCCAACCATGGAGGACGATGCAGCTGAGTTTGTTCAAAGATGCAACGAATGTCAAATTCACGGAAATCTTATTCATGCACCTTCTACTCCTTTACACTCGGTAAGTAGCCCGTGGCCGTTTTACAGCTGGGGACTTGACATCATTGGGAAGATCAACCCGCCATCGCCAAAATAACACGAGTATATCATAACCGTAACAGAGTATTTTACCGAGTGGGTTGAATCCATTCCCTTACGAGGGACTACTGGAGCAACAATGACGACATTCATTAAGGAACACATCATTTGTCGATTTGGCGTGCCTAAACACATCATTACTGATAATGGCACTCCTTTCGCCAACAAACAGGTACGAGAGTTGCTCGAAGAATATGTAATTAAGCAGGTCTTCTCCAACATCTACTACCCCCATGGGAATGGGGAAGCCGAAAGCACCAACAAAACCTTAATTCAGATTCTCAGTCAAACAGTGCATGATCATCCCAGGATATGGCACGAACATCTACCAATAGCATTGACGGCACCTAGGAGTTCTATCAGAGTTTCTCCTTACTCACTCGTCTACGGTGCGGACACGATTCTCCTAGAAGAGATTAAAGTTCCGTCAGCCAGAATTGCAGCAGCAAGTGGGGTCCACTAGAATGAAGCCGAAGTATCAAGCTCCAGAGTTGCCGAGTTGGACACCATAGACTCCAGGATAGATAAAGCATAGGAACGTACTCAAACATACAGAGGCAGGGTTTCCAGAGCGTACGACAAAGCTTTAAAACCACGAGTTTTCAAAGTGGGAGATCTATTTTTGAAGACTGCCAAGCACATTCAACAAGACATATCAGCACCAAAATTCTCTCCAAAATGGGAAGGTCCCTATGTGATCACCAAGGCTTACAACACTGGATACTACAAGATTATTTAAATGGATGGAGGAAAATTAGAAGCAGTCATCAATGGAAAATGGCTCAAGGCATACTACGCTTGATCATTGTTCCGCCTCCCGCTGCCTCACGACACGACAACACAGGAATTTTCCATACTTTACACATCTAAGTTATCAGTTTCTTCAAAAAATATTAATGTAAAATTCCATTCAACTACCAAAACAAATGCAATTCATTTCCTAAGAACAATGTTCAAAATCAAGAAAGGGAGAGACGGTCAAACTTCATGGTGCCTACTTAAAATGATAAGTACGGCTCATAAAAGGCCATCCAACAAGTTGTAGTTCCTTGAAAGCATCATTTTCAGTCTCTCTTGATACCTTTCAGTCCTACTCTTCAAATTTTGGATCGCCTGTTCCACCTTCTCAGATTCTGCAGCCAGAGCATTTTACTCTTCCAAGATAGCTTTCGTAGCAGGAACGACATTGGCGATGATACCAGCTCGATCAACTTTGATAATATCAAGACGCTGCCGCAACCAGCCAACGTTGAACTCCATGGATTCACAGGTAGATATCATGTTTTCCCACTTTTCAATAGTTTATTCAGCAACATCACGAATGGATGTACTTTCCATCTCGACAATCATGGGTAGGAGACAGTTCACTGTGGTAACCAAAGCAGATGAACAATGCCGCACCACGTTCCTGGTTGCAATATGGTCGTACCTCTTCCATATTTTTTTATACAAGGGCATGGACTCCTTCCTCACTATAAAACCGCCGACAACCCGGTAACTAGAAGATAAACATCTCATATGAACATCGAAACGTGAGCCTGCGTTAGGGTACTCGTAGGAGGAGATGCCCAAATCAGCGTCTTCCAAATCAGCGACAAATGTGTTTGAGCTTGAAGGGAGAGGAGTGGTTAAATCATCGTCATCGACCACTTTTACACACGTCCCAGTAGGATACCTCTAAAAAAAGGGGGAAGGATGCATCACCAACTAGATATTGCAGAGGGATACATATTCACCAGTGGAAAATATACCGGTATAATCTTCTTGACTCGCATGATTCAAACAGGAGAACCGTCGCAAGGCTCAGGGATTCGACCGCTCTGAAAGAAAACAATGGTTAGATGCCAAAGGAAAAAGAAGAACTATTATTTCAAAATCAGAAAATGTTTAAAATCATACTCTGGATACAAGTCGCTTGCGTCTAGCAGAAGAGTCTGGCTGAGCCGAAGAAGATGATCCACTTCTATATGACATGATGAAAGCAAGAGTTTCAGCAAGAGAATCTTTATCTCAACATGATAAGGGCGTCCCTGTATATATATGACAGAAACCCTAAAACGAGACTGGAAAGCTGTAACAAGATTCATATGATAAGGGAGGATTCAACGCCAACTAAGTCGTGCTTCTTGGACGACTTTGCCAGCCTTGTTGGACGACCGAGATCTTCCCTGAAATGATCAAAGAGGCGCCAGCATGTACATTGGCGTCCCAACTCATCCCTTGCTCGATCGACCTCTTCATGGAAAAACCAGAGCATGTCAAATTGTTTACCCAAAGTGGCTTAAACGCGCTGCTTTGAAAACCCTAAGGATTGCGTTTGCGGCAACACCCTACTGTCGCAAATCGATCGCGACCATCCATCTTTTCCGGCCTAGTCAAGCGGCTTAGATTCAATCTCAGGCGACCTCGAAGATGTCAGTATGATCACTATCGACCCACCTCTACACGTGACCGACCGGTCTGTTCAAACTAGCGCTCGATGTCCCAGAACGTTCGCCCAAACAGAACTTTGCTAGCTTGGTCGGACGGTTTAGATCAAGTTCTAGATGGACATGAAGGTGGCGCCATGATCACCAGTCACCCCTCCTCCACGAGCATTGATCGACTGAGTGATGTCGTGTCTTTAGAGCCACCAAACGATCACCCAAAGGTGACCGATCATGCTACCTTCCTTTAAGACGCTTATCCACGACTTATTCAATCGAGCTCTAAAACAACGATGCTTCATACACATCGATTAGTTTGAGCTGCTTAAAAGCGATGCTTCACATGTATCGAATACATACATATTTTATATTGTCCTCATAAACAACTTAGTTGTTTTACCTAATAGCATCACATGCTATTCTCCGCGGAAAGTCCCACGACTTGGCCCACCTACTCGAGACATCAAACATGTCACAAACTGGGGGATACTTATTGGGGTATTGGTATGGAGGTTTACAGCATGCGGCGTGCAACGCGCCCATTATGAGAACGTGCCAGGAAGAGACGGACGGTTAACAATGATGGAGTAGTGGGTGAAGGTGTGACCACACAATAATCACCACCTCTTACACAACTCCATTACTCCACTACTTGACCTCCTCCACTTACTACGAGATAAGGGTTGCGCTCAAATGACTTGTATAAATAGGTTCAACCTATTTTCGACAAAAACAAAAACAAAAACAAGTGTTATCAACACAAGTAGCCAGAAATCATTTTCTGATACACAAGTCATAAACAACCACACCTTCATAATTCAACACTCTGATCTCAAACACCTTCTCCGCTTCCCTCCCTAAGATCAACCCTTCTCCTTCACCTTGTGACCGAATTGAATCTGGAACGACCATTTCTTGGTTTAGGCCAGAATCTTAGAGATTGATTTATCGAACCTAAAAGCATTCCCATGCAGTGCATTATTTAGGTTTTGAACTCATTTCTCATCAACACACCCCAAATTACCAAAAACAGCAGAATAAGTTTTTACCCCAAAACAAGTTGTTAGCCCCCGCTTTTTCACCAATGATGGTGTGCACCCTAGTTCGCATAAAATGTAAGAGGAGAATACTTAAGACCTAACGCGTGTCACATTGGGGAAAATCTAGTAAAACATGAATCAGGGGAAAACAACCTTGAGGCCTGGAATTATGGGCGAAAAAAAAGCATATCCGGCAGAGGCTCTTAGGCCGAAAACTCAGGGTAATAAGTGAAAAAGCGGGTGTCTAACAACACCACCCAATATTTCGTTTAACAATCTGTATGGACTAACTACGAAATACTTTGATAGAGAATCAATTAGGCAGTCAGACTCAATCTAGATAAAAGTATCTCAAGGAGTTAATATCTCTCTCTTGATTTGATTTTTACTCAAGCTTAAAACAATAGTGAGTCTTTATCAAATACAAGGAATACTTGGACGGTACCAAAGACCAATATCCAAGGATCAATCAATATCAATCAACAAACAAAGGTTGGATTTCTAATTGATGATCACGAACGCGCAACCTGTATTATTTCAATTATATAAAATATAATGCGGAAAATAAATAACACATACACCAGAAATTTTGTTAACGAGGAAACCGCATATGCAGAAAACCCCCGGGACCTAGTCCAGATTGAATACACATTGTATTAATCCGCTACAGACACTAGCCTACTGCAAACGAACTTCGGACTGGACTATAGTTGAACCCCAATCAGTCTCCCGCCGATCCAAGGTACAGTTGTACTCCTACGCCTCTGATCCCAGCAGGATACTGCGCACTTGATTCCCTTAGATGATCTCACCCACAACCAAGAGTTGCTGCAACCCAAAATCACAGACTTGATAATAAACAGATCTGTCTCACATAGAAAAGTCTATCAAAGGATAAATCTGTTCCCACAGATAAACCCTAGGTTTTGTTCCGTCTTTTGATATAAAATCAAGGTGAACAAGAACCAATTGATAATATGGTCTTATATTCCCGAAGAACAACCTAAATTAATCAATCACCTCTCTACAATCATTCATGACTACACAAGCGGATTGTCGAGGAATCACATACAGTGAGACGAAGATGTTTGTGACTTCTTTATCTTTCCTATCGGAGAACTCTCACGATCTCAATCCAATCATCCATTGTACTCGTATGATAGAAGATGCAAGATCAGATCACACAACTACGATAAAGTAGTATCGTTCTGGCTTCACAATCCCAATGAAGTCTTTAAGTCGTTAACCTGATTTTAGAGAAGAAAATCAACGGTTAATGGAGATCGACTCTAGCGGGCGCACTAGTAGCACACATACGTGTGGGGATTGTTTTTTCACAATGCTAGATGTCTCCTTTATATAGCCTTCAAATCAGGGTTTTGCCTTAGGTACAAAGCAATCCTTATTCACCGTTAGATGAAAACCTGATTTAGATTCAAATTATATTTCTCAACCGTTAGATCGAAAACTTAGCTTGTCACACAAACTTGGGTAGACGTTTACTGGGTTCGTGAAAACCATGCCCAAACGTGTACGTGTATGTTGGTTCAACATAGTAACCCAAAAGGTTAACCATATGAGCATTTCATATTAATCTTGTTCTTCTTCACCATAACTAGTTCAATTGACTCAAATGAACTAGTTAAAGAGTTGTTCAATTGCTATGAAATCTTATGTAACTACACAAGACACAATTGAAACAAAGATGATTCGATTTGGTTCGATTGAATCGGCTCATGAAAATTATAGCCACGGTTTGCGTAAAGCATTCCTTAGTAATTTAATGTTTCATGTTCACAGCACATCTTTAGATCATAACCTCTTAAGTTCACAAACAAGTTCGCGGACTTAAGTTAATCGGTTGAGTTTTCCAAACTCAGCAGAAATTCTCGGAAAAGAGAACTTCCGCCAGTTCGCGGACTGGGTTCGCGGACTGGGTTCGCGGACTTAGCACACAAACGAGTTTTGGAAAATCCAGCAGAAATTCTCGATCGAGAACTTCCGACAGTTCGCGGGCTGAGTCTGCGGACTGGGTTCGTGGACTTGGCAACCCAATTCCACAATCCTCCCGATTTCTATTGATCAACAAAGTTCGAAAACTTCGGTTCAAGTAATACATGGTTCTATATTCTAAACTCTCATTTCAATCATTGAGACATTCTCAGAGGACGCTATGTAACCGTTATTCATAGACCGATTCACGTCAGAGCAATTCTGAAAGTGATTGAAACTTTTCATGACTTTCGTCACTAGGTGAAGATAAACTTGATCAAAGCGAAACCATTTACCAACACACGATTTCGAGATAAAATATAAGCAATGAATGCTCAACTCGAAATGTAAAATGTGTATGATCTAGTCTATATAGCATACGACTTTTTTCTCATAATAAGTAGGAGATAGAAGATATATACTTTTAAGTGATAGATAAGTTCAAGTCTCCACATACCTTTTTGTTGATGAAGTTCCACGGTTCCTTGTATAGATCTTCTTCGGTGTATGATGAATCGCCATGAAGTCCTTGAGCTCAACTACACTTTTCTATCCTAGTCCGAGACTTAGCTATGTAGGCTAGAAATCAAGACTTATAGTTTTGATCACTAAAATTGACAAACATGCTTGAGATAGCAACGCATGCGAGGTTGACCGAGCTATGCTCTAACAATAAGTTCTCTGTAAAAGGGTGTAGAAATACGATCAGGGCGCCAGGGTACACGGTTGAGCTAAGGGTGCCTGGGGCGTCTGGAGCGTTTTCGGACATCCTTAGCAAGTCTTAAATACGATACACTCAGTCCTCAAGAAACCCCATTTAGGGTGCAATCTCATAACCAAAATCCCAATCAGTGGAGGGAAAAGAGATCGCGAAAACAACTGATTTTTGGTAAAACCGGATGGGAAGAGTCCAACCTAACCCGTTAGGGGTACGCGTCCTTGAAGGGGAAATCATGAGGAACATAAGGGACGACACCCTACACTAGGGAACTGAATTGTGTCAAAGAAATCAATGTCATGGGGATATTACTTATGGGGGTACTTAGAGAAGTTCCTATGGACTCAACAAACTTGAAAGTTTGTTGATTTTTCTCCCACTATGGGCTCAACAAACATGAAAAATGGATGTTCAAACCAACAAATTTGTTGGTTTGTTCATTGAGTTGGATGATGTAGCGGGCGATTAATGATAGGTCGGGCGAGCTTACCTCGAACGCTGGCATTTGAGACACAAGCGCTGGAGCTTTACTTGGCAATGCGTGATCTTTACTAAATCGCCAGAGGTTGTCCTTCCATCGCGCGTCTGTCATTGAAGCGCTAACGGATGAATCTGGACGGCTAGAAACTCTTGTGATATAACGGCTATAATTTTTGAGTTCTATAAATACTCTTCATTTCAACTCCAAATTCACACATTTTACAAATTCTTCACTCTCAAATCATCTACAAAAATGCCTCCCAGAGTCCGTGGTGTTAGATTCACTAAACAAGAGGATTTAGTTATTTGTAGAGCCTTTGTTTTTCACACACAAGATGCTGTCATGGGTAATGTAGCCGATTCGACCGAAAATTTCTGGGAGAAAGTTTACAGAATGTTCACCGCTGAAACTGGGAACATCCATGGGCATGATTCTCACGGATTGCAGCATCGTTTTAGTGTAATATTATGAATGTATTGGAGTTCATCGTCCAACTAATGGAGAATCACCAAAATAATCTCAACGGTGAAGCCGAACATGAAGTGTTTCCCAGAACTCTAGCGATGTGGAAAGCATCTCATCGCGGTAGTCCTTTCGACTTCCATGCTTGTTTCAACATTCTTAGGGTGCTCAATAGATACGATCCCTACATCGCCCTAGGAATTCCACCACCCGCCGATAATTGACACCTATGTAGTGGTTGTTTTAATCTAATGTATTTCTTTTATTCTCATGTATGATGTGGGTGTTCAATGCAGTATGTTTTTATTTATGAAATTGATGGTTCAATGTTTAATCGAGGAAAATTTTAAATTACTTGATATTGATGGTTTTAGATAATCGTAATAACAAAAAATAAACAAAAAATTAAATAACATAATACCATAGTGAATCAATTTGTCCTTCAACTTCAATCATCCCACTCCACCAAAAAACACTTAGGACATTTCCAGAAATGCCTTCCATATGTGTCTTCTTCATAAGAAGTCCGAAAATGCATAAAAGTCTTACAATCAGGCTTTGAGCATGCACTGATTCTCTGTGGACAATGTTTGTATTCGTGATCTCCATATCCAAAATGCTTGCAGTGTAATAACTTCTTCTTCAATTTGTCTTTAAGTTTGAAGTTTTTGCAGAGTGTTGCAGTTTTTTCTTTTTCTTCCCTTTTAATCTCCATAGCATCATATAGCATATGTGGTTCCTCTGGACAGTTGGGATATTGACATTGCAAATACTTGAGCTTTTCCGGTTGTGATTCAATCACCATTCTGATGCGCGAACAACCTTCCCGCAGACACTTTGAATACATCCAAGGGAATTGCATAAGACTTTGGTTATCCAAGAAACATAATGGACAAACCTCTTTTGCTTCGACACATAATATTTGCTTCGCTTTTCCTTTAGAAAACATGGTGGATGTTGAGAAATAAATATGTTGGTTTGGTTGAGAGGCCACCCCTATTGTTGTATTTATAACAAAAAATAGGCGTTGGTAATTCAAACGGGCGCTTAATGGAAAGTCGCGCGGTTTTACTGCCAACGCCAACGGTTACATTTCCAACGACTCGATTTTCTTTCTCGACCTATAAATTCCATTCTTCCCATCTCCGAAATCAAATCTTCTTCTTCTTCTTCTTCTTTTATAAAACTCTTAATCTCTCTCACTCTGCAGAAATGTCTGTTAGAAATCGTGGTCCCAAGTTTACTGAAGAAAAGGATATAACTATACGCAAAGCATATTTTTTCATAGGGTAATCACTGGTATATGCTTTCAAGAGGTTCTTTTTGGGAGAACGTTTTTTCAATGTTCGTCTCACTAACGGGAAACCCAGGAAACCGAGATGCTCATCGATTGCGTGCTCGTTTTCAATCTATTAGGATTACAGTCCAACCATTTGTTGCTTTGGAAATGGAAATTGATCGAGAAAAGTTCATCGGTGTAACTGAAGATGAAGTGATCCAAATAGCTCTTCGTAATTTGGAGGAAGCTCATGGCAAACCTTTTCGTTACGAAGCGTGTTTTAGAATTCTAAAAGATGGTCCATCTCAAGTACATTTGTACTGCACTCGAATGCCGCTCCCGGTCTTTACAATGGAAGAAGATGTTACTCTTGTTCGATGTTGGATACATCATTTGATGAGATCAATGAACAGTGACAATTTCTGGGAAAGAGTATTGGGACATTTTGTAGCATCGCGGACCGAAACAATAAGAAACAACAAGAGCCTAGAACTAAGAATTGCATTCATCACTAAGGAAGTCAATCATTATACAGAAGGTTTGTGGATGGTTCACCGTAGATATTATGGATTATCCAACGAAGAACTGGTGAATATCTTACCTTTGTCCTCACTGATCAATTGTATCATAAATATCTGAACTTGTTGTTTATCTGTTTTACAGAAAACAATCGCTCATACCAAGTTTACTAAAGAAAGCGGAAGAGAGTTTAAGCATTTTGAATGTTATGAACTCTACAAAGAGAATGTCGCTGGATTTGATGTAGTTTGATGTTTTTGTTTTGGTTTATTAAAAGTAGTTTGATGTTATTTTCAAGTTTAAATTGTAATAAATTTCGCTTAATCTGAAGTGGAAATCTGTATTTCAAAATCTAAATATTTTCATTCAATGATGCCAATTCTTTTACAAGATATAAACTTAGGTAATACTAAAACGTACTAAAAAAATTCAATAAAAATCGAGTACAAGTTTTGGCCTCCTGTTTATCTTCATTTGACGTATCTTCCATTCAACGCGCTCTTTGATAGTTTCGCCTTTGTTTTTGAATTTTTTGTTGGTAACTTTCAAAACTGGAGCTCTTCTTTGCCTTTTAGCGGAACATTTTCTTGGAGAAACTTCAAAAACTTGCACTTCCTTCTTACAATTTTCAATATTTTAAAAACTCCCACATATCTTAGAAACAACAGCTTCAAGTTTTGCATCGCAAAAAAGTGTGATCGCCTTTTCAGTCATTGAGAAATAGATTTTAGAAGAGAAAATTCAAGAAGCGAATTTTGGTGTCAGTGAATTGTTTGAAATTGATGGTAATTTATAGAGGTAAAAAGTGAATTTTGAATTTTAAAAAACTACCCGTTGGCGTTTTTGCTACAAACGCGAGCGTCATAGATTATATTGCGGCGTTGAAGGTTTGAGTTCCAGCGCTTGTCCTTCCAACGTCGGCGCTTTACCTGCAATCTCCAGCGTTTTTCTATCGCTCGCGCGCTAAGTCATCCAACGTCCAGTGCTTTACCATAGTAGAAAAACCAGTTTGGCCATCCACCTGGCTCAACAAAGATATGGGTTTGTTGATTCCCATAGGAATTGCCCTTAGAACTACCACATTGTCGCGAAAACAACCTGCAGATGCAATAATACGAAAAAATATGATAAGACGAGATCAATGGACTATTGATTGAGAAGGTAATGATCACCTGCAATCTCGTTTCCCGACCAAAATCAATACCCTGGGGAGAATATAAGACATATTAAACAGGGGGAGGATAAATAAGACCTCTACTTAGGGAGGTATAATAAGATCTCGAAAGAAACCCTAAACATACCATACGATGATTATTATTTTGCAGGTGAAAGTCTCGCAGAGGCAACATAAAGTTGTGGAAACATATTTCTAATAAAAATGCGAGCTAATATAAGAATGAAAGGCATACACATTACATGGAAAATGTGAAGGCGGACACACTGCATACGAAGAAAAGAATGAAAAATTCAGGCACATATCAAGAAAATATAAGCGAATTAGAAACAGATAAGTGCGAAAGAATGAAAATGGCTGAGGAAGGTACGAACCTAATTTTAAATCTAATTTTATATTATTAGTCAAAGGGGTGAAAATATCTCCCCAATTTATTGATTTCATGAATACAATCTGCATTGAACAATCATCGAGTTAGAATAAATTCAATTAAATTCTTCTTTCAAAGGCGAAAAACAGAGGCAAGTATGGGAATACAAATGTTATTCACTTTTTCAGTCAGAATTAAAAAATACATTTGAATACTATAAGAGTTATGCAAATCCTAATATGATTAGTGATAGTGTATCCAATATGAAATTGATTGGTTATAATGTTTAAGATAAGATATAGTAGAGTTATTTTTCTACTGATAATCAAATGGGGGATGAAAAAATTTATAACACAAGGTAAGAAAAGAGGAAGTATCTTGATAGAAAAGCAAAGCCCCCAAAGCTTGAGAGTGCCCAGATAATTATCCAAGAAAAGCTATTACATACATGACTAAAGGAGAAGTAGAAACAGAGAATCAAAAAGAAAGTCGCATCTCACATCTAATGCGAGCTTAAGAATGAGTAGAGAGAACATGACTATATCAGTCTTTACATGAGATATAACTTGAATGGTGGTATTATCGCGAATATTTTCGCCATCAACATTAGTTCCACTACCACCCAGTGTATCTTCAGAGATCCCTTTACCTCCATCCAAATCGTCATCAGCAGAATGACCTTTTTTGTAGCACCACGTGTTTTTAACATGACACATGCTCAAAGATGCGCCATAACCTGAGATGAAGCTTCATCCAAAGCTTCCGTTGAGTAGCAAAAAGAATATTGGCCTAGGCCAATAGGCTGCCAAAAATGGCATATTGGTTAAGGCTAATATGGCACCAAGAGAGTATAAGTTGTAAGCTATATTGGCCAAAGGACAATCTCGCATCAAAGGATGCATTAAGCCAGTTGAGTAGATGGCCTTGAGGAAAGTTAGTGCTAACATAGCACACTACCGTGTCATTGGCCTATGGCCAATATCGCACCACAATGGTGCAACAGACCAGAGAAGGCTGGCCTTGGAAATGTACAGCCATTACGGATGGACATTGGAGTGGCCTATGGACCAAAGCCAGAAATACAACCATCACGGCCCTTCACTGGACCTGGCTCGGGAAATGTTCAGCCATCATGACCAGACATTGGAACTGGCATGTGACCAGAACTGAATGTACGGCCATCACTATCGTACATTGTATTTGTCCAGGGTAGTCATGTGCGGCCATCACGGCCTTGGGACTTGGTGAAATCATTTTTCTCCCCTAATCTAAGTTGTAAAAATGTCAAGTTAACATATATAGGGAGGGGTAGTTGGTTGGAGGTGCATATGCGTATCATGCACCAATTAAGCTTCATAGCTTAGTCGGAAGAGTATAAATGATGCTTAGGCTTCATTTATAGTTGCATAGCCTTTCCAATGGAGCATATTAAGCATGTGCATCACTATGCCATGCCGCGGGCCAGATATGCATCACTTGGATGCATTTTGACGGAACGGACTATACGGACTAGGTCATTACCATTATTGCTTGGCCACGGCCTTCCAAACGAGTTGGATTAAGCTTCTGTCCATTCATGGATGAGATGCGCCAGTGCTTGATCCCTTTAGAGTAGGGATGAGTTGCAACATTGCTGGTCCAGTAATTCGTCGCTCATATGATCTAATTGTGAGATGATTGCGATATACTGGCCTTTCATATCATCTAGCTTGGTATATCGATGCAAGAGATGATTGTGGCCAAACTTGATGAGGCAAGTTGCATTTCATTCCTTAGATGCTCATACTTCCTATCAAGGCGTTCGACTTAGGCATGTACCAATGGCGCATTGGGCATGACCCCGAAAGTAATCTGCATCATATGCAAGTTAGGGAGCTTTCATAATCCTAAGGAAAGTACGACATGAGCCTGATTGATGCACCCTTGGAACGATCAAGACAAGTGCATGCTTTCAGCAATGCCTAATCTAAGTGAAGAAGGGGCATTGGGCCTACAATGGCCTATGTGTAAGTCGAAGGCATGCCTTATGCCTGGAAAAGACTCGGCAGTATGAAGGTTGCTCAGCTAGATAGGAAATTCAAATTTCCTACATTGAAGAAAGGAACTCGGAAGACATATATGCATGTAAGGTGCATCGGCCATAGCCTTCAAGGCTTTAAACCCTTTGCAGAAAAAGGGTAATTTGGAATAGTGTGGAAGCTAAATTAGATGCATCATGATCCATGAGCATGCTTGCAAAGGCAGATGAATGTGAATTTGCTTAGCTTTAAGGCCCGGATTGTAGCATCATCATGGAACATCTGGGGAGTTATGGCCTACACGCCCAAGCGCGCGAGGCTTAATTTTCTGTCTGTCACAGTTGGTATCAGAGCAAGTTCCGAGATAACTCTAGGGACTTTGCAGAGTGGACTCGTCAACGAGTTATTTTCCTACAAAAGGAAATGAAGTTGGAGAGTATGCCAACTTTTGCACGGAAAGAGTTTGTAACTGTTATGCCAGTTACTTTGCGATTCGAGTTGAGTTTGTTTAAGTACTGTGAGTTTTCCTGGCCTAAGCGACACCCGCTTACGAGTGGAAATGCGGAAGACCGTCTGGGACGGTGGGTAGACAATGGGACCGATCATCCCAACACGTTAGCAACTGACTAATGGTGTGCGTTGTTAGGCCCAGCTAGCATCCCACTTACGAGTGGAAACTTGGATGATCGTCAGGGACGGTGGGAAACTAGATTTTGTTCCACGCAGTACTGCGCTAAGATCTTGTCATTGTGATGACATATTTAACCTTGTGAATCTTAGGGATTCCTGGGTGGTGGTATGGGACGTCATCTAGGATACCTTATTGAGATATCCTTTTGACAACTGGCCAATTGAGATTCTTGGTAACCTTGTGGACTCTTTTTGGATTCATGAGTATGTGGTATGGGACGTTAGTTCATAAGGTCTAAATGGATGTTCACAACAACTTGAAGAAATACATGATTTCTGAGCATCTGGTATGGGACTTTTGTTCAGGTTTCCAAACCGAAAGGCTTGTTCACAATAGTTTCTGTTTTGAATTTCGGGGAAGAAATTCTTTAAAGGGTGAATATTATAACACTCTGTGTTTTTAACATGGCGCACGCTCAAAGATGCGCCATAGCCTGAGATGAAGCTTCATCCAAATCTTTCTTTGCGTAGTAAAAGGAACATTGCCATAAGCCAATACGCTGCCAAAAATGACATATTGCATGGGAATATTGGTCAAGGCGTATCGGCCTTGGCCTTGGGAGTATTGCATGTTCCATAGGCGTATTGGCCTTGGGAAATTGATGAGGCAAGTTTCATTTCATTCCTTGGATGCTAAAACTTCCTATCAAGGCGTTCGACTTAGGCATGTACCAATGGCACATTAGGCATGACCCTGAAAGTAAGCTACATCGATATACAAGTTATTGGAGCTTGCATAAGCCTAAGAAAAGTACGGCATGAGACTAATTGATGCACCTGTAGATACCAAAAATTTGTTGTGCCACGTGGCACAACATTAAAGGTGGAGTAACTTATTATGTTACAACAACGCACACTACATCTCTCCTTAGGATTCTAAGTTATGAAGTTATCTTTACCAACGTATGGCGCAATGTTAAGGGTTGGAGTATCAAAGTACGCTACAACGGAGTACACCAAATCACTACCAAGATTGCTTACTTATTAAGCAATAGGTTGTAGTATAGGCACAAGGGTGTGTCTGTTTGTCATAGGTAGCTGAGAAGTCTGCACAGCTTTTAGTACGAAGGCGCAGTCGTCAACCACGTGGTCTCAGAGTACGTGGAATCCTATGATTGGTGAAGGTACGCGTCCAACGAAGGTACAACTTGTACGGAGGTTTCATAGTTCACGATGGCACGTGGGGGAAGCTAAGGTGGCATCGTCTGATTGGAGATGGTGGGCGACCAACGAAGGTACTAGATTGACCAAGGACCATTTGATATCGACGGAACATAAGACACCAAAGATATCCATGATGCATGTGGAGATACAAATACCCATCATCATCTCAAGAGAAAGGGGACTTTTGGGTGAGATAGGATTAGAGAAAAGACTCATCTCTCTACTTTCTCTCTTATTTACTAGAGCTTCATACTTTTTTTAATGGAGTTCTTCCACCCAAATGTAACAAGATCAATAATAAACTTATCATCTTTACCCGTGGACGTAGGTTAAGATTAACCGAACAACGTAATCTCTTGTGTGATTTATTAACTTAGTTGCACTTACATTATCTTCTCACTTAACTATTTACTTACTGAGTTGTATCTGTTCTCAGAGTTATCTCTGTTTTCTGAGTTATCTCTGTTCTCTGAGTTATCTCTGTTATCTGGGTTGTCTCTGTTCATCTGAGATATCTCTTTATTTATCTTATTTGCTTACTCGTCTCTGTTTTACAGAGATACCATTGTTTTCTTAGCATCTGCTCTATCGAAGTATCTTTACTTACTTAGTATATGATCTTCTGAGCATATCTCATTACGAACATACCTTTTATTACTCAACAGTATCAGTTCAACTGAGGTATCCATACTACTTAGTATTGGATTTTCTGAGCTGTTCATATTACGTAGACTATGGGAAAATTAGTAGTCACAGTTTGGCGCTAGAAACGAGCTGGACCGAAAAGCTCTCGATTTTCGTTATATTTGCCATTTCATCATCTTTTTTCTTTACATCTTCTTTAGAAGATCAGATCTAAGAATAAGAGGCATAGATCTCACTTCCTAGTGAATATTTATCATTCTTTGACAAGTTTTCGAGTATTAAACCTCGAAGAAATCTTGAAATCTTACGGATCTACAAAAAGTGGTTAAGAAACACCTTTAAAAACATTTTTCAAAGCTTAAAAAAAACTATTATTTTATTGTTATTTGCTTGCTCATGAGAAAACCTTCTCTGGATCTGGATACCTCTGTTTCCGAAGGTACCTCAGTAAATGTTTTGGAGTAAAATCCCTAAGGTTATTTTTGCGTTGAGGGTTGTTTTCTTTCGCATACGCCTTCTTTTACTCAGCTTGCAATACTCTCTGCCGTCTTTGAATATGAGGTTCATTTAGAAACTAAGTCCCAAACATTGGACAGTTCTATTAAATATGAACTCAGCAAACATATGTCTGTTAAGTTTTATACTAAACTCTTAATTTTTTTTATTTCCATAATGGGGCTACTATGAACGTACCCTACCCCTTTTTCTCTTTACTCTTAGAAAACGGAAATACGAAGGTCAAAATTACGAAACCTTGGAGCGAAAATAAAGCTTATCTTTGGCTCGAGCGTATTTATTTACATTTTCAACAGCCAAAGACAAAAATGAAGATTGTCTTTGGTCCATACGTACCTAAGTACGAACTGCTTGGGGAAAAGACGAAGGTTATTCTTTGGCTCGAACATGTCCATATACGTTCTCAGCAGCCAAAGAAAAATACGAAGGCTGTCATTGACTTTAACGTACCCTTATACTTTCTCAAGAGTCAAGGACAATGATAAAGACGAAGGTTATCTTTGGTTCTTCTCAACAGTCAAAGATAAAACGAAGACTGCTCATGACTCGTACATATCTAAATAAACGAAGCCAGGAGGAAAAAACGAAGCTTATCTTTGGCTCAAGTGTATCCATATAAATTCTCAACAGCCAAAGGCAAACAAGAAGGTTGTCCTTGGTTGTACATACCAAAGTACGAGCATCCAGGGACAAAGACGGAGCTTATCTTTGGCTCGAATGTATTTATACACATTCTCAACAACCAAAGACAATTATGAAGGCTGCCCTTGGATCACACATATCTAAGTACAAGCATCATGGGGCAAAGACGGAGCTTATCTTTGGCTTGAATGTATTCATACACATTCAAGCCAAAGACAATTGCGAAGGCTGCCATTGTCTCGTACATATGTAAGTACGAGTATATAGGGGTAAAGATGGAGCTTATCTTTGGTTCGAATGTATTTACATACATTCTTAACATCCAAAGACAATTACGAAGACTGCCTTTGGATCGTACATATCTAAGTACGAGCATCCAAGGGAAAATACGAAGCTTATCTTCGGCTCGAATGTATTTATATACATTCTCAACAGCCAAAGATAATTACGAAGACTACCTTTGGCTCATACATATCTAAGTACGAGCATCCAAGGGAAAATACGAAGCTTATTTTCGGCTCGAATGTATTTATATACATTCTCAACATCCAAAGACAATTACGAAGAATGTCCTTGGATCGTACATATCTAAGTACGAGCAGCCAAGGGAAAATACGAATCTTATCTTTGGATCGAATGTATTATACACGTTCTCAACATCCAAAGACAATTACGAAGACTTCCCCTGGCTCGTACGTATCTAAGTACGAGTATACATGGGCAAAGATGGAGCTTATCTTTGGTTTGTGTATATTTATACACATTCTCAACAGCCAAAGACAAAAACGAATGTTATTCTTGGCTCATACGTATCTAAGTAAACGAATCCAGGGGAGAAGACGAAACTTATCTTTGGCTAGAATGTATTCATATACATTCTCAACGGTCAAAGACAATTACGAAGACTGTCCTTGGCTCGTACACATCTAAGTACGATTATACAGGGGCAAAGATGGAGCTTATCTTTGTCTTATGTGTATTCATACACATTCTTAACAACCAAAGACAATTACAAAGAGTGACATTGACTCATACGTATCTAAGTACGCGAATCCAAGGGAAATTCTTAAGGTTATCTTTGGATCGAACGTGTCCATACATGTTCTCTAAGACTATTACAATGGCTTCCTTTGGCTCGTACATATCTAAGTACGAGCAGCCAATGGCAATACAAAGATTATCTTTGGTTCGAATGTATTCATATACATTCGCAACAACCAAATACAATTACGAAGGCTGACTTTGCATCATAGTACCTAAATACGAGTATCCAGGGGGAAAGATGGAGCTTATCTTTGGCTCGAATGTATTTATATACATTCTCAAGAGCCAAAGACAATTCGAAGGCTTCCCTTGGCTCATACGTATCTAAGTACGAGTATACATGGGAAAAGACGGAGCTTATCTTTGGCTCAAATGTATTTATATACATTCTCAACAGCCAAAGACAATTATGAAGACTGCCTTTGGATCGTACATATCTAAGTACGAGCATCCAATGACAAATACGAAGCTTATCTTTGGTTCGAATGTATTCATAAACATTCTCAACAGACAAAGACAATTACGAAGGCGGTCTTTGGATCATACATACCTAAATACGATCATCCATGGGAAAAAATGGAGCTTATCTTTGGCTCGAATGTATTTATATACATTCTCAACAACCAAAGACAGTTAAGAAGGATGTCCTTGGCTCGTACGCATCTAAGTACGAGTATACAGGGGCAAAGACGGAGCTTATCTTTGGCTCGAATGTATCTATACACATTCTCAACAGCCAAAGATAATTATGAAGGATGCCCTTGGCTCGTACATATCTAACTACGAGCATCCAGGGGCAATAACGGAGCTTATCTTTGGCTCGAGTATATTCATATGGAAATCAAGGGAGATCAACAGGATGCAAGGCTATGCAATCTAGCGGAGGTAAGGATGAACGAATAAAGAGCCGCCGAACAACAACATGGAAGGAAAAGAGGATGGGAGAATACCAACGAAGTGAAGAACGAAGACTTCAAGGTTCCCGGAGCTCCCTCGCCTAAGGATACAAACACTAACAACGCTCAGGAGGGTGATAACTCCACCAAATGAAAATACAGAAACGAAAGGTCATCGGAAGACTGTCCTTGGCTCGTACAAATCTGAGTGTGAGCAATTAAGGAAGAATACGAAGTGTAAGGACGAAGGTTCAAAATACACCTCGCGTGGAAGGACAAAGCTTCGTTTGTCTGAAATTCTTAAGCTTATCGCTTTTCGAGTTTCCGGGATCAAAGGAAGGTATGTAGCATCAACATCATCAACGAAGGTCAATCCCCCCAAACCGGACCTACAAACGAAGGTGGAGGTCATAATAATTTGAGCT
This sequence comes from Papaver somniferum, assembly GCF_003573695.1. Classification (NCBI taxonomy): domain Eukaryota; kingdom Viridiplantae; phylum Streptophyta; class Magnoliopsida; order Ranunculales; family Papaveraceae; genus Papaver; species Papaver somniferum. Next base: position 139,901,844 of record NC_039359.1, read on the forward strand.
AAAGACATCAGCAATGGTTGTAGTTTACAACTTAAGTCTGAATCCGAAGGCATGCATGGGAGCGAAGCCCCTTAAAGAAAGACTCACCACCGTCAGGCATACATGTGAGCGAATCCTGTTAAAGGCAGACTCACCATTACAAAGAATGTTATTCAATCCAAAGCTACGAATGTACAACTCAACAAAGCCCATGTGTATAGGTGTATGCATACTCAACCAGGATATAACTCATACTCAGCTACGAGGAGTCACACAAAGACGCATAAGAAGACACAACCTCTCAACCACCACTACTGCAATGCTCCCAGCCTAGAAATGTACGAAGCATTATACATTTGTATACCTACAAGTGCACAACTCAGACACAACGATGAACAAAGTCTATATACATACGCATACCCCAAGCCTCAGAAATACCCCGACTCTCCCATCTGAGGAACCTATGAAGTGCCAAAGACTAGTGCAAGGGAACGAAGCCTGCAAGAGCAACTCACTACAACCATAACGAAGCCTACAAGGAGCATATTGCTACAAGCAAAGTACCCTGTGACACCTAGGACAAACATGTAGCTGATACAGACAAGGAGGCAACCTCAAGGACGAAGGCTCCATAAATGCAAATATTTTTCCTTTCAAAATCTACAAGACCCAGCTTTCAAAAGCAAAAAGGGGAAAACATACATCAATCATGGCGCCTCTACAACATCAATCAAAGACAACAAATACATGTTGAAGATAATACAACTTTAAGGTATGCTATCTTTATATGATACTCCCTCCGTCCTAGTTTACTTGCCAAAATTGGGGATTTTTTTTGTCCTAAATTACTTGCCAAGTTTCATATTTTTCTACTTTTTATCCTAATTTACCCCTATGTTGGAATCAGGTTTTAGTATTGAGAATTGTGTAATTCTATTTCCTATACACAATCTTAAATTCTCCTCTCTATATATATCCTTTGTTTTGAATTCTTCAAGTAAAAACCAAACAACTAGATATGTAAAAACTATGCATCTTAAATACTAGCTTGGGTAAATTTGGAAAAAAAATATACTCTCTCTACATTTCTTAATATGTGTGCAAAAACCAATTTTGGCAAGTAAACTAGGACGGAGGGAGTATAATTATATATGTAACTGTGATATACCCTGGAAAGAGGTATTATAAGTCTCAGCAATCAATATAAAGCTTGGATTTCGACAAACACAAGGGGTTAGAACTGACACCCACCGTCAGAATTGACGACAAAAACGAAGGGTTAGAAATGACACCATCAGAATTGACGATGAGGCAATCCAAGGCATAATTGTGCATGTCAATCTCGGATCCTCGGGGCGATTGCTCCTTTTATGAGGCATAAGAAAAAAATAATATATCCCCTATAGAGATACCCTATCGAAGTAAAGCAGCCTTCGCGTTGAACGCGTAGGGTTACAGGAAAATTATTGCCCACATAGGGACCCTCGCCACCATGGTACCTTCTGGCCAAAGGATACTCTGGTAGGACGTTGAATGTTCCACCAAGGTTAATCATACCTTAGCACCGAGCGATGGCTTGATTGTGCAACAAACTGGACACACTATGTCATAAATATCATGCAGCAAAGCAAGCAAAATGCTATAACACACATTACCAAAAGGTGAAAAATACCAAATGGCTTATGTATGTATTTTTATTTACGCAGGTACAACAATACGCGAAAAGCTTAACCAACGACAAAGGTTCCAAAAGGTATACTTCCATTGCAAAGGAGTCAAATTACAACAACGAAGGTACACCAGGAGACAACTTCATACCAGGCAAGTAAAGAGACATCTTAGAGTCACCTTAGCCGATAGAAAAACTAAAAGGTAAATAATATACACCTGAGCAATAAGTTCAAACTTAGCTTAAACTCAGCTACATGCTATGAGGGGATACCTTCTGGCCACGTTATATCTTGCTCGGGTGCCGACTGGTCAAAATGATGGCAAAAATACCTAAGCAGCGAGCGAAGGCTCCGCTTTTAAAAGGGGTGAAAACCATTATCCCAGTCTCAGCTTTTATTAACGAAGGTGTGGACTTCGTAAACAAATACATACATACATACATACATACATACATACATGCATACATACATACATACATACATACATACATATATACACATATTCATACATACATACGTACATGCTTGCATACATACAAACATTCATATATTTGTGTGATAATATTAGCATCAGAACCTTGTTCAATATTTTGAGGGTACCTCAGTGAATTACTTTGATACTTATATACTTCGAAGGTACCTCAGTAAATTACTTTGATACTTATATACTTCGAAGGTATCTCAACAAATTAATTTGATATTTCTCTACATCGACAAATTACTTCAATACTTCGAGGGTACCTCAGCAAATTATTTCGAAGGTACCTCAGTAAATTACTTCGATGCTTCAATACTTCGAAGGTACCTCAGTAAAATACTTCGATACTTCTCTACATTGGCAAAATACTTCAATACTTCAATGGTACCTAAAAAAGCGGGGGTCTAACAACACCACCCAATATTTCGCTTAGCAATCTTTATGGACTAACTCCGAAATACTTTGCTAGAAAATCAACTAGACAGTCAGACTCAATCTAGATAAAAGTTTCTCAAGGAGTTAATATCTCTCTCTTGATTTGATTTTTACTCAAGCTAAAAAAAATAGCGAGTCTTTATCAAATACAATAAATACTTGGACGGTACCAAAGACCAATGTCCAAGGATCAATCAATATCAATCAACAACCAAAGGTTGGATTTCCAATTGATGATCTTAACGCACAACCTGTATTATTTCAATTATATAAAATATAATACGGAAAATAAATAAAACAGACACCAGAAATTTTGTTAACGAGGAAACCGCAAATGCAGAAAAACCCCGGGACCTAGTCCAGATTGAATACACACTGTATTAAGCCGCTACAGACACTAGCCTACTGCAAACTAACTTCGGACTGGACTATATTTGAACCCAAATCAGTCTCCCACCGATCCAAGGTACAGTTGTACTCCTACGCCTCTGATCCTAGCAGGATACTGAGCACTTGATTTCCTTAGCTGATCTCATCCACAACCAAGAGTTGTTGCAACCCAAAATCGCAGACTTGATAATAAACAAATCTGTCTCACACAGAAAATTCTATCAAAGGATAAATCTGTCTCCCATAGATAAACCCTAGGTTTTGTTCCGTATTTTGATATAAAACCAAGGTGAACATTAACTAATTGATAATCCGGTCTTATATTCCCGAAGAACAACCTAGATTAATCAATCACCTTTCTACAATCCTTCCTGACTACACAAACCGATTGTCGAGGAATCACAAACAGTGAGACGAAGATGTTTGTGACTTCTTTATCTTTCCTATCGGAGAACTCTCACGATCTCAATCCAATCAATCGATTGTACTCGTACGATAGAAGATGCAAGATCAGATCACACAACTACGATAAAGTAGTATCAGTCTGGCTTCACAATCCCCTTGAAGTCTTTACGTCATTAACCTGATTTTAGAGAAGAAAATCAAAGGTTAATGGAGATCGAATCTAGCGGGCGCACTAGTAGCACACAGGCGTGTGGGGATTAGTATTGCACAATGCTTGATGTCTCCTTTATATAGCCTTCAAATCAGGGTTTTGCCTTAGTTACAAAGCAATCATTATTCACCGTTAGATGAAAACCTGATTTAGATTCAAGCTAATATTTCTCAACCGTTAGATCGAAAAACCTAGCTTGTCACACACATTTGGGTAGACTTTTACTGGTTTTGTTAAAACCATTCCCAAATGTGTACGTGTATGTTGGTTCAACATAGTAACCCAAAAGGTTAACCATATGAGCATTTAATATTAACCTTGTTATTCTTCACCATAACTAGTTCAATTGACTCAAATGAACTAGTTAAAGAGTTGTTCAATTGCTATGAGATCTTATGTAACTACACAAGACACAATTGAAACAAAGATGATTCGATTCAATTGAATCGGCTCATGAACATTATAGCCACGGTTTGCGTAAAGCATTCCTTAGTAATTTAATGTTTCATGTTCAGAGCACATCTTTAGATCATCACCTCTTAAGTTCACAAACAATTTCGCGGACTTAAGTTAATCGGTTGAGTTTTCCAAACTCAGCAGAAATTCTCGGAAAGAGAACTTCTGCCAGTTCACAGATTGGGTTCGCGGACTTAGCATACAAACGAGTTTTGGAAAATCCAGCAGAAATTCTCGTTCGAGAACTTCCGGCAGTTCTCGGACTGAGTCTACGGAATGGGTTCGCGGACTTGGCAAGCCAATTCCACAATCCTCCCGATTTCTCTTGATCAACAAAGTTCGAAAACTTCGGTTCAAGGAATACATGGTTATGTAATCTAAACTCTCATTTAAATCATTGAGACATTCTCCGAGGACGCTATGTAGCCGTTATTCACAGACCGATTCACGTCAGAGCAATTCTCAAAGTGATTGAAAATTTTCATGACTTTCGTCACTAGGTGAAGACAAAACTTGATCAAAGCGAAACGCTTTACCAACACACGATTTCGAGAAAAAAGATAATCAATGAATGCTCAGCTCGAAATACCAAATGTGTATGATCTAGTCTATATAGCATACGACTTTTGTCTCATAAGAATTAGGAGATAGAAGAGATAGACTTTTGAGTGATAGATAAGTTCAAGTCTCCACATAACTTTTTGTTGATGAAGTTCCACGGTTCCTTGTATAGATCTTCGTCGTTGTATGATGAATCGCCATGAAGTCCTTGAGCTCAACTACATTTTTCTATCCTAGTCTGAGACTTAGCTATGTAGGCTAGAATTCAAGACTTACAATTTTGATCACTAACATTGAAAAACATGCTTGAGATAGCAACGCATGCGAGGTTGACCGAGCTATGCTCTAACAATATCCCCCTTTGTCAATTTTAGTGACAAAACTATTAATACATATGGAATACAAAAAAGATAAAATTTAGTGGCTTCTATTCCATAGTCTAATCTTCAACGTTCCTTGAAATCTTCGTCCTTCCAAGTACTCCAATGATCCCAAAGGTTGTAAGTTTAGCACCATCGTTGTTGAAGATCCATAGCTATAACACTAAGACAAATCGAGATTCTCGATCATTATTATACAGTGTCATAGTATTATTATATAACATCAAAGTCCAATTGTATCACGACTTTAACAATAATACTACGATGATATGTATCACTCCCCCTTAGTCAATACTCCATCTCGATCATGGAAACCACTCCCCCTTACACAATGATCCGAAAACCATATGTATTTGTAGTGTGAACTACAATATTTCTCCCCCTTTTTTGTCAATAAAATTGGCAAAGGTACAACTTCATTTAGATGCAATCTAATAGCCGAAGCTAACAGCATTCATCAAGGAGTTTTAAGATACAAGATAACCCCTATAAAATTCCACAGCTGCACACCCCGCGAGATATTACCATTAAGCACAAGTTCAAAAGAACTCTCCCCCATTTGATGTCATTCCCGAAAGAACAACAAGAGCGACCTTAATTTCAAAAGAAAAGAAGGATTTTTTTTATTGGACACCAAAAACCATAGGAATGAATTTCTATATCCAAAGCTCAACCAAATTAATCACAAGTAAACCCATGATTAATTCAATTGGAATACGCAACTAAATCAAACCACAAAAGTGATCAATTTAATTGAAAGTGCTAAACATAAGTAAACTCACGGAGCTACGACTAAGTCAATCACACGGAGATGACTAACTTAACCGTTCAAATACTCAACATAAGGAAAACCTTACGGAATATATGACTACATTAACCAAAGGACATGATAGTGTAGCCTTTCATATACTCAACACAAGAACTTGTGGAATATATGAAAACTCGACTAGATTAATTACAAGAGAAACTATAATTAATCTATTTGGAATACAAATAACCAAACTAATCACCGAAGTAATCAATTTAATTATTTTGGGCTCAACATAAAAGAACTTATGGAACCCCGACTAAGTTCATCATAGAATATGACAACCTTAACCGTACATGTACTCAACATAAGAAAGAAAAATTATGGAGTACTAACTAAATAACCAAACTAGTTGATTAATTTAGTTTCTAATGCTCGACATATAGCATCTTATGGAACAACCAACAAAGCCAAGGTAAATCGACTTAGTTGTAAGGTGCTCAACATAAGACACCCAATGGAGCCTTCATGGTAAAACATAATAAAATGGATCAATGAAGATCAATACCATGGATAACATACAAGGATCTATTCTATTTTCCATCATAACGACATAATATACTTTATCCTTGTTCAACAAAAGATTTTATCCTATTTTCCATCAAATACATGACTGCATAGGCATAACTTTTGTATATGTCAAAAGTTCATTCGTCCTTTGATCAATACGAATATCGATTCATGAACGACTTTATTTTTTACCGCAATATGGGACCTTCAACTTCACCGACGCAAACAATACATATCCCATAAAAATATTGCAATAAACATCATCCTCTAAATATTTTTAGAATTTAAAACCAATAAACCTAAAAAATAACATAAGAAGATGAAAACAAAAATAGCTATGTGTAGTCACAATCATCGATATTCAAAGCACTAGTTATTCTTCCAACTAATACAAAAAGAAGACATCCTGTGCGACAATGCCTTTGAGAAATTCAACATCATTCCCGAACTCCTTGTTGTCAACAACCATTGGAACATACGGTTCACGAAGATAGGAGGTTATATCAACGATCTGTCTTGGCTGATTATGTCGTACCAAGGCTCTCTGAATTTCTAAGGACTTTGACACAAAAGCCTTTATTTCACGAATCTCCTTTCTTACTTCCTTCAACTCATCAAGAACATCGGAAAACTTCTGAGAGTTAGAAGGCACAGCCCTGGGATTTCTTGTATTCCTTCTTTTTCTTTTCAGGGACTTAGAAACAGAAGATTTTTCTTTTTCCTTGATTGAAGATTTAACAATCATGTTGACATCCTTTCCATCTGACATGGTGCTTTGAGAACAGTTATAAACAACTGGATTTGTGTGATTGAATCACCTAAATCAACAAGCAATATTATATAGGATGTCAAAAAGGAAAAAGGAATGTAGGGTTCGAAACCTATTGACATGTTCGTATACGCCCAACTCTAAAACCCTATAAAGAGTATAATTGTCGATAATAACCCTTTAGTTTATTTGATAGACAGAAAAAATAACAAATCTAAGAAAAGAAGGAAAAACTTTACTGAAGCCTGAATCAGCACTCAATATTGTCTCTTTTCGATCAGGCACATGAGACAAGATTTTCCCAACAACACAATCAAGTTGTGTTGCGATGAACAACGATTTGTCCATCTTTTTCCTCAAGGGAGAAATCTTCAGACTTATGTCTATCAAAACGATTCGACCATACTTTCTTTTCAAATGGTCTTACTCTATCCCTGGAAACCAACTTCTTAGACGAAGATAAGATCCTACATACCTCGGCGGTCTTCTGAGCAAGTTTCAGCTTCCTTGCTAATCGATCTGCTCTTCTTTGAAGTTTGCTGGAGTGCCTTATTTGGTGCTTGTACTTGTAACACCTTGATAGTTTGTATCCCTTCATCGAACAAAACGAGCACGTCAAACTTGGATAGTATTAAGGCATCTGAGATGTGCAAGCAACTATACATACAATAGATCTTGAAACATTACTGACAGGGTTTCCAGTTAGAGAATCTTCCAGCTTGATTGGGTTTCCTTCTTCTCCGAACCCATTGAGGTTGATATATGTAATTCTACAAGTATCAAAATCGATGTTTTCACCAAGGAGCCCTACACTTGATTTCCTATCTTCATCGGAATCACAGGTTTCAGACATTTCATCAAGTGTTACAGCTAGACCTTTGTTCCCAGTGTATTTTCTACGATTTGGGAATTCGTTAGCAAAATGGCCAAAACCCTAACACTTAAAGCACTGAGGCATGTCCTCGTCATCATCCTCGTCAGCATCCCTATTTTTAGGAGGTACGCGACCGTGAGGTTTGTCTGATGACCTAGGTTTGTCTCTTGAAAACCATTTACTTCTCTTCAATAGAAGATCCCTAAACTGTCTTGTGATCAAGGAGACCGACTTGTCAAGGTCTTCATCTGAAAAATCATTCTCAGACTGATCATCCTCAGAGACATGAACACTTTTACCTTTGGAAAGTAATTTAGAGATCTTTTGTACTTTAAAGGCAACATCCTTACCGACTTTGGATGTATGCTCATGGTCAAAGATCTTTAGCTTCCCAATCAAGGTGTTTCTGGAAAGATTATTGAGGTTATTCCCCTCAATGATGGCATGCTTCTTAGACTCTTATCTAGATGGCAGCGATCTGAGAATTTTCATCACAATGTCCTTTTCAGGAATAGTCTTACCCAATGCAAAAGATGCATTAAAAATTTCAGACACTTTGTGATTAAGCTCATCAAATGTTTCTTCATCTTCTATACGAAGGTTCTCCCAATCGGAATTAAGGTTTTGAAGCCTAGCTTCCTTTTCACTGGAGTTTCCTTCAAATATGGTTTCTAAGATATCTCAAGCATCTTTAGACCTAGTGCAATTAGACACGTGGTGTTGAAGACTTGGGGCAATGTCATGTATGATAGCATTTAACCCTTCAGAATTTTGCTTTGTAGCAAGAATCTCAGCAGCATTATATTCACCAATATTCTTGGGAACAGTTCCGTCTCCAGCTGCAACAACGGGCGCATCATAACCATTCACCACATATACACATGATTGAAAATCACGCGATTGAAGAAAATATCGCATAGTAATTTTCCACCAAAAGTGATTGGAGCCATCGAAGACTGGTCGTACATTAATAGAGATAACACCTCTGTCGATAGAGTCAGATCGCTACAAACACAGAATTGTTAGGTCTTAAATGCGTTTGCCTGCTCTGATACCTATTGAAAAAGTGGGGTCTAAAAACACCACCCAATATTTCGCTTAGCAATCTGTATGGACTAATTCTGAAATACTTTGCTAGAGAATCAACTAGACAGTCAGACTCAATCTAGATAAAAGTTTCTCAAGGAGTTAATATCCCTCTCTTAATTTGATTTTTACTCAAGATAAAAACAATAGCGAGTCTTTATCAAATACAAGGAATACTTGGACGGTACCAAAGACCAATGTCCAAGGATCAATCAATATCAATCAACAACCAAAGGTTGGATTTCCAATTGATGATCACGAACGCAAAACCTGTATTATTTCAATTATATAAAATTTAATATGGAAATGAAATAACACAGACACCAGAAATTTTGTTAACGAGGAACCCGCAAATGCAGAAAAACCCCGGGACCTAGTCCAGATTGAATACACACTGTACTAAGCCGCTACAGACACTAGCCTACTACAAACTAACTTCGGACTGGACTATACTTGAACCCCAATCAGTCTCCCACCGATCCAAGGTACAGTTGTACTCCTACGCCTCTGATCCCAGCAGGATACTGCGCACTTGATTCCCTTAGCTGATCTCACCCACAACCAAGAGTTACTGCAACCCAAAATCGCATACTTGATAATAAACAAATCTGCCTCACACAGAAGAGTCTATCAAAGGATAAATCTGTCTCCCACAGATAAACCCTAGGTTTTGTTCCGTTTTTTGATATAAAATCAAGGTGAACAGGAACCAATTGATAATCCGGTCTTATATTCCCGAAGAATAGCCTAGATTAATCAATCACCTCTCTACAATCCTTCCTGACTACACAAGAGGATTGTCGAGGAATCACAAATAGTGAGACGAAGATGTTTGTGACTTCTTTATCTTGCCTATCGGAGAACTCTCACGATCTCAAGCCAATCAATCGATTGTACTCGTACGATAGAATATGCAAGATCAGATCACACAACTACGATAAAGTAGTATCGGTCTGGCTTCACAATCCCAATGAAGTATTTAAGTCGTTAACCTGATTTTAGAGAAGAAAAACAAAGGTTAATGGAGATCGACTCTAGCGGGCGCACTAGTAGCACACAGACGTGTGGGGATTAGTTTTGCACAATGCTAGATATCTACTTTATATAGCCTTCAAATCAGGATTTTTCCTTAGTTACAAAGCAATCATTATTCATCGTTAGATGGAAACCTGATTTAGATTCAAGCTAATATTTCTCAACCATTAGATCGAAAAACCTAGCTTGTCACACACACTTGGGTAGACGTTTATTGGGTTTGTGAAAACCATGCCCAAACGTGTACGTGTATGTTGGTTTAACATAGTAACCCAAAAGGTTAACCATATGAGCATTTCATATGAACCTTGTTCTTATTCACCATAACTAGTTCAATTGACTCAAATGAACTAGTTAAAGAGTTGTTCAATTGCTATGAGATCTTATGTAACACAAGACACAATTGAAAAAAAGATTATTCGATTCGATTGAATCGGCTCATGAACATTATAGCCACGGTTTGCATAAAGCATTCTTTAGTAATTTAATGTTTCATGTTCAGGGCACATCTTTAGATCATAACCTCTTAAGTTCACAAACAAGTTCGCGGACTTAAGTTAATCGGTTGAGTTTTCCAAACTCAGCAGAAATTCTCGGAAAGAGAACTTCCGCCAGTTCCCGTACTGGGTTCGCGGACTGAGTTCGCAGACTTAGCACACAAACGAGTTTTGGAAAATCCAGCAGAAATTCTCGGTCGAGAACTTCCGATAGTTCGCGGACTTGGAAAGCCAATTCCACAATCCTCCCGATTTCTCTTGATCAACAAAGTTCGAAAACTTCGGTTCAAGGAATACATGGTTATGTAATCGAAACTCTCATTTCAATCATTGAGACATTCTCATAGGACGCTATGTAGCCGTTATTCACAGACCGATTCACGTCAGAGCAATTCTCAAAGTGATTGAAACTTTTCATGACTTTCGTCACTAGGTGAAGATAAACTTGATCAAAGCGAAACGCTTTACCAACACACGATTTCGAGAAATAGGATAAGCAATGAATACTCAGCTCGAAATATCAAATGTTTATGATCTAGTCTATATAGCATATGACTTTTGTCTCATAAGAAGTAGGAGATAGAAGAGATAGACTTTTGAGTAATAGATAAGTTCAAGTCTCCACATACCTTTTTGTTGATGAAGTTCCACGGTTCCTTGTATAGATCTTCGTCGTTGTATGATGAATCGCCATGAAGTCCTTGAGCTCAACTACACTTTTCTATCCTAGCCCGAGACTTAGCTATGTAGGCTAGAAATCAAGACTTATAGTTTTGATCACTAACATTGAAAAACATGCTTGAGATAGCAACGCATGCGAGGTTTACCGAGCTATGCTCTAACAGTACTACAACGAGTTTACTTCGATGGTATCTAAGAGAATTATTTTGATACTAACGGGTACCTCAAAAATTTACCCGAAGGTATCTCATCTAACCAAGTCAATACTTCGATGATATCTCAGTGAAATAAACGAATGAGGATAAGGAATTTTTCTTAAGGATCGTTCTTCAAACAACCCTCAAGAAAAGGGGAAAACTATAGATACCAAAAAAAATTTGTACCACATGGCACAACATTAAAGGTGGAGTAACTTATTATGTTACAACAACGCACACTACATCTCTTCTTAGAATGCTACGTTATGAAGTTATCTTTATCAACGTGTGGCGCAATGTTAAATGTTGGAGTATCAAAGTACGCTACAACGGAGTACACCAAATCACTACCAAGATTGCTTAGTTATTAAGCAATAGGTTGTAGTATAGGCACATGGGTGTGTCTGTCTGTCATAGGTAGCTGAGCAGTCTGCAAAGCTTTTAGTACGAAGGCGCAGTCGTCAACCACGTGGGCTCATAATACGTGGCATCCTATGATTGGCGAAGGTACGCGTCCAACGAAGGTATAACTTGTACGGAGGTTTCACAGTTCACAATGGCACGTGGGGGAAGCTAAGGCGGCATCGTCTGATTGGAAATGGTGGGGGGACAACGAAGGTACTAGATTCACCAAGGACCATCAGATCTCGATGGAACATAAGATACCAAATATATCCATGATGCATGTGGAGCTATAAATACCCATCATCATCTCAAGAGAAATGGGACTTTTGGGTGAGCTAGGATTAGAGAAAAGACTCATATCTCTACTTTCTTTCTTATTTACTAGAGTTGCATACATTCTTTAATGGAGTTCTTCCACCCAAATGTAACAAGATCAATAATAAACTTATCATCTTTACCCGTGGACGTAGGTTAAGATTAACCGAACCACGTAATCTCTTGTGTGATTTATTAACTTAGTTGCACTTATATTATCTTCTCACTTAACTATTTACTTACTGAGTTGTCTCTGTTCTCAGAGTTATCTCTGCTTTCTGAGTTATCTCTGTTCTCTGGGTTGTCTCTGTTCATCTGAGATATCTCTTTATTTAGCTTATTTGCTTACTTGTCTCTGTTTTACAGAGATACCATTATTTTCTTAGCATCTTCTCTATCGAAGTATCTTTACTTACTTAGTATATGATCTTCTGAGCAGATCTCATTACGAACGTACCTTTTATTACTCAACAGTATCAGTTCAACTGAGGTATCGATACTACTTACTATTAGATTCTCTGAGTTGTTCATATTATGGGAAAATTAGTAGTCACAGCACCCTTGGAACGATCAAGAAAAGTTCATGCTTTCAGTAATGCATAATCTAAATAAAGAAGGGGTATTGGGCCTTCAATGGCTTATGTGTAAGTTCAAGGCATGCCTTATGCCGGGACAAGACTCGGCAGTATGACAGTTAGTCAGATAGATGCATGTAAGGTGCCTCGGAAGCCAGATATGCATGTAAGGTGCCTCGGCCATAGCCTTCAAGTCTTTACACCCTTTGCAGAACAAGGAGAAGTTGGAACGGTGTGGAATCTAGGTTAGTTGCATCATGCTCCATGAGCATGCTTGCAAAGAAAATGAATGTGAATTTTCCTAGCTTTAAGGCCCCGATTGTAGCATCATCATGGCGCATCTGTGGAGTTATGGCCTGCGCGCCCAGGCGCGCCAGGCGTAATTTTCCGTTCCGTCACATTCTTCTTCATCATCTTCTCCTAATTCTTCCTCTTCCTCATGCTCACCCTCCATTTCCTCTTCTTCATCTTCCTCATTATCGTTGCTGGAGATATCTTCCACCTCCTCATTTTCTGAAACCTCAGGGTGCTTGAGGTCAAGTCGGGATGCCCGTACTTGGTGCAAATCTGGTCAGCAATGGATCGAGAATGTTTGTTTCTCTCTCGCAAGGCATTCCTCATGGTATTGGCAACAGAAACTATCATTGTGCGCTTAAGCTTGGAATATTTGGAATTCCTGGAAGAAAGTGTTAATTTCAGCGAGTCCAACTCTCTGGAAAGATCCTCAATCTTCTGAAGATGATTCTTCTCAGACGTTGCAAAGGAAAGTAAAAGAGATTAGCATCATATGCAATTAAAACAACTAAAAATATTGCATTTGCTGGCTGAGGAAATCTGCCGGAACAACCTTCTTTTTTAGAAATGATTGCCTTAAAGGTTTCCTCCTGAACTTGTTTTAGAAGTTGGGTACGCTTAGTGATTATTTGATCCTTTTCAGTTAACAAAGCATCTCTTTTCTCTTTCAAATTCTTAATTATACCCTTCTTACAGCAAAGTTGGGTTTTAAGAGTCTCATTGATAGATAGTGTTTTTCTAAACTCAAACTTAATATCCTCATATTTCAATTTGACATCCTCCATATTATCAATTTCTAAGTCAAAAATATCTAACGATCAGGCATAGAGTTGAAGTGCTCTAGGAGGATTGAATCTTCAATAGAGAAGTCAAACGCTTTATTTGATAGGTTGAAAACCTCTGCAGGCAAAGATTATTAACAGGAATAAAAACACAAGATCAAAACACGCGATATTAATCAAAGGCGAAGATAATGGAAAACCTACCCAAGAGTTGGGAATTCCTTTTTCGAAGGTTAACCACAGTAGCATCACGAGAAGCTACTTCTCTTTGAGCTCTAGAAACCTCTCCCTCTAGATTACGGATTCTTTCGCGTTGATATCGAATCAGGACCTCAGATCGTCGAGAATTCTGAATCAACATGGAAAGGTTAGTAATATAAATCATGACAACCATCGAAAGCAAGATGGACAACAAAAAGGACTTACCAAAATCTCAAAGGCAGAATGAAGCTCCGGACTCATAACAGAGGCAACATCGCGCAAAGAATCAGGATCCAAAGAAGGATCAACACAAAGCTTCATCATCGCGTCGCATATCTGAGCAAGTGCGGGATCATTAACAACCGGTAGAGCGGAGCTGAAGATCCTTGAAAGAAGCTCAGTGTTCGGGCAACCATCATTAAGAGCAAAAACTCTATCTTGAGAATAAAATGGGCATGTGCCAGCACGAGGCAATTATCCAGAAGATCTATTAAGAAGAATTTCATTCCCAGGACCTCCTAGGTGAGAAGTCAAATGGATATCTTCATGCAATACAAACACATCAGTAGAAGGAGTATTCAGACAAGGGGTCTGATTGGTCAAAGGACTCGGTTGAAAATCTTTGGCCTTCAGAGCACCTTTCTTCCCTTTAGAAGCGCATTTGTTCTTAGGACTTGGGATTGAACTTTGATCCTTGTCCTTTGCCATGGAACTAAGACGATCCTTCTTGGATTTGGAACCATGATCTCAGAGCTAGGAGAATCATCCTCAGACTTGTCTTGTAAACACCAAGATAAGTAAGAAACAGAGAAAAATATTGTTTAAAAGCGAGACATAAATTATTTCTTACTTTCTTGGAGCGCGGGGACTTCACCTTGCGCAATTCTTTCTTCTTCCTTTTTTTCATTTAAAATAGACAACATCAGTGAGCAAAGCGCGAAGATAAACAAGTGAAATGCGAATATTAATAATAATTACCTCTTTAGCCTCCTCAGGCCAGTTGAACACCCAGGGATTATAATTGGGAAATGGAAAGCCTTCAGGAGGTCCTATGCGATCAGATCCAACTGCATTCCTACCCCAAATGTAAGGACCCTCAATGATAAGGGGAAAATTCATCCAAGAGGGATCACCGGAGAAACGAGCGGAATCGTTGGAGGCGCTATGAAAATCAACATCCCTCATAATTCTTTCATTTTCAGCTATATTCTTTTGTCGCATGAAGCGCATTCTCCAACGCCTATCTTCATGGGCGACAAGATTGACACAGTAATGCTTGAAGAAATTTTGCACAGTAAATTCTTCATGATTATAAGACTTCGCATATTTTGGATATAGAAAGCCTAAACCAGCAGCACGACGAGAATACTCGACCAAAATTCTGATAGCATCCGCACACAATTGATATTTCTCCTGAGGGTCTTCCATGCGCGACAGAATATCATAAAAGAGGGAAGCTTCGGACTAAAGAGAGGAATGGGCAAACCAGCGCGAAGTTGTTCCAACGAAATAATAACCATTTTATCACTCCATTGTTCAATAGCGATCCATTCCAGATGCAATTCTGTGGTGTGAGTCGAATTTGGAGGAACCATCAACCTAATCCCTTCTGGCTCCAACTCATTCTTAAATCTTTGGATATCCCCTTGTGGCCTTTTACTTGCTCTCGGGGCGATCTAGTATGGGAATAATGAAACGAAGAAAATCCAATCAAGAAGCTTTGATTTAGAAATTTTGATGATCAAGATTTCGTTCAGATCAGAACATAAGCGACAGAAATAATAAAAGAGGGCAGAATCGGAACCGTGGAAGGAAATTGATAATCGTGATCTGAGATTCAGTAAGCAGAAATATATGTGGGAAGACGGATTAGCAACATCAGCAACAATAGTAGGAAAAGAAAATTGCAAAAGATGAAAGAGAAGATAAGGTAAAAAAAAATAATTGGAAAGCGTGATAAAAATTTGAAATATTTTATCTCTCATTCGCATTTATTAGAAAACCAACAGGAGAAGGCGGTTACCGGTAATAAGGGGGAGAAATTAAAGATGTGTCAATCAGGGAAGAACATAGTCAACACGAGTAGGCGGTTGCACATGAATCGCAGAATAATGTCAGTGGATCTAGAGAATACCAAAGGACAGGATTGATGCGATAAATTAGATTTCTCTCACCATTCTTTCTTCTGAAAAATCAGTGCGAGAAGAGGCAAAATGTGGACACAAAATATAGCTCAACCAATGAGAAAGCGAAAAAGACACTCAACAACGTGATTTCAAGGGCGAGGAGCATAAATCCATTATGTCACTACTGATTACGTCACAAGAATCACACAAACATTTGAAGGAAAGGGCGATGACTACAAAATGGTGTGATCGTACCGTCCTAATAGACTTAAAATAAAAGACTTTATTAGTTGTCTTCCACTATGTAACCCTATAAAAAGGACCGGAGGTCATTGTAAAAGAAAGACATCTTTTTAAGAGTTTGTCTGAAAAACTTAAGAGAGAGAAAATCATTTGTTCTCCAAGTTGGGGTTTACTTGCATTTGTATGTGTAATAGTTCATTTCTTAATAACAATACTTAAGAGTTTATCTGTTTCATATTATCACTTGGGTGTGATTATCGGATTTCCTGTAGTTACAAGTTGTGTGTTTATAAATTGTTCTAACCGAATAAATTCAAGAAATTTTTTTTTCTGCTCTAATTCTTTTGATTGACATGCAACTTGGTTCAGAACCGGCAGTGATGAGTTAATTATTTTTTTTATTTTGACTAATCTTCACAATCACATTATTGATTTGCAATTTTCTTCCTTGATATTAATTTCGTTGGTCAGTTTGGAGTGTGGACCATTTGCTAGCTAGCCTATAACATCTTGTGTTAATCATATTTCTATGGATGCTATTGCTTATCCATGGGACGACAACAGTTTCTTTTGTTTTTTTTTTGTTCGAACAATCTAATAAAAAAAACCGAGCAGCCTTAGGCTCATGCAAGTACGGATGAAGGTGCACAGTTTGATATGGTCCATGTAAAATATGAATTTTCATCATGGCGGGACAGAGCATATATCAGCTTCCTGGTTACCCTATTTGTATGTGTGATGTACTGAGTTATTTTATGAGATAATAAAGAAGATGAGATGGTATTCTAAGCATTCAAGTAACTCAATATCACTGTACTGCCTTCATTAACTTAATCTTCATCTCCTAACTGTGTTTCAGGTACAGGTTATCTAAGAGAAAGGGACTAGACGAAACCCTAAACATCACGGATTGCACGCGTGCTAGGATTGAATCCGTACAAGTAAAACTTACAGCAGAATTAACCGACGTAAAAACGGCTAACTAATTTTACTAAAAGCTAAATACAGCCAAAAAATAGTTGTAGACATTCTGGTATCATGACAGTATGTTATTGTCGGAGGCGGAGAGACAGTCTCGTTCCACTTCCACTTTGTTCAGCTGTAACTCATCCGCCCAACTTAATAGCTTCTGTTGGACCAGTTGGGGCTTTGTTTGTGTTAGGCGACGCATTTTATTCACATTTTTGCGCCTAGGGCATTTTATTATCTAGGGGCCCACGGGAGATTTGTTCGCCTAGCTAGTCTTTCGCAACATATAGCCTACAAATGCCATTAGAGTATTATTTTTTTTATTTATTTGACCGGTAAAACATTAGAATGATGTATTAGTAACTTAACAGAAAATGGGATATTTGGCCAAAAAAATTCTTTTTCTGGTTAAGATGGACGGGTAGAATAGTGGTTTGGGTGAAATGGATGAAACCTAATTAAAATCAAAACCGGCTGAAATACCCTTTCTATCACAATACTTTATGTTTTTTTCTCGTTTTCTCCGTCGTCTCTAGAAACAAATTAAAACCAGATCTAAAGCCAATTACCACCAGCAGTAGAAAGCATATATATTCTTTTCTCTCCGCCATTCCAAAAAGAAATCTTATCTTTCTCCACCACCGTTCTCTTTCTCCACCACCGTCATCTTACCTTTCTCCACCACCATCATCTTCTCCATTGTTGAAATTGCTTTCTCCACCGTCAACGACATCACCATCTTCGTCCACTTTCAGTATTATCATCTTTCACCATCAAAAGTAACATCACAAAATTCAGTAACTTCATCTTTTCGTCTGCACCGTCAACAGTAAAATCGTCATCATTATTGAAATTGAAATTGGTTTCTCCTCCGACTGTAAACACCAACACTAACTACAACATGAAAGATTTTTAAAGTTTCAATCGATTATTTCCACAAAATGCCTCCAAGAATCGTAAGTTTTGAAACCCTAACTGTGTTTTGATTTTATTCTCTGAATTGTATGATTGATTTGTTGAATGGTTGATTTTAATTGGCTTGTTTTTCTTTATTTTTGTACAAACTGATTTGAGATATATACTTGCAGTACCATGATGATTCTAACCTAATTCTACTGAAATTAGGGTGTTGTTGTAATGACTTTATGATTATCTGTATCAGATGAAACTTGTTTATATCTGGTTGATGGAATTAATAGCTTCTTATATTATACTGATTGATGTGGATGAAACCAGTTTCATCTTGTTTTACATGGGGTAGAATTTGTTTTCACCAATGTTTAAACTAGGATGAAACCAGTTACATCATATTTTAAATTTTGTTGAATTTGGTTTCACTGATATTTAGGTTGGGATGAAACCAGTTTCATCATGTTTTACATTGTGTTGGATTTTGTTTCATTCATATCTAAACGAAGATGAAACGAGTTTCATCCTGTTTTACATTGGGTTGAATTTGGTTTCACCTATTTTTAAACTAAAATGAAACTAGTTTCATCTTTGTTAAAATTGGGTTTAATCGAGTTCAATCATGTTTAAACTAAGATGAAACCAGTTTTATCTTGTTTTACATTGTGTTGAATTTTATTTCACCTATGTTTTACATCTTGTGCCGAAATACTAGTAACATTAGATATACTCAGTTACATCCGCTCTATTCGAGTAGTAGTAACACTGGATGTACCCAGTTACATCCACTATATTCAAATAGTAGTAACATTGGATGCTACCAGTTACGTTCTGTGTCGAATGTTAGTAACACTGTATGTAACCAGTTACGTCCTATGTCGAATAGTAGTAACACTGGAGTTACGTCTTGTGTCGGATAGTAGTAACACTGGATGTAACCAGTTACGTCCTATGTTGAATGGTAGTAACACTTGATGTAACCAGTTGCATCCACCCTATTCGAATAGTTACATCCTATCTTATAGTAATGTCCACCATATTTGAAGTTTAAAGCCCCATTTGAATAGTTGAGCGGATAAGTTCCAATATGTTTTAATGATTTTTTTGTTGCCAGTAACCAAATTTTAAATTCATGGTTACTCTTTTCGTTAAGCATAATATATACTTGAGTTTGCTTTGGTTGAAGTTTGTGTTGCAAAGGAAAGCAAAAGGCTATTCAGAAGTGCTTGAGCAATTTCAAGAAAATACTGATTATTTCATTTAAGCATGCCATAAAACCGCAAATGATGGAATACTTTATGGTTTGTTACAAGTCCTACTTTCTTAACGACAATCTATGTTGATTATCTTACTACCACTAGGAAAAGTGTTCATTGTCCTGACGGTACTGCCGCTACAAATGAGATTCACAATTTCAGTCTTTGTTGCATTCACTTGTTGTAAAATAGCGCTTACCGCTTGCATATATATTTGTTAGTATATAATTTTGGTTTAGAGTTTAGACATACATATGTTACTGATCTTAGCTTATGTCTTTTCGTTCAGAATAATGAAAACAAGGAAATGTGGTGCTATTTTTGGGTGACTGAAGAAGAATGGCAAGAAGAGTTCCAGCCATAATTGAATTTCAGTTAAGTTTATGAGGAAGGGTTTTGATCGGTTACAGTTGCTCTAACCTGTTCTGTTGAGTTTTGCTCCCATCACAAATACATATTAGGTGTTTGTCAAAAGGTCTGAGTGAGTAGTTCTGCAAAACTTGAAGTTCAGCACTGTATCGATTGATTTCTCCAAGTTTCCATGGATGCTGATGAGTCTTCCAAAGAGTCAAGGAAGGAGATATGACAAAGGCATTGAGATATGGCTAGAGTTCTAACATGGGAACTACGTTGGCAGCTAAGACAAGGAACAACACACAGATGTTATAAGAGTTTGGATTAGGGGTTGTTTCAGTGGTGCAAAGATGTCAAGGCAAGTAAGAAGTCTTATCACAGAAGTTAATTTACGTTTTGCGTTCTTGGTAATTTAGGTCAAGGTTCAGTTTTATAAGCCATTAGTTCGTTGTTATATAATATCTTTTGGAAGGATATAATACAATTTTTCTGTGTTACTGAGTTCTAAATTTTCTGTAACTGCTTCTAAGATGAGTACTAATAAACATGTGAAGCGTAATGGAAACTATTCAGTAAATATTGGCGGGTACTGTACAGTGTAATAAACGTACAGTATTCTGTTTTCATATGGGTGACGTGCCAAAAAAAGTTAAAAGGGTATTTCAGGTAGTTGCATTAAATTTAGTTATGTAAAAGATGAAAGATTGGGTGCAACATCCAAGTTTAGTTATTTGCACAGTATCTTAAAGATGCTTGGATATTTAAACAGTATTTTTTTTTTTGTTTGTCTTTTTTATTCAGGAATTATTGTTTTTGGTCTTTGTAACCAATTTTGTGGTAACTTAATATCATCGTACTTCAAGAATCACATTGAAATTATGTTAAGATGTTCGCGTTCTGTTTCCTTGGACCCAATTCAGTATGTTGTGGTGTTGTACGTAGAATCCTCCTTTTAAGTTGAGACTTGAGAGTAAGTTGGTAGTGGCACACTGAATATCAAACCAGATCGATTTGCAGAGGGTTAGATGAATCTGGCCTTCTATATGTGCCACGTTGGTGGCACACTTGGCTGACCAAGTATCTCCCTCTTCATGCCTAGTTTTTCTTTTGAGGGTTTGACTGAAATTTTTAATCAATTGGGGTAGAGTAGTTGTAGTCATGTTGGATTCGTAACAAATGGATTACAAAATCAATCAAATTTATCGGCGTATTGGTTTACAATAGTAGTCCATGAATCTCTTTGCTCGAGGCAATGATAGAAAGTGAAACGGCGCCATGATGGAGGTGCTGGTGGCATCTCTATACGTTTTCTCCATCTGATTGCTCTTCTCCGCTCTGCTGCAGGTGGAGGAGGTGACCGTGTTTTTTGAGGTGGGGGTGGTTGTGATGGTTCCGGATGCTGATGTAAATTACTGGTGTAGTATATTTCAGGTACTGGCGGAGCTGATGGTTGAAGTTGATAAGGGTAACTTGTTTCCCCATATTGATACTGTGTCCTTGTTGGAAAAAAAATGGGTTTCACAAAGGATGAATGAATCAGAGAAGAAAGTGTTGCACTCCAAAACTTTCAAGGCTTGTATAAATTTCTTTTAGACAAATATTTCTACCCTCCCAATAACAATTGGCGATTACAACAGGTATGCGAAATATTGCCTTCAGGATACAATGAAAGCCCTGCAACGAAAACTGAATTCAAGGTTTGTACCCCTTGATTCAATCAAGAACACACAAAGAGATTTCTGATTTCTGTTGGGAATAGGTTTTTATTCGCCAACAGGTTTCTATTCACGAAACGTCAGGTTCCTTCATCAACAGACATCAATGGTGTCTTTTGGATTCGAAATTTTCGAACAGGCTTTTATCGGCCAAATAAAACCGTTGGTTAGCGGCGTTGAAAATATTCCAACATTCTCCCCCTATTTTCAAAAACCATAAAACAAAGTTAAAACTTTTAAATCAGAGTGACTGCATCACCGAAGTGACTGCCTACGTACCCGAGTGGGATCAAGCCAACGTAGTTCAAGCACAATTGAGACTAAGCATCATCGTTGAAATCAACACATAAATGATAGGTATCTTTTGGATTTGAACCTTCACTTAGTGTAAGAAACTAAAAGCCTTATCGAGGTTCTATGGTGAAACCAGTCTTGAACCAAGTACCCCTTATGATAAAACCGGAGTCTCCACACATATTGATTTCATAAAATCATGTGTTCTGTAGCCAAGCACGTTAATGGCCATGTGCTTATATCCTTGTTCATGAGTCTTCTTTAGAGAACGGTCTTCTTTTCTTAGGAAACGGCCTTATTTCCATACTCATATAGGTAAGTCTCGAAGGTGTTTCTGCGATACACCTTTTACTAATCATAGACTCATTAAGGATTTACATCCATCCTATTTTCTTGCAGAAACCAGCACTAATAAGAAATGGGAAGTTTTTATATTAGTGCTCCATAATCCACATCCATAACTTGTTGGTACCACATTGAACCTTGTTTATCCTTTTCAAAACATAGGTTGGGTTTCTGCTATGGGAGATCAAACTTCCTTCACAGACCTTAGTCCCATTTCTTTCCTTTTTATTGAAACCACTGAACTTGGTAGACTTTTCGTAAATGGGTCTGCCAAATTTCTCTTTGATTCAATAAAGTTAACCGTAACTACTCCCCTCTTGAGTAGTTGCCTAACCATGTAGTGTCTAAGACTTGCATGTCTAGACTTTCCATTATAAGTCTTATTAGAGACATTATAGATTGTAGCTTGATTATCACAATTAATCAAGACCGCCGGAGTTGGCTTCTTCCAAAAAGGAATTTCCATAAGTAGGTTTCTAAGCCAATCTGCCTCCTTACATGCATCAGTTAAAGCTATCAATTCTGACAACATTGTTGAATCAGAAACACAAGTCTGCTTCTTGGAACTCCAAGACACAGCAGCACCCCCTAATGTAAAAATCCATCCAGAAGTTGACTTGGAATTTGAGTCTCCCCTGGACCCCCACGACCTGACCTGTCAGGTCGACCACAGCCTGGGGGGCGATGCCCCCCAGGACCCCCCTTTGGTTAGCGGCGTTGAAAATATTCCAACAGTCCTCTCAGGGTCGGGTTTCCAAAACGATTCTTATCTGAGACCAGCAAATGAACTACTTTTCCTTCTTAGGGAACCATTTCCACTTCCCACAGCTAAAGCAGCAGAAGATGATAAATTGCTCAAGTCATCCATGTTTTCATTTGTATCGGCCGTACCTGTCTGTTGTCCCTTCCACAGGTCTACAACGGCGAGGGCTATGGTGGCTACGACGGAGATGATAATAATGGTGGTGGTGATGGTGATGTTGCAATGTTATACTATGATCCGTCCCTCTACCAACAGTTCCAGAACCACTATCAATTGTGGTGTTTCTATTAATAACCACGTAGCTGCTGGTTCTGGCTGATAATAACTTGTTTCAGGTGCCGGAATCTAGTTTCTGGCTTAGACTAGTAGGTCACAAGTGGTTTTTCTAGGAAGTTCACAAATAATAGCAAAGAAAACTATAACAAGAAAAAAGGTCCGGAAACATGAATAATGAAAAAAGAAGAATGATTTTTTAGGGGTCATGGTTTTTTTTGAGGGGATCATGGTTTTATTAGGCCACCTTTCCTATAGTTATAAGGGTGTCCTAAAACGTTGAAGTGACTAATCTATCCTTAACCTAATTTAATTTAAAACCAACCTAATAACCACCTATATATAACCACCACCTCCTCACACCACCACCGCCGATTACCACCACCTCCGATTATCACCACCACCAACCACCGATTACCACCACCACCTCCTCCCACCACCACCGCCCACCACCGCCGATTACCACCACCACCTCCTCCGATTATCACCATCACCAACCACCGATTACCACCACCACCTCCGATTACCACCACCACCAACCACCACCACCTCTATATATATAACTTAATTCAAAACATTAACAAAGATATTCACACAAACCCATTACTTGTCATTCGTTTTTGGTCGAATAAATGAGAAGTAATCATCTAAATAAGTTGAAAATGGAAGTTGCAGAGAGGTTTAATGGAGGTTTTTTTTCAGAGAAAAGTTCGGTTACGTCGCAAAAAACAAGTCTCAGCCGAACTTTTAGTTCGGTTACCTCGCAAAACGTTCGGTTTCGTCGCAAAAAGTTCGGTTATCACGAATTAATTTCTTCTTAACCGAACTCAGAGTTCGGTTGATTAGAAAAAAGACTTTTAACCGAACTCCTTCTATTAGAACAACACAAGTCCATAAGTTCGGTTCCTTCGCAAAATAATATCACCGAACTTTACTTTACGAAAATAATGAGAAGTTCAAAAGTTCGGTTCGTTCGCAAAAATGTTAAGTTTTCTTTGTAACCGAACTCTACCTTTGAAACTTCGTAACCGAACTCTACCTAATTTGCCAAGAAATAAATTTCGTAGTAACCGAACGTTTGCCTAATTGCATATATGCATATATAAGCCTAGTTCGGTTGATTCGCAAAATATGTTGAAGTTTGTGAACCAACCGAACTTCTAACACTAGGTTACTTTTAACCTGCAGTTCGGTTGGGAACTTGGTTGCGTTGAAGTTTGCGAACTAACCGAACATACTTCTGTAAATCTTATTACTAAAGTTCGGCTACCTGCGTGTTTGAAGAAAGAAATCGAACTCTGTGTTCGGTTATATGTTCTTGACATTTATTAACCGAACTCCGAGTTCGGTTACATGTTCTTCACACTTGGTAACCGAACTACCTAAACCTAGCAGGAATTTTTTACAAAAATTTACAGTTTTATGAATATTTGGACCAATTCAACCACCATTATCTAAGTTTGAAGCATACTTGGGGACCCAAATATTCTTCCTCCGGTTGTGGTCGGTAAAATCCATCATTTTCATCTTGAGATCGAGTTTGTAGAAGAATACACTCACCATCTAAGAAATAACTCATATCTAAATCATTGTGACGATTAACAAATACTCTAGGAGAGGATGGAGATGAAGAATCGGATGAGCTATCATCACTTGAATACTCAAGCTTAGTGAATTGGAAAAAAAAATTATTTTCCATGTTTTTCATCTTCATCTTCTCTAACTTTACTCTCTCAATAATTCTACTTCTTTAATTTAATCATTTCACTAATGATTTCACTAATCATTACCCAAAATTAATCAGGAGGATAGTTTAGGTATTAATATAAATTAATCAGGAGGATAGTTTAGGTATTAATATAAATGTCTAGATAAGGGGTGACCTAGATTTACTTCTAAATGTCTTACTAAAAATAGAACCATGGTCCCAAAAAAATCATGATTTCAAAAAATCGTTCAAAAAGAATAGATGGTAACAGCGAAGATTAGTTGTCCTCTCTGGCCAAGCCCAGGGTGTTGATTTGACCCATCTTTCCGGCTCCAATTCTAAGTGTGCAGACGTATATTATGTGACGCCATAAAGAACCTAAACGAGTTTATGATTGTTGATGCCAACCCACCGGCAGTAATATTCAATTGGCAGAAAAAATCCTCTGGGAAGGCATGTGCTAGAATCAACTGCACAAGGATTCGCAGCAGTGGATGGATCGCATGGTATAGGTGATTATTATCACTTAACTCGTTTATAATGCTTCAAAAAAAAACTCGTTTATGATCAGAGCTTCTATTTTAGATGACATACTTGTCATCCAGTTTAGGTAACAAACTAAGCTTGTTGGCTTCGGGGGAGCATACAAGTGATGGATAAAAATCCGAAACTGATGCTAGAAAAAAATCCACGACATGTTTGCAGTTGGTGCAAGTGTTCCAGGTTCATTGAAGTCATTAAAAGGGAACACAATAAATCAACAATTTTATCCAAGAAAACACACACAGGTTTAATATTAGTGCCTTTACCAAATACAAAAACCCAAAATTTTCCAAGAAGTACTAAACTATAGCCCATAATCAACAAACCATGAAAGTGTCTTCTTCAAACTTGCTACTTAGAGGGTTTGTGGTGTGACTTCAATATCAAACACATGAAAGTTACAGCAAAGTAAAAAAAAAAAAAAAAGGGTCAATGACTCCATATGAATGCTCAACATTAGTTCTTTCGCAATAAGATAGTTTAATCAAATTACAGAATTGATAAATGCCATGACCTAACCAAGTCAGGGCTGATGTCAGGCCACAATCTGTAAAATACCACCTCATATCTCTGATCCCCAATTAATCACTCACCAAGTTTGCTCTTCCTTGGTCGGAATAGGAACCCTATCCATGTATTAGGAGATTCGACTTATAAAAGCCAAAATGGAAAGATTGTTCACATGTATTACATCCAGTTAAATTCAAAAAACTTCTAAAATTTCATAGAAAAGTTTCAGAGTTTTCACATGTACAACTGACCCTAAAGTAATCATGTGCTGGAAATCCCAGCAGAGATAGATCTGCTGAAGTAACACCTAAAGTAAGGAAGCATAACAGAATACGCTACCAGCATACTGATTACATACTACTAAAACTAATAATACTTCAGTAAGACATGAGGTGAAACAAATGAAGAGCAAATAAAATAAAGCCACATGAAGATGCAGATGAGATGGATACCTCATTCTGACAGAAGACATTCTCTCCATACCGCGTATAAAAAACGATAAATTGCTAAACCCCGTATTGCTGCAAGAAATCAACTAGTAATCCTGAGCAGCAGACCGAAAAGAACACGGACCTTGTACACCAAAATGTAAAACCAGCCCAAACAACCTTCACTCTTCTGCTTGATACTATCAGGTTTCTACATAAAGAAAATCGATGGTTGAAGCCACCATCTATGGCTTCCATAAACAAACTGAAGACCCATTCAATGGAGAAACAAGGTCGGCTAACATGACAGATATGTATGAGGAAGAAAAAAGGAGCAAGCACATGGGCTATTTGTCACCATGTCTCTAACAGTCTTGACTCTTCACTTGCAATTAAATAAACAGATAGGCATTGCTTTGGGATCCAACTCCCAACATCCAGGCAAGGTTCCTACTTTTTCATCAGTCAACAAGGTTCTTACTTTATCATCAGTCAACTGGATTGCAGGAATTTGATGAGAGAATCTAAGCAATTCACGTCGTGGTATTTCAAGTATGGATTCACAGCCTGCTTTCATCTGACCCTTGAAAATCGTGTCATAACCAGAAACCGTTTCCAAAACCAACACCTTCATTGTACCTTCCACGTTTACAACCTTGCCTATGTCATACTCACATGTTTGGAGGTCAGAAGAAGACCATTCGGAACTCAAATTCCTGTATATTGCCCACACCTCCCCTTTCCTTGGATAGATCTCATAGTTGTTTTTCTTTACAGGTGCGGCTCCTTTTGAAAGATGAGAGAAAGAAGCAGTGTCATCAAACTCCATTTCGTCACCACTAGAAAAAACTCCACAGCATGTGGGCATTTTACTGTCAAGCCACTGCAACAAACCCCTTGGTGGGGTGCAAGCTTCAAGCCATTGTATATTCACTTTGAACTCCGGGGTCGATTCAACCTTTTTAATCAGACCATAGTACTTGGGCAAGCCATCCAACTCACAATACAAAGCCCAAACCTGACCAGCTTGAAGTTTCTCTTCAGTTTTGTCATCTTCGAAGGAATAAAAGACCGACTCTGGAAGTTCCTGAGGGTCTATAGTAGGCGAAGAAGGAGTTTGCTCAGGAGCTCTCTCTGCCTTTGCTGTCACACCATCTGAAGTACCTGGTGTCATAGATTCAGCTTTTGCTGTCACCCCATTCTTCGGCATATTAGATTCAGCTTTTGCCGTCACGTCATTCTTCGGCATATGAGGCTTCTCCTCTAATACAGATTTTAAGGAACCATTAATTTCACCACCAACAGTTTCAGCTTTCCCATCAATGTGATCAGAAACTTCTTCAAGGTTGCTGGGCAAGGAAGCGGGATCAAGTTCAAAATAACCTTCAGGAACATCTTTTCGTTCTCTACCATTTGTTCTAAATGAAGGAACCCTGTGAGAGAATCTTAACATTTGATTAGATGGTATCTGGAAGGAAGACATGCCATTGGTTTTGGTTGGCTTAAAAAGGCATACGAAACCTTTTAGCTTAACCAATTGTGCAACCAAAATGCCTGACTCGTTGGTGTAATCTGACTGGACAACTACAAATTCATACTCATACTCACTGTGGTTGTCCGGATCAGAGCTCCATTTGATGTTCCAGTTCTTGTAGAGGGCCCATGTTTCACCTTTTCGGGGATAGATCTTGTAAGTATTTCGAACACCTTTTTCCCAGACAATCTTATGGGAGAATGTACCTACATCTTCAATTGTATCACTCTTCTCGTGTTTGAATTTACCACAGGCAACGGGTAACCCACTTCTCTTCCAAGCAGTCTCACCTGGATCCCCAGCAACAAACTCCAACCATGTGATATCCACCTTGAAAGGCGAATATACTTTATTTATCCGAGCATAGAATCTGGGCATACCATCTAAATCGTCAAAAATGGCCCACATCTGATCAACAGCAAAGCATTCTTCACTCTTATCCCTGTCGAAGTCATAAAAATCTGGATCAGCAACTTCAAGGACGGTGGGTTCAGATCCTTCATGGTTGCCATCATCTTCAGCTACTTCCTCTCCATTATTCTTGCAGTTTTCAGCATTTCCATCTGGTGTACTTTCTTCAAGGACCTTCCTTTTATCTTTATCCACTGGCTCATTCATTTTAGTAGTCTCTCGTCTTGATCCGCTAGCTACATCGTCATCATCGCTCAAGTTCTCTTTGTAACTAACATCATGTTTTTGCCGAGATGATCTGCGAGTATCACGACCACTGTTGAGTCCAGGATTCTGCCCAGATTTGTGATCACCATCTTCTTCCATGTCGCAGCTGCTTTCATTTTCAGAACTGTCACTTTCCTCTTCTGAGTCGGACTTTCTTCCTCTTTTCCTGTTTTTGGTACCCAGAGGTTTAGGTTCAGTTTTCATTCCAGCTTCCACATGGACATTCACGTCTTCTTTTGCATAGGGTTTAGGTGCCCTACCAGCCGCGGTATCCCTTCCCGTCATTGTGGGTGGCTGTGGTACTGGTGGCACATTGCCACGATTTCCCTGTAGATTTACTGACGTAAACTTCTGACCATTCTGACTCGGGGCTTCTTTCTTTTGGGGCATTGGCTGGTTGTTAACTCCAGGAGGTATCCCTTGATTATTCAAATCATAAGCAATAAAAGGTTTCATGCAACTTTGACAGCGAAGAGCTCTGTTCATAATGTCTCTGTAGTATTGGTACCTTATACTGCAAAAAGGGCATGCAGTCCAGAATGTCTGTTGGCCATTGGCATATGATGGTTGGGTCTGCTGTTTTTGCTGGTGAGGATTCATGCGTGCGAACTGTGCGGCTGTACCAGTAGCCACAGGATTAGAATGTTGTTTGCTCGGATAGTTATTCCTACTTGGCTGATTTTGAGACTGCCTCTGTTGACCAGGTCTCATAGTCTTACGCTTCTGATCAAACTGTGACCTTTTTGACTGGTCACAAAGAAACCTCTGTGCTTCACCGATCAATTTAAAGGCAGCTTCTGCACCGGGAAACTTATTCTTATCAGGATGAAGCTGGAGGGCAAGCTTTCTGAACTGTTTCTTAATGGATGCCTCATCAGCAGTTTGCTCAATCTGAAGGATGCCATACCAGTCTGGTTCCGACCCAACTACTTTGTGCTCAGCAGAACAGTGTACTTCGCATACAGTTAGCATTTGACTGACATTTTCAATACTTGGATATAGTTTTTGGGCCTTAAAGACCATCATTCGAGCACCCACATAATCCTTGCTATCCATCTTCTTCTCAGCCAATTCCTTGGCTCTTACAGCCTCTTCTTTGTTGCACTCCATTGATAAATTCAGGAGCTGAAAAACACTGGTAGTTACTGCTTTATATATTGTTCAAACCAGTCGGCGCAAAACAAAACTTCTGTATCACAATTGAAAGAACAGATCAACACCCATATCTGTCCTCCCAAAGTCTTATTAATGAACCAAGATGCAGCCCACCTGTGCAAAGTCCATATTGATTATTGATACAAGGAAAGAACCGGAAGCAGACAAACAGTGGGTGCAATTTTTTTACAACTATAAACAATGAGAGTTTTACCTTCAAAAATGAAGCAACCTTAGATCCAAGACACTCCAAATTCCAAAAGAAACCCAACCCCCGGTCTAGATTTCAAACCTGATAAGATACAAGAACTTAGTGTAAGCACTAATAAACAGAACCACAAAAATACACACCATTATACACAAAACAGAAACAAACTAACATGCAAATACTTAAAACACAAGAGACGGATAAAACAATAAAAACCCTTGAACCCTAACACATATCAGCAACCTAATTGAGTCTTCTTCATCACCAACAACAACAAAAAATCCCCAAATCCACCAACAAAAAAATAAAACAAAAAAAGTAGAAAAACCCAATTTTGGCCAAGCATAACAAAGTCCAACCCAGCATTGTAAACAACTCACTAAATACAAAAACAGATCGAAAAACCCCATTCGGTAAAAAAAAAATTGAAATCAAAATAACTACAATATCAACGACGACGACGACAACAACAACAACATGCCCTGTGCAGCAGACACAGTAGAATTAAACCACCCTTTGAGACTCTTCACTCAAAACCAACAACTTACTGACTTTACGCACAAACCCTAGAATTTTACAACAACAAAAGAAAACCTAAAAATTGAAAGATATAAAATAACAAACTGAATCAACAAAATGAAGAAAAAATTAACAGACGTAGAAGAAATTACTTACTAATACTCGATTCAGATGTGTGAAATAGAGAAGAATCTCAAGTGTTGGGTTTCTCTCTAGAGAGAGAAAAAGAGAAGACTCTGAGCAGCGGGAAGGAAACCAAAAAAAGAACAAAATACTTCTCTCTTCAGACATTTCATTTTCTCTTATGGGGAGTCAATGGAATTATCAACGGCTATAAATAATAAGAACACTCTAGAACACCACCATCCAACGGTTGTTATAACAGAATGAAATTTATAAAGGCACCCAAAACAGTCTTATAAGCTAACCTATTGGTGCCTCTTACAGGGTGTTAGGATGCCAGAAGCAGAATTGTCCCAAAAAAAAATTCTTCATGTTTGGAAGCCGGAAGCAAAACTTAATCTAAAACTGAAAAGCAAAAAACTAAAATAAAAAATTTTCATGTTTGGATGCCGGAAGCAGAAGTCAATTACTGAAGTCAAAAGCAAAAAGATTTTATTTCGCAGAAAATTAGGTTACTTGTTTCTAAAGTCATTTTGAAATGTTGTCGACAAACTAACTTCTAATCTTTCGATTAAAATTGAAAAGTAAATTCTCAAGGTGTACCAGTGTAGTCGATCTCGTCTGTTTCGGTCGAGATCTCGCCGAGAATTCCAGTCTTGCCATTTAATTGACACAAAATGTGCAATATCGCCGAGACGAAATTTGACCGGAAATCTTGCTTGACTAGGTCGAGATCAAGCGTAGACGAGCCAACTGAGACGAGGGTATCTTGGGAAATAGATATATCGTGTTTGGACATTAAACGTATGCAATCTATCTCACACAAAACTTTGAAACTCAATCTATCTCATACAAAACTTTGCAACTTATTTTCCAGTTTGATAGAAGTAATCGGATCAAAAGTTTTTGATTTCCCTAATTCAGCTTGGAATCTATTAAATTTGATCAACTTCTTCTTACTAAACTAAATTTTTAATCCTCCGGTAACAATTGAATTAGTCTGAAAAGGATAGGGTACCAAGTACACCACCAAGTGTTGGGTTTCTCTCTAGAGAGAGAAAAAGAGAAGACTCTGAGCAGCGAGAAGGAAACCAAAAAAAAAAACTTCTCTCTTCAGACATTTCATTTTCTTTTATGGGAGTCAATGGAATTATCAACGGCTATAAATAATAAGAACACTCTAGAACACCACCATCCAACGGTTGTTATAACACAATGGAATTTATAAATGCACAAAAAAAAACTTACAAGCAGACCTATTGGTGCCTTTTACAAGGTATTCGGATACCAGAAGCAAAAGTATTTTCGCTTCTCCGGAAGCTGAAGTGTAATCTCAAAAAGCAAAAGCAATGAAAATATGCTTCACAAAAAGCAGGGTGTTTGGATATCAAAAGCAGATTCTCCGGAAGTAGAAGTCAATCCCAGAAGTCAAAATTAAAGAAAATATGTTTGGCGAAAAGTATATTTTTTTTGCTTCTAGATGTCATTTTGAAATTCTGTTCCCAAAATTAATTAAGTCGAAAAGTAACTTCTAAAATGGCATCCAAACACCCTGTAAGATTGTTTGGATACCAGAAGCAGAAGTCAATCCCAGAAGTTAGATGCAAAAAAAAAAAATGCTTCGCGAAAGTTAACTTTTTTTCTTCTATAAATCATTCTAAATTCTATTGCCAAATTAACTTCTGGATTTTCGACTTCTGGGTGTATCCAAACGCCTTATCAGCAAAATTTGAGGATATTTGGATACCAGATGTAGAAGTGCTCCTGAAGAAGAATCCAATCCTAGAAGTCAGAGTAAAAAATAATGCTTCGTAATGCTTAACTTTTTTGTTTTTTGGAAGTCGTTCTCAAATTTGTTCCCAGAATAACTTCTGACTCTTTTTGCTTCTAAAAGTAGAACAAATACTTCTTAAGGTGAATCCAAACACCATTAACTTTTTTGCTTGTAGATATCATTCTTCATTTTTGTTCCCAACCTAACTTTTTAGTTATAGAATTCCAAATATTATTTATTAAGGTGTATTCAAATCTTTAAAAGGAATTTTATGGATGTGCTTCTCGCTGTGCACAATTCTCTATTGATCGAAAGGGTCAAGCTAGTTGTTTCGTTTTTGAGGGAAGGTAAGTTTCACTGGCAAAGAAGAGTTTCCCTTGTAAGTAACCTTAGGATTTATATGAAATCACATGCTTTTGTTGTATCAATATTTTTGTAACTCAAAACGAATGAAATCTCAATTTATTTTTAAAATATTTAGCAAACCGCAACAAAAACTACCCAAAACTGACCGCACACACAACCCACCCAAATAGTCCATCATGTTAGTTTTTGGGAGGCAAATCGCGTTCTAATGTGTATGTGGTCGGTTTGGGAGAGTTTTTTGTTGCCTCGAATGTTCTATGTAGATAAGGTCAAGAAATGCTCAAAATCGTATGTTGAACGTGAGAGTTATGTGTGAACGACTACATATGGCTTGTGGAGGCCGGCTCCTTGATTGTGGGTCCCTATGATGAGCACGCGAAGCTCAAGGAGGTTTATCCACGTTTTTTGGTAAGTTCGTGCGACTCAGACTCATCTTGCCAGTCGTCAGCATGTTTGGGGGGTGGGGGTGGGGTGAGGAAGAGGCTTGTGCATGAGTCTCATGTCTGTATGGGACTTTAAGATGAGGTAGTAGTGCTCAGAGTTCATGAGGATGACTGGGATTTCTTCTGGAGTTCAAGTCTCATAGAGTCAGCTGAGACGTGTTCAAGATACTAAAGGTGTGGCTTACATGCCTAACAATGTCTTTTGTTTATAAGAGAGTATGAAAACACTTTTATTTGACTAGCGTGTCTCGCAGAGATGTGCTAGGATTTAGTCGTGATTGTGTCAATATTATGGAGCAGACACGACCAGTGTATCTCGAAAGGATGTTCTAGGAGTCTGTCGCAAGGCCTTGGGAAAAAATGACCAGCGTATCATGCGAGACTGTAATACTCATTAACCCGAGGTAATACTTGAGTCGTCCTCTAAAGTAGACATGACCAGTTGTATCTCGCGGGATGTACTAGCAATCAGTTTATACGCTTGGGTAGGAGTGAGTTATGAGTCAATTGTGGACGCTTCATGAGGCTTCATAGAGGATATGACTGGCGTATATCGCGGGTATGTGCTAGTAATTGAGGTTGTTTATGTAAACCAAGAGTCGAGTCTCTCTCATGAGAGTTGAGTTTGGCCCATGAGTACTGAGCTTAATCCTAGATGATTGAAGCTCATGACGTAAGGGTTAAGGCTTACCATATGGAATGGAGGCTCCGGGCATTTAGACAGAGATTCGAGAGATTCAGACTGAGCTTGTATTTTACTCAAGATCCAGATCACGAGCTTTGGCTTTATAGTAAGTCTTGAGGATAACTATGGAATTACCATTTTTCCAATTTATTAAATTTCATTAGAATCACTTTTTGCCCTTGGTTCGAGAACAGGTAAAATGATTTCCCTAGTCCGAAAAATTATCTAAATGATCATTTTTGCCTTTGTCGAAATTTCACCATCTATATTAAGTATCATACTCATAGTAGAGCCTTGATTGTTCTATGATTGATGATTATATAAATGGTGCAACTCCATTTGCTGGGATTCTCCGGATATGTGCTTGATTGTTTTCTGATTGTTCTATGATTATACGTGTTCCTTTGTTGCTGGGATTCTCCGGATATGTGCTCATGATTAGGGTTTCAGCTGAACTTTACTGTTCTGGTTTTGTTGGTTGCGTTATTTAAGGGCATGGTAGCAAGTATTATGGGGTGAACAACTTTTAACGCATAACTTGACCAGATGTGAAATTGATATCATCTTGACTTTATGGCTATGTATAGTCCCCTAACTGCGGGAATTGATGCCTGGTCTTTGATTTTGACTTGAACTTGTATTGTGTGCAATGCGCAACTTTGGATGATCTTTATCTTCCGATAAAATTCTTGACCTTTGTCTTGTTGGACGTGTGATGGTAGTGCTCTCCACCTTGGTTGCATATAATCCTTATCACGAGAGAGATACAACTCACAAGTTCTTAGTTTGAACTTGATAGTTTGGAAGGTCACCGTCACGCATTGGTATGAGCTATATTCTAAGTTGATTATGATCATTAGTGAGAGTTTTAAAGAGTTCGGATCTTCTAGTCATGTTACGTTTCATGTGAGTGATAAGTGCTTAATTCTTGCGTATTTACTACTCAAATTATATTTATTAGTTCTCCATTTTGTACATATTTGATAAGTATGGATATTATTGCATTTTTTAGGAAATAAAGTTCGATAAACTAGAAAACATAATTTTGCTGGTAAAATGGAGGAAATAAAGTGATTTATAATTGAATGGACTAAGCCCGAAAGGAAGAGCATGGAGAATTATATCATTGGTTTGGTAAACGTGCCAATGCGTGTGTAGAAAGTGTGGAGCCCATTTATTCACAAATATGGCTAATTATGTCGACATCATTTATAAGATATTTGAAGATATTTTTTTATAAAAAAGCAAATAAATATGTTATAGGTAAGAAATCTACATGAAGTAATTGATGGGATTAAATATATGAAGAATATATGGAAATAATATTACTCTTTATGGTTGGAGTTAATAAAAAATAATATAATTTTCAAATAAGGAAAATTATAAGTGCACGAGAATTAGATTATTTGACATGTGACACATTTTTATTGGACGATAATGTGGCAGTGGAAATGGAAAATGAAAGTGGTTTCCTTTGAAAGCTATATAAATAGTGGTGAAAGCAGAGGGAAAGAGAATTCATTATGGCATGGCCATTTTTGGTTTGAGTTCGAGTGTTGTACTAGTTTAGGATTTTCTTTTTTAATTTTGTAATGGAGTAATCTCTTTGTGGGGTTAAGGAAGTGTTTATGGGTAAAAACTGATCCTGATGGTTTTAGTAAATTTGGGAGTGCCGCCGAGAAACGAATCTAAATCCTAAACAAATGCACTGCACGGGAGTGCTTTAGATTTGAGAGATCAATCTGTACAATCCTGGCCTAAACCAAGAAATGGTCATTCCAGTCTTACTTCGGTCACAAAGTGAAGGAGAAGGGTTGATCTTAGGTAGGGAAGCGAAGAAGGTGTTGAGATTAAAATATTGAATTTTGAGGGTGTGACTGTTCTATGACTTGTATCAGAATTTGGAACTGACTTGAGGAATATAAGTTATCAGTTCTTAGTGTTTTTCTGGATACTTGTGTTGTTGTTAACCAAAACTCTCTTGTCCTTTGGTCGAAATAGGTAGAAACCTATTTATACAAGTCATAATTGAATGCACCTTGATCTCGTAGGAAGTGGAAGTGGTTGAGTGATGGAGAAGTGGGGTAATGTGTAAATGTTAGGAACCACGTCTCCACTATGAAGGGAAACGGGTTAGTTTACACCCACTACTTTATGCCGCCACTAACTATCCGCTTTCCTGACACATTCTTATAATAGGCGTGTTGTACGCCGCACGCTGTAAACCGCCAGACCAATACCCTGATGAGCATCCCCCAGTTTGTGACATGTTTGATGTCTTGAGTATTTTCGTGGAAAAAGTGCAGCAGATTGCTGAGTGGGTCTTGTGTGCAATACTTGGCTATTATGATTAATCCTACGCCAGCTAAATGGCGGATAATCATGTGTGGCAAGTTAAGTCATGATACCTGCCGTAGGAAAATGGTGTGTGATGCAATTAGGTTAGTTTTGGTTGTCCACCTGAGACTTATTATAGGCCGTTTAACTCAGTGGCGAAGTTGGACGGCTGAGATTGCAGTTTATGAGAGAAGGTTGCCGTTGATTATGGCCACATCCTGTTGGCACCTTGTGATGGCATAGCGGCGCCAATGGCACAGTGGCGCGATTGGAACATGCCAGTGGCGTAGTGGCGCGATTGGCACATGCCAGTGGCGTAGTGGCACGATAGCGCCTGGCGTAGCCGTGGTCGTTATATCTTAGCATATTGGTGTTGGACCCAAATATGGCTCGACAATATTGGCTCTCCGTATCAAACTTAATGCCCTAGGTAGCATTATTTGGCATGGTTGGCGTAGCAACCTTACCTAAATTAGGGTTTGGCATGCCAAAACCCTAATTAGCGCGTGTGGGAACGGCCACAGGCGCAAGAATAGCCATGGGTGGCCATAACATAGTGCCATTTTTAGGGTTTAATGGGTCCCGCATGATAGACACATTTTTGTGTCTAAGTTGTTCTCAATTTTCTATATTGTTAGCACTCAATTTTGTACTAATTTTGGTATTTTATGTGTTTGTAGGCATTTTTGGAAAATTCGGCTCGAAAAGTTGATTTTGGCACCCGGATGGCGCATGTTATTCGGACTCTCACTTTTGGATAAGGGAAACTCAATTACTAAGGGGCACCTTAGTTGGGCACCTGCTAATCGCACCCCGTCACTGGTTAAGGGGACTCCATCTTCTTCCTTGATTTGAAAAGAAAACTGGCGGGAAAATCTGGCAGCAACGAACCAGAATTAGGGTTGAGTTTTTAGTCGTGATTTAAAGAGACTCAATCACTGGAATTTACTGTGGTTATTCTATTCGGACGAACAGGGTTGGTAAGAGTGATAAAAACGATTAAAATTGGCTGGATATTCAGATAAATATAAACAGAGGAGTACGAGATATAATTTTTCAAATTTCCGTGATTTTCTGTGGAAGATTTGTTGGTGATTCCGTGATATTTTTTCGAGGATTTTAATTGGAGATATCCTGTTATGCTGAAACAGGATAGGTAAGTCAGTTGGATTCAAGGAAAGAAGAATATTTTCACGGTTGGAGAAAAAAAGGACACGGGGATATCTCGAGTCTTCCATGAGTCAGTTGAGATATGTCTGGAGGATTTTGTGTGCTGAGGCGACTTATACTGGATAAACATACGTGCAGAATCTTGTTTAGAGTGTGTTGAGTTGTAGAAGACGCGTGAAGATCAAAGAAAAAGAAAATTATTCCCATGCAACAGCAGAAAAGGAAAGAAGATCAGATAGAGTTATTACGCGTGATCTCTCATCCCTGTTGAGTATAAATAAAGTGTTGAGGTTCAGAGTAAGGGGATGGAGAGTTTGGGGAGTTGAGGGGACCGATTTGGAAGTTGCAGTGAAGAACAGAAGGAGTTGTAGAGAAGAAAACCAGATAACAACAGGCAAAGACAGTCGCATAAAGTGTTACCTTATCTTTCAAATTCATTATCTTTGTAACAACTTTTGCAACAATTATTTCGAATTCGCAACAGTACTGCTAGGGTTTCTCTGTAACCGTTGGTTTTGTAACAGTTATCCCTGTTACAAACTCGATGCATTATATTATTTCCAATAAATACACCTTTTGAGCCATGTTTCTATCTTTTGGGTGAGTTTGCGACATGAGGAGCTAAACCCCAACACTGGGACGACGGAGGAAGCCATTCTTCATGCATGTGGTAATTCTATTTAATTCCTTTATGACTATTTGCACTATTATAATTGGTTTATGATTTTTCTTGATTATTTGTGATTTCCTTAGATGTTGCATGCTTAGTCTTAGGTACTTTTGATGCGTCATGCTTGTGATTTACGTATAATTCATTACAGAATCTACCTTGGCAAAGATTTAGAGTCGATGTTTATTATTTTATGAGCTATAATTGTCCGAAATTAATAGTTGAACCGCATGAATGTGAGAATTGGTGGAATCCTGAGTCCCAGTCATCTCTTCATCCCGTCAAGATTTTTGTATATAATTTCCTTATTTTCTTTATTAAGTCTTAAAACAAATTCTCAACAAGTCTCAGTGAACGACAACCTTTACCACTATATAAAATTCGATCAAGTTTTGGCGCCGACGACGCGGACTTGTGTATAGATTTGTTTTTAGGTTTTATTTTTATTTTTATTTTGTTTTTTTTACGCGTTTTGGAATTTCTGTTTGCTTTCAGATTTGGAGCGGAGCGAAAGAAAAAGAAAAAGTGCTGAAAAGAAAAACAAAGCCAAAATAGGAAAGAAAAGAGAGATCTGAACGGAGTGAAGAAGAAAATTTTGTATATAGTGTTATTTATTTTTATTCTTTTAGAAATTGTAATTAGGATTTTATTTGTTGTAATTTTTCTTTTTTTTTTGGACACTTTTTGGACTTTATTTTTGGACATTGGACATTATTATTTTTAAAACCCTAAGGAAGGGTTCGTTTAAATAAAACTTCTGCAGGGAAGGACGACGGTTACGATACCGTCTCGGCCCCTCGGGTTCGTACATGACATAGGAGTCGTGGCCCGAGTCGACTTCAACGGTTCATCCCCCGTCTGGAACGGGAGGTAAGTTTTTCTGAACACCCGTGAATCCCCTGTCAGTGGGTTTATTTTGTGTTGAGAATGTCGAACTGGTATTATAATAGCCCATACAACGAATATAAGACTGATTTTCCAAATGGACATTACTTCCGCCATGGTGTGGATAGTGGTTGGGAACGCCAATATTTTGAAGGTTATGGTCCATACCATGGTGAGCCCAATTACTATCCACACGCCAACAGGTCATACGAGAAAAATTCCTTTCTACTAGAGTCAACTCGTAAGTGATTAAGATTTTTTTTTGATGTTGTAGTAATGAGGTTCAAACTCTCGGACTTATGAAGATTAAATTTAAAGATTTAATAAAATTATATACAAAAATATTAACAAAGTGGGCGAGAGGTAACCAAGACACTAGAATCCACTATTACACATGAATGATGTCAAATATTTCATAACTCTAATTATCCTTTTAATCCTTTATTTCTTAATCCACAAATAATCAAACATATTCTCAAAAATTAATTGTATCCCTTAAGCATAGATTATCTAACCAAAGCATAACCTATCTAATTGAATCACAACTAATGAAGAAAATTATGTAAACTTTTAAGAACTCTGCAAAAGCAGTGATTGAGTGAATTATAATTAAATATTAGAGAAAATGAAATAGTTTTCCATTGTTCATGTGTGAATAGCTTCATCCATTGCCTTGGTTACGAGAGAATTAGCCGCTCATCATGTTGGAAAACCTCTCAAAGAATTTCATTGATGCTCAAAAATGGTTTACAGATGATGAGAATATGAGAAATACAATAAAACCGGGTTTGTAACAATTATATTTGTTACAAACCAGAGAACTACGACCCTCAGTGACAAAATAAGACTGCTGCAGCTGTGTCGCAAACGTTGTAGCAAATAAGTCTTCCTGATGTACGACCCACAGGTGTGAGTCGTTATTACTGTAGAAAAACGACTGTTGGTGCAGGTCCGTTCTTCGTGTTCTTCATGTTCATCAGCAGCAGCAACAGCAGAAACCGAGTTTGGGAAAACTCGAATTTGTTCTTCTTTGGCTCTCCTCAGCCCCCCAGACTCTCGACACCCCTTCTATGAGTCCCCAGCACTCTATATATACTCCACAGGATCAAGAAGTCTCGTTATAACTCGAGATAATTCTCTCTTAACTCGGATTGATGAAAAAATATTCTGGGAATATTTCCTTCCCTGATTTAGCTTCTCACGCGTAGATTTCCATCCTGGTCACTCTAGAAATGTTTACACACGACCCACAATGTTGCTAGAGCCCTCATGCATGAGCAGAACACGCTCAAATCTTCTCCAATCCCGTGTCCAACCCGTGTTTCCCTGTTTTGCATTCCGTGAATTATCCAGCTAATTCTGGCCAAATTTGATCGAACCAAAAGCCCAAAAAACGTGTTTGCTAGGACATATCACAACTTCCTACCAAAAATCATCCATTGGATCGCCCTAGAACACGTTCAAAAATTCCAACAAAACATCTGTTAGTTGATAGTATTTTTTTCCCGCCAATTTTTGGTTTTTGAATTTGGGAAGAAGATGTCCTCCCCCTAACCAGAACTGGGGTGCGAATAGAAGCTGCCTTTGGGGTGACCTGGGGTGCCCCTTAGTAATTGAGGTGCCCCTTATCCAACGGTGAGAGTCCGAATAACACGTGTCCTCTGGGGCTTTTACCAACTTTTTGAGCCGAATTTTCCAAAAAATGTTTATTTTCCAAAGGTGCCTACAAACACATAAAACACCAAAATTAGTACAAACTCGAGTGCCAACAATATATAGTATTGAGATCAAATTAAACACAAAAATGTGTCTATCAAATACCCCCAAACTTATTATTTGCTAGTCCTCGAGCAAAATTTATTTTTGAAAAGATAAAAAGACTACACTTAGCACGTGCAGCAGGCCGTTAAACCGCTAGGTGGCCCTAGCGGCGGAGTGTTGTCTCCGGAGGGTTTACCAGAGGTGTACCCACAAAACCTTTACTCCTAATTGGTCACAAGTATCCAAAGAGCTATGAGGACATACATATTCTCAACTTATCTCCAAGTAAGTAGAATGCCAGAGAAATTAAAGGTGTCAGCTCTAAAGCTGACTTAAGAAAAGGGGAGACACATCCACACGACTGCTAGATAAAGAGATATCCGCTACACAACTAGATAAACATTGTAAGATGCGTCCGCTGCTTTACAGCTGGATAAGATTAGGAGAGAGATAAAAATGAGAGGGACATCTGCTACACAGCTGGACTAATCACGTGTGATGAGTTAAACCAGTGCTAGAAAGATTTTGTGCCAGATTGAAAGCAGACTAACAAAGCAGCCAAAATGCATCTTTCTTCGACTCTCTCACAGTGCTCAGTAGAAACAACGCCTTTTCGGTCTTCAACTGTTGATGATAAACTCTCGAACCTCATAGAACCTTGAAAATTAACTCTTCTCTTTGATTTCTTGTTTGACTTATAAATTTATTCTTCCCTATGGCCTTATTGAACAAAAAGAACGTAATGATGTTTCATTTTATTTTATTTTTCATTTTTCATTTTTTTTTTGAAAACAAAAAATTACAAGACAAAAATTTACATGGCCATGAGAGAAGGACTTTCAAAACTTGGATCTTCGCAACTTGTGATGTCTTGGTATCATGGATTCTAACAACTTATATCATTTGCTCTTATAACTTCAACTTTGATTTTTGAATTATTCTCTTCTATTGTTGCTTCTAAACCTAAAACGTCTTCAACTTTCTTCATAGATTTTGATGTCGCTCCGCTTGTTGATGATGATAAGTTTCTACTGAGAGAGAGTCGCAATCCAATAACTAAGACTACATTGTGAGGTTGCTTTGTCCTTCTGCCATTTTCCTTACCTACTTGCCTTTACATCATGTATGGTTAGGTCCATCACGGTTACCCTCTAAAAGGAACAAGTTCTCTCCTGAATTTCAAGGATCTCAATGTCTTTTTCTCTAATGTCTCAATAAGTTGTTATCTCTAGCATTCCAATTTCTATCTTTTCGGTGAGAAACAGTATGTAAACTTAGCTAACCGGATACCATGTGACGCTAGAAGTTTCAAAAGTGCAACTAAAAAGTTTCTCCCATACCCCCAAACTTAAATTTAACATTTTCCTCGATGTTCTAAAGATAAAATTAAAAGCATGAACAAGGAGAAACGGTTACCACTTGAAGAAAAAGAGTTAAGGAAAGATATTACCATGTTGCATGAGCATGGGTTACCTCCCAAGAAGTGCCAAGTTTAAAATCTTCAGCCAGACTTAGGAAAGGATTAGTCAACTCGAACCGTATAACAGTAGCCGGAATAACTGCGGGTCTTCAAAACCAAATAGAGCTGACCAAAGGAAACTGCAGTAAACCAAGAAAATGAACAAGACTAGCATGCCCTTACCTATTTTCCTGATTAAGACAACTACATCTAATTGTGGTTCAGGTTCAGGTTCTATAAAAGGGTCTAAATAAATTTCTTTAGGCTGCAACTCCTCAAAAGTGAGATCTGAATTATTAGGTCCTAGAGTCTGTAAAAACTCAAATAAAAATTTAGAAGCACATAATAACAACCTGAATAATTGGAGATCCTCTAAGTCAATTAGATTTGACTCACAAAGTTGACCATAATAATGGTCATTCTTAAGAAAATGTGTCGACCCTAATATCCTAAAATAATTAGATTTAGTCTCAAAACTTAATATCCGGCACATCTGAAAATCATATGTTCCCACAATTGGAAGAAAAGTTTTTGGTGGGAAACAAAGTCAATCTTGGTATCATAGCCTGGTTAACCACATCAACCAGATGATGGGTTTCTAACAACTGAGCTTCTCTATGGACATCATTAGGTTCGGGAAAACATGTATGAAGATAATCTTGTAATATGGTTGAGGCATAAATGTCAAGTCCTACACGAGGGAACTTTCTAAGAGTTAAAGCACATGGAGAATGATAATCACCCCCAAACTTAGAGTTTTCTGTGTCTCTAGAAAGACTAGTCACAACTTCCCTAATTTCTAGGTCATCAGATTCCTGGAAATGGTCAATTGATTCTTCTAAGTCAGGTTCATCCTCACTCATCTCTACGAGTTCATCTTCTTCGTCTAAAACTATTGTTTTTAAATCGCTAGACTCTAAAACATTATTCTCGGAATAAACTCGTTCCTCTAAATCATTATCGGCTTTGTAAACAGGAAATACTACATCGTCTAAAACGAGGGTATCTCTAGTCAAATCCTCGTCCTTTTGAATAGGTGAATAATTATTAAAATTATTTGGATTTGAACTAGAAATAATATTATCATTGTAAAGTTCAATTGGAGTAACCAATTCCTGATCACTATGCCTACATATTTCATGTTCTTCATCAATACTATCCTCATAATAATCATCACTATAATAACATGAAAATGATTGAACCTTATCAAAACAAGTAGTGTTACCAATTCTAACCTCGTCATCTTGATTA
This sequence comes from Papaver somniferum, assembly GCF_003573695.1. Classification (NCBI taxonomy): domain Eukaryota; kingdom Viridiplantae; phylum Streptophyta; class Magnoliopsida; order Ranunculales; family Papaveraceae; genus Papaver; species Papaver somniferum. Next base: position 139,945,292 of record NC_039359.1, read on the forward strand.
TGTGAATAAAAACTATCCTTATTTTCGAGGGTGGTATTAGGAAAACTACACTGGAAATCAAGACTATCCTGAGCAAGTTTTTCCACAATCCTATTTGTATTCTCAGTAAATTTCTTGAGGGTCTCTTCTAGAGATATCTTAGTTGACCGCTCTACGGACTCTTCTGGGAGAAGAATATTATAAGTCTCTTTCATAAATAACTTCCGTGTTGACTCATTGAAACTCTTGAGAGACTCTTCTAGAGAAAATAGAAGGATTGTTTTGCTCATATGACCTGTGGGTATATGGATAGTAATTGGGCTCACAATGGTATGGACCATAACCTTCAAAAGTTTCGCGTTCCCAATCTCTATTCACACTATGGTCATAAAAAGGATAATGTCCAAGCTGCTCAGTCGGATACTCATTGTATTGGCTATTATAATACCAGTTCGACATCCTAACCGCAAGGGAATTCTACACAATCACAAACAAGGATGACTCGACCAAATCAAACCTATAAAATCTAGCAAACAACAAGCATGATGGATCCACTTAGATTGTTTCTAGACCAGCTTCTAATCTTTCGAAAGGAATTCGTTACAATCTGAGCAAACCTCTTTAGAATCAATCCGAGTTTAAGTAAGTTGAATTGAGACGAGGGAAGATGCGAGGAGCTTTGATACTTAAGGTCTCACCGGTATTATAAGGCGGCACAGTCACGCATTCAACTCGCAGAAACCATCATGAACTTCAAAGTATGCTCAAAAGAGTAACCAATATTTTTCGAACGACTTTCCTATTAAGCTCGTTACCCTATAAGTCTCGTTCTAGTCAAAATTTTAAGCTTAGGTTCGCGTTTGGTTTCGTTTTCCTAAGGCGGGCAAGAAGGAAACGGTGATGAAATCCGAGTCCTTATCTTAATTTGGCCAGGCCTTGCCCCTTACTAGGAAATTAAAACAACCGTATTTGAATCCTCAGCATATATTCACCTTAAGGCATACAATAAACCCGCTGATAGGGCATTCGCGGGTGTTTCGGAAGCTTACCTCCCGTACCATACGGGCGAAGAACCGCTGAAGTCGACTCGGTCCATGACTCCTATGTCATGTGCGAAACCGAGGGGCCGAGACGATATTGTAATCGTCGTCCTTCCCTGCAAACGGTTTTATATTTAATGTACCCTTCCTTAGGGTTTAAAAAAAAATTTGTCCAAGTCCAAAGTCCGAATAAAGTGCAAAAGAAAAGAAAAAAAAATAATTACAAAAAATGGAAGGTCTCTAAAAAAAATAAAATAAATTCTCTCTTTTTTTTTTAATTTTTTTTCGCTTTTTTTTTTTTTTGCTTTGTCTTTTTCCTTCTCTTTTGGCTTTAAGCTTTGATTCCAAGTCTTTAGTATCCAACTTCAAACCTGTAATACAAAGACACACCCAAAGAAACGTAAAAAGAACAAATGAAATAAAAAAAACCTAAAAATTCTACCTAAGCACAAATCGCGTCGGCGGCGCCAAGATGATTAAGATTTTTTTTTGATGTTGTAGTAATGAGGTTCAAACTCTCGGACTTGTGAAGATTAAATTTAAAGATTTAATAAAATTATAGACAAAAATATTAACAAAGTGGGCGAGAGGTAACCAAGACACTAGAATCCACTATTACACATGAATGATGTCAAATATTTCATAACTCTAATTATCCTTTTAATCCTTTATTTCTTAATCCACAAATAATCAAACATATTCTCAAAAATTAATTGTATCCCTTAAGCATAGATTATCTAACCAAAGCATAACCTATCTAATTGAATCACAACTAATGAAGAAAATTATGTAAACTTTTAAGAACTCTGCAAATGCAGTGACTGAGTGAATTATAATTAAATATTAGAGAAAATGAAATAGTTACCCATTGTTCATGTGTGAATAGCTTCATCCATTGCCTTGGTTACGAGATAATTAGCCGCTCATCATGTTGGAAAACCTCTCAAAGAATTTCATTGATGCTCAAAAATGGTTTACAAATGATGAGAATATGAGAAATACAATAAAACTGGGTTTGTAACAATTATATTTGTTACAAACCAGAGAACTACGACCCTCAGTGACAAAATAAGACTGCTGCAGCTGTGTCGCAAACGCTATAGCAAATAAGTCTGCCTGATGTACGACCCACAGGTGTGAGTCGTTATTACTGTAGAAAAACGACTGCTGGTGCAGGTCCGTTCTTCGTGTTCTTCATGTTCATCAGCAGCAGCAGAAACCGAGTTTGGGAAAACTCGAATTTGTTCTTCTTTGGCTCTCCTCAGCCCCCCAGACTCTCGACACCCCTTCTATGAGTCCCCAGCACTCTATATATACTCCACAGGATCAAGAAGTCTCGCTATAACTCGAGATAATTCTCTCTTAACTCGGTTTGATGAAAAAATATTCTGGGAATATTTTCTTCCCTGATTTAGCTTCTCACGCGTATATTTCCATCCTGGTCACTCTAGAAATGTTTACACACGACCCACAATGTTGCTAGAGCCATCATGCATTAGCAGAACACGCTCAAATCTTCTCCAATCCCGTGTCCAACCCGTGTTTCCCTGTTTTTCATTCCGTGAATTATCCAGCTAATTCTGGCCAAATTTGATCGAACCAAAAGCCCAAAACGTGTTTTCTAGGACATATCACAACTTCCTACCGAAAATCAGCCATTGGATCGCCCTAGAACACGTTCAAAAATTCCAACAAAACATCTGCCAGTTGATAGTATTTTTTTCCCGCCAATTTTTGGTTTTTGAATTTGGGAAGAAGATGTCCTCCCCCTAACCAGAACTGGGGTGCGAATAGAAGCTGCCTTTGGGGTGACCTGGGGTGCCCCTTAGTAATTGAGGTGCCCCTTATCCAACGGTGAGAGTCTGAATAACACGTGTCCTCCGGGGCTTTTACCAACTTTTCGAGCCGAATTTTCCAAAAAATGTTTATTTTCCAAAGGTGCATACAAACACATAAAACACCAAAATTAGTACAAACTCGAGTGCCAACAATATATAGTATTGAGATCAAATTAAACACAAAAATGTGTCTATCAGTAAGTTAGCTGAGTCGACACATAAGTTTGCAGAAATGAATAACTTAGTTATTGACGAAAGCAATGCAACGAGTGAACTTTCTTTCCTAGATTCAATCAGGAAGTCATGTGAGTCGACTCAAAAACTTTTGTTAGAGGCCCAGAACAGAACTGCTCGAAATAATCTTAATTTCCAATATAGTGTTTCCAATAGTACCTTTGAAAATGAGGATAGTTATTTGCATAATCAAGATGACGAGGTTAGAATTGGTAACACTACTTTTTTAGATGAGGTTCGACCATTTTCATGTTATTATAATGATTATGATGAGGACAGTGTTGATGAAGAATCAGACACATATAGGCATAGTGATCAGGAATTTGTTACTCCAATTGAGTTGTACAATGATAATATTATTTCTAGTACAAATCCAAATAATTTTAATAATTATTCACCTATTCAAAAGGACGAGGATTTGACTAGATATACCACCGTTTTAGACGATGTAGTAGTCCCTTGTGATTACGAAGCCGATGATAGTTTTGAGGAACGAGTTTCTTTTGAGAATAGTGTTTTAGAGTCTAGCGATTTAGAAACATTAGTCTTAGACAAAGAATATAGGCTCGTAGAGAGTTCAAATATGAGTGAGGATGTACCTCCCGATTATAACTTAGAAGAATCAATTGACCATTTTCAGGAATCTGATGACCTAGAAATTAGGGAAATTGTGACCGGTCTATCTAGAGACACTGAACACTCTAAGTTTGGGGGTGATTATCATTCTCCATTTGCTTCACCTTTGACTCTTGTAGAGATCCCTTACTTGGGACTTGATATATGTGCCTCAACCATTGTGCCAGATTACCTTCATACTAGCTCTCCAGAACCTAGTGATGTCCATAAGGAAGTTCAGTTATTAGAAACCCATCCTCTGGTTGATGTGGTTAACCCAGGCTATGATACCAAGATTGACTTTGTTTTCCCACCAAATATTTTTCAACCAAATGTGGGAACATATGAGTTACAGATGTGTCAGATATTGAGTTTTGAGACTAAACCTAATTACTTTAGGAGATTAGGGTCGACACATTTGCTTAAGGAAGACCACCACGTTCATTATGGTCAGCCGTGTAAGTCAAATTTGATTGACTTAGAGGATCCCCAGTTATTCAGGTTACTTTTATGTGCTTCTAAATTCTTAGTTGAGTATTTCCAGACTCTACAACCTGACCTTCAGGATCCTGCCTTTGAGGAAGTCCACCTGATGAAAACCTTTTATCTAGACCCAGTTATAGAACCTGAACCACAACTAGATATTGTTGTCTTAAAGTTAAATAATGGTATGTTCAGTATCTTCATGGTTTGTTGTGATTATCTCTTCTTTTGGGTAACACTTTTTGATTCAGATGACCCGCAATTATTCCGGCTGTTGCTAAATGATTCTTCGTGGTGACTAATCCTTGCTTAGTTTGGCTGAAGACTTTAAACTTAGCACTTCTTGGGAGGTAACCCAATATTCATACGACATGGTAATATCTTTCCTTATCTCTTTTGCTTCAATTGGTAACAGTTTCTCCTTGTTCATGATTTTAATTTCATCTTTAGAACATTGAGGACAATGTTAGATTTAAGTTTGGGGGTATGGGAGAAACTTCTTAGTTGCAATAATTAAACTCCAGAGACTAGAAATTTATGCTTATTAAGGTTGGCACTAACTAATCTAAGTGGATGGGAACATCTTGGTTGTAGGAGTTGAGGAACCAATCTGATTAGATGGAAACATCTAGAAGAGTCTATTCATAAAAGCACAGAGCTCAGGTGTTCGAAAAGAAAACATGGTAGTTTCGCCATATCCTCGTGATGGAAACATCGAAAGAATCCTGATCACTTCTTTATTTTTCTTTTTACCATTGCTAGGGTGAAATATAGTGACTGAGATACAAAAAAAAAAAAAAAATTGAGACCAGACCACCAGACCAACCGGAATAAATACAATAAAGTCGGCCACTGGTACCCTTGTATATGCCAGTTGAGTTGACCTAGAGTTAGGATTATCGACCACTGGTTCCCTTGTATATGCCAGTGTGTTGATATTAGTCCAGACCAGTATTTCAGCCCATTAGGATATGTTCACCTTAGTCAACATCATCTACGTTTTTCTATACATCCATCTTCTTAATCTATCCATGTGATTGGTTGACTCCGGTTTATGATGTCCAAAAACTATCTGCGTAGAGCTCTGTCACTTTATATGAATTTTAGTATGCTTGAGTGCAAACTCGTGTACAACAATTGGAATTTCGCATCAGGGTACTTCCTTCTGTAGTCAATGAGAGTATGCCAACCAAGGAGATTCTTTAGTGCCATCCAAGGTTCTGCGTAGATAGCTAGGGTCTGGAGTAAAGGTTTTGTGGGTACACCTCTGGTAAACCCTCCGGAGACAACACTCCTCTACTAGGGCCACCCAGGGGTTCAAATGATTTCTATTTTCTAGAATAAATTTTCTCGAGGACTAACAAATAAAAAGTTTGGGGGTATTTGATAGACACATTTTTGTGTCTAAGTTGTCCTCAATTTTCTATATTGTTAGCACTAAATTTTGGTATTTTATGTGTTTGTAGGCATTTTTGGGAAATAAACATTTTTGGAAAATTCGGCTCGAAAAGTTGATTTTGGCACCCGGAGGGCGCATGTTATTCGGACTCTCACTTTTGGATAAGGGCAACTCAATTACTAAGGGGCACCTTAGTTGGGCACCTGCTAATCACACCCCGTCACTGGTTAAGGGGACTCCATCTTCTTCCTTGATTTGAAAAGAAAACTGGCGGGAAAATATGGCAGCAACGAACCAGAATTAGGGTTGAGTTTTTAGTCGTGATTTAAAGAGACTCAATCACTGGAATTTACTGTGGTTATTCTATTCGGACGAACAGGGTTGGTAAGAGTGATAAAAACGATTAAAATTGGCTGGATATTCAGATAAATATAAACAGAGGAGTACGAGATATAATGGTTCAAATTTCCGTGATTTTCTGTGGAAGATTTGTTGGTGATTCCGTGAGATTTTTTCGAGGATTTTAATTGGAGATATCCTGTTATGCTGAAACAGGATAGGTAAGTCAGTTGGATTCAAGGAAAGAAGAATATTTTCACGGTTGGAGAAAAACAAGACACGTAGATATCTCGAGTCTTCCATGAGTCAGTTGAGATATGTTTGGAGGATTTTGTGTGCCGAGGCGACTTATACTGGATAAACATACGTGCAGAATCTTGTTTGGAGTGTGCTGAGTTGTAGAAGACGCGTGAAGATCAAAGAAAAAGAAAATTATTCCCATGCAACAGCAGAAAAGAAAAGAAGATCAGATAGAGTTATTACGCGTGATCTCTCATCCCTGTTGAGTATAAATAAAGTGTTGAGGTTCAAAGTAAGGGGATGGAGAGTTTGGGGAGTTGAGGGGACCGATTGGGAAGTTGCAGTGAAGAACAGAAGGAGTTGTAGAGAAGAAAACCAGATAACAACAGGCAAAGACAGTCACATAAAGTGCTACCTTATCTTTCAAATTCATTATCTTTGTAACAACTTTTGTAACAATTATTTCGAATTCGCAACAGTACTGCTAGGGTTTCTCTGTAACGGTTGGTTTTGTAAAGTTATCCCTGTTACAAACTCGCTGCATTATATTATTTCCAATAAAAACACCTTTTGATCCATGTTTCTATCTTTTGGGTGTGTTTGCGACATGAGGAGCTAAACCCCAACACTGGGACGACGGAGGAATCCATTCTTCATGCGTGTGGTAATTCTATTTAATTCCTTTATGAATATTTGCACTATTATAATTGATTTATGATTTTTCTTGATTATTTGTGATTTCGTTAGATGTCGCATGCTTAGTCTTAGATACTTTTGATGCGTCATGCTTGTGATTTACGTATAATTCACTATAGAATCTACATTGGAAAATATTTAGAGTCGATGTTTATTATTTTATGAGCTTTAATTGTCCGAAATTAACAGTTGACCCGCATGAATGTGAGAATTGGTGGAATCCCGAGTCCCAGTCATCTCTTCATCCCGTCAAGATTTTTGTATATAATTTCCTTATTTTCTTTATTAAGTCTTAAAACAAATTCTCAACAAGTCTGAGTGAACGACAACCTTTACCACTATATAAAATTCGATCAACTTTTGGCGCCGACGACGCGGACTTGTGTATAGATTTGTTTTTAGGTTTTTTTTTTTTTTGTTCTTTTTTACGCGTTTTGGCATTCTGTTTGCTTTCAGATTTGTAACGGAGCGAAAGAAAAAGAAAAAGTGTTGAAAACAAAAGCAAAGCCAAAATAGGAAAGAAAAGAGAGATCTGAACGGAGTGAAGAAGAAAATTTTGTATATAGTGTTATTTATTTTTATTCTTTTTGAAATTGTAATTAGGATTTTATTTGTTGTAATTTTTCTTTTTATTTTTGGACACTTTTTGGACTTTATTTTTGGACATTGGACATTATTATTTTTAAAACCCTAAGGAAGGGTTCGTTTAAATAAAACTGCTGCAGGGAAGGACGACGGTTACGATACCGTCTCGTCCCCTCGGGTTCGTACATGACATAGGAGTCGTGGCCCGAGTCGACTTCAACGGTTCAGCCCCCGTCTGGAACGGGAGGTAATTTTTTCTGAACACCCGCGAATCCCCTGTCAGTGGGTTTATTTTGTGTTGAGAATGTCGAACTGGTATTACAATAGCCCATACAACGAATATAAGACTGATTTTCAAAATGGATATTACTTCCGCCATGGTGTGGATAGTGGTTGGGAACGCCAATATTTTGAAGGTTATGGTTCATACCATGGTGAGCCCAATTACTATCCACACGCCAACTGGTCATACGAGCAAAATTCCTCTCTACTAGAGTCAACTCGTAAGTTAGCTGAGTCGACACGTAAGTTAGCAGAAATGAATAACTTAGTTATGGACGAAAGCAATGCAACGAGTGAACTTTCTTTCCTAGATTCAATCAGGAAGTCATGTGAGTCGACTCAAAAACTTTTGTTAGAGGCCCATAACAGAACTGCTCGAAATAATCTTAATTTCCAATACAGTGTTTCCAATAGTACCTTTGAAAATGAGGATAGTTATTTGCATAATCAAGATGACGAGGTTAGAATTGGTAACACTACTTTTTTAGATGAGGTTCGACCATTTTCATGTTATTATAATGATTATGATGAGGACAGTGTTGATGAAGAATCGGACACATATAGGCATAGTGATCAGGAATTTATTACTCCAATTGAGTTGTACAATGATAATATTATTTCTAGTTCAAATCCAAACAATTTTAATAATTATTCACCTATTCAAAAGGACGAGGATTTGACTAGAGATACCACCGTATTAGACGATGTAGTAGTCCCTTATGATTACGAAGCCGATGTAGTAGTCCCTTATGATTAGTCTTAGGTACTTTTGATGCGTCATGCTTGTGATTTACATATAATTCATTACAGAATCTACCTTGGCAAAAATGTAGAGTCGATATTTATTATTTTATGAGCTTTAATTGTCCGGAATTAATAGTTGAACCGCATGAATGTGAGAATTGGTGGAATCCCGAGTCCCAGTCATCTCTTCATCCCGTCACGATTTTTGTATATAATTTCCTTATTTATGTATTAAGTCTTAAAACAAATTCCCAACAAGTATGAGTGAACGAGAACCTTTACCACTATATAAAATTCGATCACCGCATGGCTCGTGGCATGTTGTGGGGCCAAAGTGGCGTAATTTGTGCCGCAACTAGAAATTAGGGTTTCGACTAATGCCACTAAATCAAAAGTCGTGTTTCTGATTAGAATACCCTGATTGAAGTCCTTTATGGCTTTGGCCATGAACAAAAAGTGGGTTTAGCACGTAGCTGTGCTTGTTGTGGCATGTTGGCATGTTGCTGCCGCGAAATGGCATGTTGTCATGTTGCTACCACAGAATGGCATGTTGGCATGTTGCTGCCACGGAATGGCGTGGCCTGCCAATAATCATGTTGGCGCGGTTTGCCGAGTTGGTTAGCTAATTGGCATGGCGTCCATTTGGTGCGGCTTGCCCTTTTTAATGCGTGTGGAGGGTTTAGAGCGACCTGATTGGTCGACAGGAAAGGGGGCCGGCCAATCATGTGGCGTGGCCACATCTCTAGTGCGTGTGGCGCATTTAAAGCGACCTGATTGGTCGATACGAAAGAGGGTCTGCAAGTATGGGGCCAACCACATTCCATGTGCATGTGGCGCATTTAGAGAGACCTGATTGGTTGATAAGAAAGAGGGTCGGCAAGCAATGTGGGGCCGGCCTCATTCTAAATGTGTGTGGCATATTTAGGGCGGCCTGATTGGTCGATATAAAAAGAGATTGGCAAGGGCAACATGGAGCGTGGCTAGCGGCCACAGGCGGCACCTGTTGGAGCGGACCGACCAGTTATGTGGCGTGGTCGTGCCTGTTTTGTTGTCGCTCCCATTTTCCACAGTTCTTCTTTATTTCTCATTTTTTGGTAGGACTTTGCTCCTACTAGCTCCATGGCGGATTAGTTCCCAGTTTATCTAGGTTTGGCCTCGACCAATAGGGTTCGAGATATTTGCACAATGCGCAAAAGACCTAATGTTTGTACATTAATTGGGCCAAAACTTGAATCTTGTGAGTTATCACAAAAATGAACAAATTTAACAAATTATGTGCGTTGACACAAAATTATTTTATTCCCAGAGAGCAGTTAGCGCGTCTTCTGATTGAGCATTTTCATGCAGACCTTAATTTTGATACTTCGGGAAATTCATGCTACCCAGCTGCGAGTGAAGACTAATTGTCATGTCGTACCAATACTAAGGGTTCAGCCAGGGAATATAGCATAGGAAAATACTCAATAAACCATACGCTAGTGAGTAATGCAGGCGAGAGTTCACAGAATGTGAAAAAGTTGGGGTACAACAACCACACCCAATATTTCTCTTAACAATCTGTATGGACAAACTCCAATATACTTTCAAGAGAATCAACTAGACTCAATCTTAATAAAGTATATCAAAGAGTTATACCTCTCTTTCTTGATTCAATTCTTTCTCAAGCAAATAGAACTCTGCGAGTCTAATTGAATACAAGAGAAATCACTTGAATGATACCAAAGACCAATGTTCAAGTATCAATCAATTTCAATCAACAACCAAAGGTCGGATTTCCAATTGATTGATTTTAACGCACAACCTGTGATATTTCAATTATATAACAAAATATAATGCGGAATAGAAATAACACAGACACCAGAATTTTGTTAACGAGGAAACCGCAAATTCAGAAAAACCCTGGGACCTAGTCCAGATTGAACACACACTGTATTAAGACGCTACAGACACTAGCCTACTACAAACTAACTTCAGTCTGGACTGTAGTTGAACCCCAATCAATCTCACACTGATCCAAGGTACAGTATGCTCCTACGTCTCTGATCCCAGCAGGATACTACGCACATGATTCCCTTAGATGATCTCACCCACAACTAAGAGTTGCTACGACCCAAATTCGAATACTTTAATAAACAAATCTCTATCATACAGAAAAGTCTACAGGAGTAGATAAATCTGTCTCCCACAGAAATACCTACAAGTTTTTGTTCCGTCTTTTGATAAATCAAGGTGAACAGGAACCAATTGATAGACCAGACTTATATTCCCGAAGAACAGCCTAGTATTATCAATCACCTCACAATAATCTTAATTGACGCGGCGAAAGAAGATATTGTGGAATCACAAACGATGAGACGAAGATGTTTGTGATTAATTTTCTATCTTGCCTATCGGAAATATAAACCTCAAGCCAATCGTTACGATTGTACTCAAAACGATAGAAGATGCAAGATCAGATCACACAACTACGAGAAAGTAGTATCGGTTTGGCTTCACAATCCCAACGAAGTCTTTAAGTCGTTAACCTGGTTTACAAGAAGAAACCTAAGGTTAAAGGAGAATCGACTCTAGCTAATACAACTAGTATCACATAGGAGGTGTGGGGACTAGGTTTCCCAGTTTCTAGAGTTATCCCTTATATAGTCTTTCAAATCAAGGTTTGCAATCAATGTTATCTTGGTAACAAAGCAATCAATATTCACCGTTAGATGAAAACCTGATTCAGATTCAATCTAATATTTCTCAACCGTTAGATCGAAAACTTAGCTTGTCACACACACTTGAGATATACGTTTACTGGGTTGGTGAAAACCGTGCCCAAACGTGTACGTGTATGTTAGTTCAACATAGTAACCCAAAAGGTCAACCATATGAGCATTTCATATTAACCTTGTTCTTCTTCACCATAACTAGTTCAAATGACTCAAATGAACTAGTTAGAGAGTTGTTCAATTGCAAGGAAATATTATGTAACTACACAAGACACAATCGAAGCAAAAACGATTTGATTCACTCGAATCGGTTCATGAACTTTATAGCCACGGTTTGCATTTAGCATTCCTTAGTTAATATAAATAAGTTCACAAACAATCGTCTTTAGATATAACCAACTTAAGTTCGCAGACTTAGTTCGCGGACTTAAGTTTCCGGAAGGAGTTCTCAAACTCCAGCAGATATTCTCGGTTCGAGAACTTCTGCCAGTTCGCGGACTGAGTTAACGGCTCTTGTTCTGGTTCTCTTGATCAACAATGTTCGCAAACTTCGGTTCAAGGAAAAAAAATTTATACATATATGTGTTGCCACACGATGATTATATCCAACATTGGTTATATAATCTAAACTTTCATTTCAATCATTGAAACATTCTTAGAGGACGTTATATAGTTGTTATTCACAAACCATTTTTCGGCAAAACAATTTTCAAAGTGATTGAAACATATCATGACTTTCGTCACTAGGTAAAGATGAACTTGGCCAAAGCGAAAGCTTACCAACACATATTTCGAGAAATAGATAGGAGAGATAAACTCGGCTCGAAATAGCAAATGTGTATAATCAAAGTCTATATAGCAAAACAAATTTTGTCTCAAGATAGGAGATATAGTAGATAGACTTTTGAGTGATAGATAAGTTCAAGTCTCCACATACCTTTTAGTCGATGAAGTTCCACCAGTTCCTTGAGTAGTCCTTCGTCTTTTATGATGATTTCCATGAAGTTCTTGAGCTCAACTACACTTTATATCCTAGTCCGAGACTTTGATATAGTAGACTAGAAATCAAGACTTATAGTTTTGATCACTAACATTGACAAACATGCTTGAGATAGCAACGCATGCGAGTTCGACCGAGAAATGCTCTAACAATCTCCCCATGCCTAAATGGAATACAAAAAAAAAAAAATTAATTAACTTTTGTAGCTCCTATTCCACATGCCTAATCTTCAAGATTACTCGAAATCTTCGTCACTTCCAAGTACTCCAATGATCCTAAAGGTTGTAAGTTCAGCATCATCGTTGTTGAAAATCCATATCTATAACAACGAGAAAACAAGAGTTCTCAATCATTGTTATACAGTGTCATAGTATCATTATATAACATCAAAGTTCAATTGTATCACGACTTTAACAATACTACTACGGTGATATGTATCACTCCCCCTTAGTCAATACTCCATTTCACATGGAAACCACTCCCCCTTACATAATGATCCGAAAACCATATGTATTTATAGTGTGAACTACATTTTAATTCTCCCCTTTTTGTCAATAAAATTGGCAAAGGTACGAAAACGGGATCCTAATGAAATTTCCAAAAGAGACATTTCATGACCAAAAGAAAGCATATATCAACTTGTTTAGTCGCAATCATAAAGCCGGAGCTAAATGCATTCATCAAGGAGTTTATAAAAATACAAGATAACCCCTATAATATTCCATAGCCGCACTCCCCACAAAGATTTGGCAATTAAGCACAAGTTCAATTAAGAACTCTCCCCCATTATATGTCATTCCCGAAGGAACGACAAGAGCGACCTTAATTTCAAAAGAAAAGAAGGATTTCTTTGGACATAACACACTAAAATATAACCTGACAGAAAATCAACCTACAGAAACAAATGCAGAATTGAAGTAAACACTCACTGGAGTTCCAAACTCAATTGCCTAAAAGATCGAGATAAGCACAGGGGCAAGAGTTATGGAAGCAACTAATGAACCAAAACAACACCAATGGACTGTCGTAAGTGTTTAAATATATCAGTGTCTAATGGTTTGGTGAGAATGTCAGCCAACTGTTGTTCGTAAGGAAAAAATTCCATATTGATGATACCATTTTCATAGAGATCTCGAATAAAATGGTACCTTATATCAATGTGCTTTGTTCTTGAGTGCTCAACATGATTCTCAGTGATTTGAATCGCGCTAGAGTTATCACAAAAGATCTTCATTATTCCGGTATCAATTCCATAATCAGCCAGCATTTTTTTCATCCATAGAAGTTGGCTACAACATGACCCAGCAACAATATACTCTGCTTCGCATGTAGACAGGGATTGTGAATTTTGTTTTTTTCTATGCCAAGCCACAAGATTCAGTCCTACATAGTAGAATCCCCCTGATGGACTTTTTCTGTCTTCTACACATCTTGCCCAATCATCATCTGAATAAGCAGAAAGGTTAGTGTTAGTATCAAAAGTGTAGGATAGACCATACCCGACTGTGTTATTGACATATCGTATGATCCTTTTTGTAGCTGCAAGATGAGATTCCTTTGGATTAGCCTGAAATCTAGCACAACAACCAACACTAAAATAAATATCAGGTCTAGTGGCTGTAAGATATAAAAGGCTACCAATAATAGATCGATATAACTTTTGATTCACTTTTACTCCTTTCTCATCTCTGTGCAGTTTACCAGTAGATGGCATAGGTGTCAGTTTTGGAGTTGACTTATCCAGACCGAATCTTGAAACAAGATCCTTTGAATATTTTTCTTGAGATAAATAAATTCCATCCTTATGTTGTTGAATTTGTAATCCTAAAAAGAACTTCAATTCACCAACATTTTTCATTTCAAATTCTTTAGCAAGTGAAACTTGGAAACCTTTTGCAAGTTTCTCAGAAGTTAAACCATAGATGATATCATCTACATAGACTTGAGCAATTACAACATCTTTCTCACTCCACTTGGTAAACAAAGTTTTATCAGCTCCGCCTCTTGAAAAACCTTTCCTAATAAGAGAAGTGGTAAGTTTTTCAAACCAGGCTCTAGGTGCTTGCTTTAATCCATATAATGCCTTTTTGAGCTTAAGAACATGATCTGGGAAATCAAGGTTTTCAAATCCTTTAGGTTGAGCAACATAGACTTCCTCCTTTAAAATTCTGTTTAGGAATGCAGATTTTATATCCATTTGTAAAAGCTTAACCTTGAGAAAACAAGCATGAGCTAATAAAAGTCTAATGGACTCAAGGCGTGCCACATGAGCAAAGGTTTCGTCAAAGTCGATACCTTCAATTTGGAATATCCTTGAGCGACAAGTCTGGCTTTATTTCTGGCAATTGTGCCAAATTCATCAGACTTGTTCTTGAATATCCGTTTTCTACCAACAATATTAACATTGGAGGGACACGGTACAAGTTCTCATACGTCTTGTCTTTGAAATTGATTTAACTCTTCATGCATTGAATTCACCCAAACGGGATCGCTAAGAGCTTCATCAATATTTCTTGGTTCTACTTGTGACAGATAACAACCAAAATTGCAAATATTTTGAAGTTGTCCTCTAGTCTTAGCTGTAGAATCTCTTCCCCCAATAACACTGTTGGGATCATGATTCCTTTGAACCCAGAGGTGTCGTGGAGGGACACGTTCTTGTTCGTCCGGAGTAGCCTGATCAATGCTCTTCTCCTCGTCACTAATATCAGGATCAACAACAGTTGGGATGACTTTAACTGATTCGGGTGTTTCTTTGACTTTCTCAATTGTCTCAGTTGGAGGCAATTCAGCAGGAGGATTATCATAATGAAAATCACTAATAACATCAATGATAACATTAGCAGATTCCATCATGACCTGGGTTCTGAGATTAAACACTCGAAAACCACGACTATCAGAAGCATAGCCAAGGAAGATACCTTCATCACTTTTGGTATCAAATTTCCCTCTCTGTTCTCGATCTTTTAAGATGTAGCACTTACTTCCGAACACTCTGAGATAATGCAAGTTGGGTTTTCTACCGTACCACAACTCATAAGGAGTGTTTGGGGTTTTAGACCGTAGGTAGACACGGTTGATCAAATAACATGCTGTAAAGACAGCTTCTCCCCAAAACCTTAAAGGTAAGTTTTTGTTATGGAGCATTACCCTGGCCATTTCCTGAATGTTTCTGTTTTTTCTTTCTGCAACTCCATTAGCTTGAGGAGTAATAGGTGGAGAATATTGTTGAATGATTCCCAGTTCATCACAAAATTCAAACACTTTAGTGTCCTTGAATTCAGTTCCACGGTCGCTTCTAATTTTCTTTAGTTTGCGACCTTGTTCGTTCTGGATTCTTTTAACAATAATCTTGAATTCATCAAGGGTTTCATTATTATGAGATAGGAACGCAACCCAAGTGAATCTGGTGTAATCATCTACCATAACCAAAGCATACTTCTTACCAGCAACAATAGGTTGTTGAATCGGTCCGAAGAGATCCATATGAATTAAATCAAGTGGAGCTTTAGTGATAATATCTCGAGATGATTTATGGTGAACTTTAGTTTGTTTAACCTTTTGACATGCACCACATACACCTTCAATCTTTGCATTGATTTTGGGAACACCTCTAACAAGTTCTTTGTTAATGATCTTAGTTAGAAGACGATTGCTGAACTGAGTATCCAGAAGATAACAGTTGTTTTTACCACGAGTTCCCTGAAAAATTACTTTCCCAGTTTTGTCTACAATGTCACATCCATTTGCATTGAAGACCACTCGATGTCCTTTGTCACAGATTTGACTAATAGAAAGAAGATTTGCAGTCATACCTTTTACGAATACTACATTATGGATTTCAGGTACGCCGGATAGTTTGATCATTCCCTTCTTTCTTATGTAGCAACAACTCTCATCTCCAAATGTTACTGGTCCTCCTTCACAGTCGTTTGAAGAAACAAACCAAGTGAGATCACCTGTCATATGTCTGCTACATCCACTGTCAAGAAACCATTGAAAGGGTGATGTTGATTTTAAAGCAAAAGCTCCCATACTATTAGTACTTTCCTGTTTAGGGTTTCCTAATAGTTTTGTACGTCCTTTTAGAGAAGCACTAAGTTGTTTAGTTTTCGTGTGAAGATTACTTTCAACTTTTAGGCTTTTTTGAAAGGACATAGAAGTATGTTGAAAGTGATTGGAGGAATCACAAAACAAACATGGGCCAACACTTTTAAATTAGTCAGAGAAGTTCTGAGTCATATCAGTTTTCACAACACTTGAACATTGTTTATTATCCGACTTACGACTGTTCTTCAGATAGGAACAACTGGAGTTATTCAGATCCACCAAAGGAATTTTGATGGATTTCAAATCCTTAAGCATTGCAATTTCTTCTATGATATCAGAGTTGATCCGGATTTGTCCATCCAATTTTTTCTGGAGAATAACCAGTTTATTAGAACTTCTTCTACGATTGTTTTTTAATCCTGGGGAAGAGTTTCTAGAGACTTTACTGTCCATAGAGTCAGATCGCTACAAACACAGACTTGTAAGGTCTTGAACGTGTTTGCCTGCTCTGATACCAATTGAAAGAGTATGGGTACAACAACCACACCCAATATTTCTATTAGCAATTTGTATGGACAAACTCCAATATACTTTCAAGAGAATCAACTAGACTCAATCTTAATAAAGTATATCAAAGAGTTATATCTCTCTTTCTTGATTCAATTCTTTCTCAAGCAAATAGAACTCTGCGAGTGTAATTGAATACAAGAGAAATCACTTGAATGGTACCAAAGACCAATGTTCAAGTATCAATCAATTTCAATCAACAACCAAAGGTCGGATTTCCAATTGATTGATTTTAACGCACAACCTGTGATATTTAAATTATATAACAAAATATAATCCGAAATAGAAATAACACATACACCAGAATTTTATTAACGAGGAAACCGCAAATGCAGAAAAACCCCGGGACCTAGTCCAGATTGAACACACACTGTATTAAGCCGCTACATACACTAGCCTACTACAAACTAACTTCAGTCTGGACTGTAGTTGAACCCCAATCAATCTCACACTGATCCAAGGTACAGTATGCTCCTACGTCTCTGATCCCAGCAGGATACTACGCACATGATTCCCTTAGATGATCTCACCCACAACTAAGAGTTGCTACGACCCAAATTCGAATACTTTAATAAACAAATCTCTATCATACAGAAAAGTCTACAGGAGTAGATAAATCTGTCTCCCACAGAAATACCTACAAGTTTTTGTTCCGTCTTTTGATAAATCAAGGTGAACAGGAACCAATTGATAGACCAGACTTATATTCCCGAAGAACAGCCTAGTATTATCAATCACCTCACAACAATCTTAATTGACGCGGCGAAAGAAGATATTGTGGAATCACAAACGATGAGACGAAGATGTTTGTGATTAATTTTCTATCTTGCCTATCGGAGATATAAACCTCAAGACAATCGTTACGATTGTACTCAAAACGATAGAAGATGCAAGATCAGATCACACAACTACGAGAAAGTAGTATCGGTTTGGCTTCACAATCCCAACGAAGTCTTTAAGTCGTTAACCTGGTTTACAAGAAGAAACCTAAGGTTAAAGGAGAATCGACTCTAGCTAATACAACTAGTATCACATAGGAGGTGCGGGGATTAGGTTTCCCAGTTGCTAGAGTTATCCCTTATATAGTCTTTCAAATCAAGGTTTGCAATCAATGTTAGCTTGGTAACAAAGCATTCAATATTCACCGTTATATGAAAACCTGATTAGATTCAAGTTAATATCTTTCAACCGTTGGATCGAAAACTTAGCTTGTTACACACAAATGAGATGCATGATTTTAGGTTTGTGTCCCGTACCCAAACATGTACATTTGTTGGTTCAATAATAGTTAACAAAATGGTTAGCAATATGAGCACTTTCATATCAACCATATTCTTCTTCACCATAACTAGTTCAAATGACTCAAATGAACTAGTTAGAGAGTTGTTCAATTGCAAGGAAATATTATGTAACTACACAAGACACAATCGAAGCAAAAACGATTTGATTCACTCGAATCGGTTCATGAACTTTATAGCCACGGTTTGCATTTAGCATTCTTTAGTTAATATAAATAAGTTCACAAACAATCGTCTTTAGATATAACCAACTTAAGTTCGCAGACTTAGTTCGCGGACTTAAGTTTCCGGAAGGAGTTCTCAAACTCCAACAGATATTCTCGGGTCGAAAACTTCCGCCAGTTCGCGGACTGGGTTCGCGGACTGAGTTCACGGCTCTTGTTCAGGTTCTCTTGATCAACAAAGTTCGCAAACTTCGGTTCCAAGAAAAAGGACTTATACATATATGTGTTGCCACACAATGCCTTATATCCAACATTGGTTATATAATCTAAATGATAGGTGTAGAATACACCCTATTTATTATCTATTGTTTATGCTTTCTTTGTTGTTTTTCTTGTGAATTATGTATTTTATGCGTGTTTTTGAGTTATTAGGTAATCTGGAGTCGCATGGAGGAAAAGTAGAAGAAATTACCCAATTTGAGCAAGAAAGGCACAATTGTCATTTTAAAG
Source organism: Papaver somniferum (assembly GCF_003573695.1). Taxonomy (NCBI): domain Eukaryota; kingdom Viridiplantae; phylum Streptophyta; class Magnoliopsida; order Ranunculales; family Papaveraceae; genus Papaver; species Papaver somniferum. The sequence goes on from NC_039359.1 coordinate 139,964,066, forward strand.
GGAACACTATATGGAGCCCAGTCGAGGTTAAGGGGCAACTTTATTTGGAGGAGTACTAAACACATGATAGCTGAGGTTAAGGAGGTTGCCATCTGGGTGGACCTTATCTAAACAGGTGGGTTGTCTGAATCCATCACCCAAATGATAACTAACCCTAAACGTTGTCTCGTCCCAAATCATTAGCACCTGAATTTAAGAAAAAGAGAGAGGAGAAAACAACAGCTCATCTGCTGATCCGATTCGAGAGGAAAGTGTAAGAACGAAGAAGATGGTGTTGGTAATGGAGAAATTAGATCGAGAAGGAACTGAGGCTGCTGTAAATCCGAGAAGGGGATCTGAGATTGATGTGGAGAGATGAAATTGAAAGTTGCAGTGAATGAATGGAGTTAGGGTTTGCTTCTTCTGGTAAATCAGATGAAGAAATTATGAATTGACAGGGTTTCTGAAGACAGAGATGATGGAATCGATAGAGAAGATATTGAGGGTTTGCTTCTGAATCTAAGATAGAGATGGAGGGTTTGCTGTTGATCAATTGAACAGAGAAGAAGAGATTGAGATTGGGTTTGCGCTGAAATTGAAGATGGTCTGAGATGGGTTCGATCTGTGAATACGAGAGCTTCCATTTAATTGAAAATGGGTAAACTCATTTCGAGTTTCTATTGATTGAAGAGAAAGATTAATTAATAGAAGAGATGGTGATGACGCTGCTGAGTTCAGAGATGAATGCTGAGAAGGAATGAAATTGTGTGTGCTGCTATGGGGTTCAAGATGCAGTTCATGTTGGTGTTATTGCAGCTTGAATACAAGATTGAACTAAAGAAAGAAATGGTTCCAGTTTATAGTAGCAGGAACTAAGCAACAAAGAAGATCAGATGGAGTTTGAGTTTGTAATGAAGAATTGAGCTGTTACAATGGTGGAGTTTATGCTGCAAGAGCAGGCAATTGGGAGATGAAGATGATATTGCAGCTGAGAGTTACAGGGAATGATGGAATGGTTTGTGAACTGCTAAACTAGATGTATGATAGGATTTCTTAACAGGTGAAGAAAGAAAGGACTGAACTTGGCCTGAGAAAATCCTGTAAATAGACAGAACTCGGCCGAGTTTCGATTCAGGCGAGTCAACTCGGTGATCCAGGTGAGTCGACAAAATAACGGCGTCGTCATTCATACTGTTAAAGAAGACGGTGACCCAGAAAGACTGTTAGTTTGACTCAGGCTGCCGGCGACAGATTTGAGGTCACCGATGGTGACTTTTCCGACCGAATTCCGGTGGTCCCGAGAACTTTTCAGGCGGCCAAAAACACAGAAATTTGTGAAGAATTCTCTAGACTCATCTAGACTCATGGGTCTGAGGAATTGGACTTGAATTTGGAAAGTGAAGATGGAAGATTTGAGAAAGACAAGGATTTGGAAAGAAGACTTAGAAAGGGAAAGGGATTCTATTCCAAAGAGGATTGCAAGGAAATTGAAGCCTATAAATATAGAAGTTCTCTTCTTTTCTCTAGATACTTTTGCACACCTCTACACACACAACACTTCTCTTTTCTTTATTCTTTGTGTGAACTCCTTAGCATGAGTAGCTAATTTTCTATTGATTGAGGATGAATTCCTAGTTCTTAACATATAATTTGAGTTTTTGTTTCAATTCTACTTTGAAGTTTTCACATGATTATCGTTTGTTTTTACTAATAGGAATGTTTATACATTCATGGTTGACTGATAGATTGTTTAGAGTGCACGCTAAATTGATTTGTTAATTTGACCTAAAGCTAGTAGAAGTTAGGAAAAACGTAATCATTCTCGACACTTTACACAAGTAGAAAACACGAGACCTTGCAGAGGGATTCTGTGGAGCTATTGTGTGTGAAAACAACGCTAGAAAGTGGACCAAGCGAACCGAGTCTAACTACTAGTACCAAACCTAAATTCATAAATCTTAATGCATTCGGGGAATTACATCTTGTAAGCGAACCTCAATGTGGTTCTTTTGAATAGAATCTGATAACTAAGCGGACCTGTTACTCAGTTAAACAAGGAATTTTGGGGTTAGCTAAGCGAACCTGCTATCCGACGGTTGGTGATAATCTGTGACTAATAAAAAGTGGAAAAGAACATAACTTGAATCATTGTTTTGCAACGAAGAACGATTCCTTGATCGAACTTGTCTTATTGATTTCAACTTACACTTTTGATTGCTTTATTTACTTTCTTTTTCTTTATAAATTCTAAAACCCAAACCTCCCTTTTTGTGACAATTAAACAACTAAAACCTCTTGCTCCTCGTAGGAACGAATTTGGATACACTATATTACTTGTTAATTAAGTGAAAAAATATTAATTAATTTGTTGTTGTTACGACACGAAATTTTGGCGCCGCTGCCGTGGAGCAGCGGACGATTTTAGTTGCTTTATTTTTTTCTTTTTGCTTTATTCTTGCTTTGTTAGATTCTATATCGTATCTAACTTAGTTTTTGAGAATCTTGTTTCAGGTACTATATCTTTGGTGAATGTTTAAAGAGGGCAAAACGAGTCCAATTGGTATACGTCTTCGATCCGACACTCTACTGAAGGACTTCATTCAAGCGGTTAACACTCCGCTTCCTCCTTCTTCATCAAGTGAATTCGCAGATTCAAACATATAAGAAGAAGCAATGGGTGATCGTACACTCAAGGACCTAGCTTCTCACAAGCTCGATACACAACAATGGTGTGTCCAAACTAACTCAACCTTCGAGATCAAGCCGGGGTTGATTAGAGAGTTACCAAAGTTTCATGGCATGGTGAACGAAGATCCAAACAAACATCTTATGGACTTCTATACCATAGTCATGGCCATGCTTCCACCGGAGACTGATGCAGATGGAGCAATGTTGAAAGCTTCCCCGTTCTCTTTGGCGGGCAATGCTAAGGAATGGTTGTATTATTTGCCTTCCGGAAGCATCACAACATGGAATGGGATGAAGAAACTTTTCCTTGAGAGATATTTTCCTGCATCAAAAGCTACTCAAATTCGCAAGGAGATTTGTGGATTGAAGAAAAATGTGGGAGAGTCATTGTATGAATGTTAGGAGCGATACAAGAGATTGGTGGCAAGCTGTCCACACCATCAATTCAGTGACGTTATGATCCTCCAATACTTTTACGAAGCTCTCCACCCAAGTGATAGATCTCTTCTTGACGCCGCGGGTGGTGGTGCACTAATGAACAAGACGTTGGACCAAGCTAGAGAGTTGATTGAAAGTATGGCTGCAAACTCGCAACAATTCTACACAAGAGAAGAACCAATGTTTAGGCGAGTGCATGAAGTTAGTGATTCATCATCACACCTTGATCAAAGGATGGGTAACATGGAGATAATGATGCAAAGGATGCCTGCGGTTATCATACCTTCATATGATGAAGAGTTGGAACAAGCAAATACTTTGTTTCCAAATCAAAGGCCAAGGTACGATCCATACTCCAATACTTACAATCCCGGTTGGAAGGATCACCCTAATTTTAGTTATGCTAACAAGCAACTGGCGGCTCCTAATCCATATGTGCACCAAGGTGGTTTCCAACAACCACGCTTTCATCCTCAACAACAATTCCAACCTCAAGTGAAGGAACAAGGATCTTAGATAGATGATAAGCTTAATGTCATGATGCAAGGTATTACGTCATTGTTTCAACAAAATCAACAAAAGACCGATTCGTCCATCAAGGATTTACAAACTCAAATGGGACAATTGGCAACCGATGTGAACCTATTGAAATCTCAAGAATCTACAAAGCTTCCTTCATAACCATTTGTGAATGCAAGAGAGAATGTTAAATTTGGTTACCTTGAGGAGTGGAAGACAAGTGGAGAATCCAAGTCATCATGAAGAAGCTAGTGAAGAGTTAGTCAAAGACAAGGAGGAAGTCGCACCAAGGGAGGATTCAACACCAACCGCCGAATCTAAGGAACCGGTTCCTATTTTCACTATTCCACCTCCTTTTCCTAGTCGTTTTGCTAAATCCAAGAAAGAAGCTCAAGACAAGGCACTCATGGATATCTTCAAGAAGATTGAAATCAACATCCCATTCATCGAGGCCATCAAGACAATGCCAAGGTATGCTAAGTTCATGAAGGAATTATGCACAAAGAAGGATAGGTTGCTTGATAATGAAATTACTAAAGTTGGCGAGAGCGCGTCGGCTATGCTATTGAAGAAGATGCCTACAAAGTGCACGAATCCCGGTGGTTTCACGGTTCCAATCACTATTGGTATTAAAAGGTTTGAACATGCTTTACTTGACTTAGGAGCTTCCATTAGTGTCATATCGGCCGATATATATGACTCCTTGAATCTTGGACCTTTGAAAGAGACAAGAGTTATTATCCAATTAGCAAACAAGTCTAACATATATCCTAAGGGACTTGTAGAAGACGTGCTAGTACAAGTGAATGAGCTAATTTTCCGGTTGATTTCTTCGTGGTGGATATGGACAATAATGAGAACCGGTCGTCTACTTGTTTACTTCTTGGGAGGCCATTTATGAAGACCGCAAAGACGAAGATTGATATTGATAAGGGTACACTCACTATGGAATTCGACAAGGAAATAATACACTTTAACATATTTGAATCCATGCGCTACCCAAGTGATGTGCATTCCGTTTACTCCATTGATGTGATTAGTTCATTAGCGCAACAAATGGTGGAATTGAGTCAAGAGGACGAACTTTATATGGTGTTGCAAAAGAGCATTGAATTGGACGTCCACGTCTTGTCTAATTTGGATGTTGAAATCTCTAAGGAATTGGTGGAGATGTGTGGTTCCTTGGCGACATTACAAGGAGCTAAAATGGGTAATGTTTCATATATTTCTTTACCCGTGAATGATGAAATACTTGTACCATCTATTGTGAAGGCGCCTAAACTAGAGTTGAAGCCACTTCCGGACCATTTGAAATATGCGTTATTGGGAGATGGAGATGAGCTTCCGGTGATTATTGCAAAGAACTCACACCGGTACAAGAAGACCGTTTGCTTAGAGTCTTGAAAGATCATAAAATGGCTATTGGGTGGAAAATTGCGGACATCAAGGGTATTAGTCCCTTCATGTGCATGCATAGGATTCTAATGGAAGAGAACGTGAAGCCAGTACGTGATGCTTAACGTAGGCTTAATCCTCCCATGATGGAGGTTGTGAAGAAAGAGATACTCAAATTGCTAAGTGTGGGGTAATCTACTCAATTTCCGATAGCAAGTGGGTTAGTTCGGTACAAGTGGTACCAAAGAAGTACGGTGTTACGGTTGTTAGAAATCAAGACGATGAACTTGTTCCTACAAGAGTTCAAACCGGTTGGAGAGTGTGCATTGACTATAGAAAGATTAATTCCGCAACCCGAAAGGATCACTTTCCTTTACTTTTCATTGATCAAATGTTGGAGCGGTTAGCAGGGCATTCTCATTATTGTTTCTTGGACGGTTATTCGGGATACAACCAAATTGTTATTGCACCGGAGGACCAAGAGAAGACCACTTTCACTTGTCTGTTTGGAACGTTTGCATATAGACGGATGTCGTTTGGTCTTTGCAATGCACCTGCTACTTTCCAAAGATGCATGGTAAGTATATTCTCGGATTATGTGGAGCGCATCATTGAGGTATTTATGGACGATTTTAGTGTTTATGGCAATTCTTTTGATAGTTGTTTAGACAACCTTGAACTAGTTCTTAAACAATGCATAGACACAAACCTTGTCCTTAATTGGGAGAAATATCACTTTATGGTAAACCACGACATAGTACTTGGTCACATTGTGTCCTCTCGAGGGCTCGAAGTGGACAAGTCAAAGATAGATTTAATAAGAAACTTACAATATCCCACTTCGGTGAGGGAGATCCGTTCATTTCTTGGCCATGCAGGTTTCTATAGGCGATTTATCAAGGATTTCTCCAAAATCTCCATGCCGATGTGCAAGTTATTACAAAAGGAGGTACCTTTTGAATTCAACAAGGAATGCAAGGATGCCTTTGACAAATTGAAGGCAATGTTGACAAGTGCACCAATTATAACATCACTGGGTTGGAATCTTCCATTTGAATTAATGTGTGATGCTAGTGATTATGCGGTTGGAGCCGTTTTGGGTTAAAGAGTGGAAAAGTTGTCCCATGTTATCTATTATGCATCTAGGACCCTTAATGATGCACAAATCAACTATTCTACCACAAAGAAGGAGTTATTGGCTATAGTTTTTGCATTGGAAAAATTTTGATCATACTTGGTGGGCACAAAGGTTATTGTGTATTCCGATCATGCCGCACTAAAACACTTAATAAAGAAGAAAAAAGCTAAGCCAAGACTAATCCGGTGGATCCTATTGCTACAAGAGTTCGACATAGAAATTTGAGACAAGAGAGGTGTGGAGAATACTTTTGCGGATCATCTTAGTAGACTTGTTATGTCTTAAGAAGAACTTCCATTACAAGACCGCTTTCCGGACGAACAACTTTTCTCCTTGGAAGAAACAACACCTTGGTACGCGGATATAATGAATTATTTGGTGACAAGAAAGGTACCTAGTATAATGTCCAACTTCCAAAAGATGAAACTTAAGAACAATATGTGTGGGATGAACCATACTTATGGAAATATGGCGTTGATCAAATAATACGAAGGTGCGTACCTAACTCCGAATTTCAATCCATTCTCTCTTTTTGTCACACTCTTCCTTATGGTGGCCATTTTGGTGCTAAACGTACCGCTCTCAAAGTTCTCGAGAGTGGATTTTATTGGCCCACCTTGTTTGAAGATTCATATGTTTTTTTGTAAATCGTGTGATAGATGTCAACGAACGGGCAATCTAGGTGCTCGAAATCAAATTCCACTCACACCAATTCTCGCCGTTGAGATTTTTGATATGTGGGGTATTGATTTTATGGGCCCTTTTGTCAATTCGAATGGAAACTTTTATATATTTCTTGCCGTAGATTATGTTTCGAAATGGGTGGAAGCTAGAGCCACCAAAAACTAATGATTCTTAAATTGTTTGTGATTTTGTAAGAGAAAACATATTCACTAGGCATGGTAAACCAAGAGTGGTGATAAGCGATGGAGGCTCACATTTAAAGAAGTCTTTCCACGCTCTCCTCAAGAAGTACAACATAACACACAAGATTGGTACGCCTTACCATCCACAAACTAGTGGACAAGCAGAAATTTAAAACCGTGAGATCAAGTCCATTCTTGAGAAAACGGTGAATACAACAAGGAAAGATTGGAGCTTTAAGATCAATGATGCACTTTGGGCGTATAAAACGACGTACAAGACACCGATTGGTATGTCTCCATATCAGTTGGTTTATGGAAAAAGTTGTCATCTCCTGGTTGAACTTGAACATAAGGCTTATTGAGCGATAAAGAAATGCAACATGGAGTATGATGAAGCGGGGAAGAAAAGAAAGTTGCAATTAAATGAGTTAGAGGAGATACGTAATGATGCTTACGAGAGTGCCCGGATTTACAAGGAAAAGACCAAGCTTTTTCATGACAAGATGATTTCTCGGAAAAGTTTTGTTGTGGGAAAAAAAGTTCTTTTGTTTAATACTCGTTTACGTTTATTTCCCGGTAGGCTTAAGTCCCGTTGGGTGGGACCATTTATTGTTACTAATGTTTATGATCACGGTGCAGTTGAAATTGTTAGCGACAAAACAGGAAAACCTTTCAAAGTCAACGGCCATAGGTTGAAGCCATATTATGAAAACTTTCCAATGGATCATGTGGACGTGATTGGACTTCGAGATGTGCTCCCTCTGGAGGAGTAATGTGAAGCATGAGCTAAGTCGGGCCGTCGACTTTAAAACAAGCGCTTCGTGGGAGGCAACCCATTGGTTTAGTATTTCTTATCCTTTTGTTTTTTTATTTTTTTATTTATTTTTCTTGTTCCATATCATGTTAGGATTTTCCACCTTGACTTTACTAGGAGGATTCAATTACATTGAGGACAATGTAAGGTTTAAGTGTGGGGGAGTGGTTAAGCATTTTCTTAAAAAAAAAAATTGCATAAAACCTCCAACTTGTAGAGATTTTAGAGTCACTAGCATACTTCTAGGTATGTTTACATAGATAATTCTGACCAACATAACGGAACTTGGAAGTGTTAGGGAACTACGTCCGGATTTCTTACTTATTAGAGTGTTAAATAATGGATTTAATCATGCCGGTGATGCAAGGGAGAAATGCATTATTAGAGTTGTTGATCAATCATTAGTGGAGAACCCGTTTATATCATGTGAGGCACCGACCAAATATTCTTTGTAGCTGACTAAAGAGCTTTCTTTTGAGTGTGTGTCACGGTACGTTAATTCCGGGTAAAATGGTGAGTTACCCAACCTATCACCAATAGAAACACTAATCTTTGATATCTTGATTGATAATTTTGTCAATCATGAGGGTGACGTCTATAGATGAAAGCCTCCTTCTTGTAGTGATTTGCAGTTAGCACCATTCTCTCGACGACAACGGGTCCATAGAAATATCATCATCAACAAGGAGCGACATCAAAATCTACAACGAAAGTTGAAAACATTCAAGGTTTACAAGGAACGGAACAAGAAAAAGAGCAAATTTCATATTCAAATAAAGCAACATACAATGAGCATAATTATATATCCAAGTATGAAGACTTATTTACAAGAGCAAAGAAAAGAAAAAGGTGAGAATTATTGAAGTTTATGATTTCGAGACGATACAAGTTGTGAAGAATCAAGCGGTAAAGTACTTTTCCCACGGCCACGGTTTGTTTTATTTTCACTTTGTTTTGTATTTTCTTTCTCTTATCATCAAAAAAAAAAATGAAAAAAAAATTGATGACAAGAGAAATTTTTGGTTCTTATTTATTTAATAAGCCGTGGGGAAGGAAAATCTATAAAGAAGTTTCAAGCGACAAGGATTTTAAGGTAAAGAGTTACAAATTGTCAAGGATCTATGAAGTTCGAGAGTTTATCATCAATAGTTGAAGCCGAAGACGAAGACCAAGAAGATGAAGATGAGGAGCGGAAGACGTTTCTATTGGATGCTATGAGAGTGGTGTTATCATCATTGCAATCGGATGTGAAGGTGAGTAAGTGATCTCATCCTCGATAATAGTGGTTGATTTTCTTTCTTAGAGATCGTTTGAAAAATGGTTTTTCAAAATATTAAAAGACGTGGGTTTTTAAAATATTTCGGAAGTTGTCCTTCCCACCATTCAACGTGTTGCAGGAATTCTCTCTTCATTCCTACTTGCACACATGTGAGAACCATAAAAGTACGTCTTTTGAGTGCAGTTTCATAAAACCCTTTTTGGTGAGGCAGAAGTCGAGGTGAAATGCTTATTGATCACTCTCAAACACGCATTCTCTCATTATGGTGTGGTTATTTCTCACTCAACATTTAAGAATGAGAATATGTTCTTTAGTATTTCTAAATTCTTATTACTAGCATGCAAAAACTCTATGTCCTCATAGATCTTTGGATGCTTGGGACGCAAGAACGCTTTGAAGTTTTAAGTTTTAGTTTGGTTTGCTCGAGGACTAGCAAAGTCTAAGTGTGGGGGAATTTGATAGGTCTAGAATACACCCTATTTATTATCTATTGTTTATGCTTTCTTTGTTATTTTTCTTGTGAATTATGTATTTTATGCGTGTTTTTGAGTTATTAGGTACTCTGGAGTCGCATGGAGGAAAAGTAGAAGAAATCACCCAATTTGAGCAAGAAGGGCACAATCGTCATTTTAGAGGGAACAATATATGGAGCCCAGTCGAGGTTAAGGGGCAACTTTATTTGGAGGAGTACTAAACACATGATAGTTGAGGTTAAGGGGATTGCCATCTGGGTGGACCTTATCTAAACAGGTGGGTTGTCTGAATCCATCACCCAAATGATAAGTAACCCTAAACGTCGTCTTGTCCAAAATCATTAGCACCTGAATTTAAGAAAAAGAGAGAGGAGAAAACGGCAGCTCATCTGCTGATCCGGTTCGAGAGGAAAGTGTAAGAACGAAGAAGATGGTGCTGGTAATGGAGAAATTAGATCGAGAAGGAACTGAGGCTGCTGTAAATCCGAGAAGGGGATCTGAGATTGATGTGGAGAGATGAAATTGAAAGTTACAATGAATGAATGGAGTTAGGGTTTGCTTCTTCTGGTAAATAAGATGAAGAAATTATGAATTGACAGGATTTCTGAAGACAGAGATGATGAAATCGATAGAGAAGATATTGGGGGTTTGCTTCTGAATCTAAGATAGAGATGGAGGGTTCGCTGTTGATCAATTGAATAGAGAAGAAGAGATTGAGATTGGGTTTGCGCTGAAATTGAAGATGGTCTGAGATGGGTTCGATCTGTGAATACGAGAGCTGTCATTTAATTGAAGATGGGTAAACTCATTTCGAGTTTGTATTGATTGAAGAGAAAGATTAATTAATAGCAGAGATGGTGATGACGCTGCTGAGTTCAGAGATGAATGCCGAGAAGGAATGAAATTGTGTGTGCTACTATGGGGTTCAAGATGCAGTTCATGTTGGTGTTATTGCAGCTTGAATACAAGATTGAACTAAAGAAAGAAATGGTTCCAGTTTATAGTAGCAGGAACTAAGCAACAAAGAAGATCAGATGGAGTTTGAGTTTGTAATGAAGAATTGAGCTGTTACAATGGTGGAGTTTATGCTGCAAGAGCAGGCAATTGGGAGATGAAGATGATATTGCAGCTGAGAGTTACAGGGAATGATGGAATGGTTTGTGAACTGCTAAACTAGATGTATGATAGGATTTCTTAACAGGTGAAGAAAGACGAACTTGGCCTGAGAAAGTCCTGCAAATAGACAGAACTCGGCCGAGTTCCGATTCAGGCAAGTCAACTCGGTGATCCAAGTGAGTCGACAAGATAACGGCGTCGTCAGTCGGATTTTTAAAGAAGACGGTGACCCAGAAAGACTGTTAGTTTAACTCAGGCTGCCGGCGACAGATTTGAGGTGACCGACGGTGACTTTTCCGGCCGAATTCCGGTGATCCCGAGAACTTTTCAGGCGACCAAAAATACAGAAATTTGTGAAGAATTCTCTAGACTCATGGGTTTGAGGAATTGGACTTGAAGTTGGAAAGTGAAGATGGAAGATTTGAGAAATACAAGGAGTTGGGAAGAAGACTTACAAAGGTAAAGGGATTCTATTCCTAAGAGGATTGCAAGGAAATTGAAGCCTATTAATAGAGAAGTTCTCTACTTTTCTCTAGATACTTTTGCTCACCTCTATACACACAACAATTCTCTTTTATTTATTCTTTGTGTGAACTCCTTAGCATGAGTAGCTAAATTTCTATTGATTGAGGATGAATTCCTAGTTTTTAACATATGATTTGAGTTTTTGTTTCAATTCTACTTTGAAGTTTTCACATGATTATCGTTTGTTTTTACTAATAGGAATGTTTATACATTCATGGTTGATTGATAGATTGTTTAGAGTGCACGCTAAATTGATTTGTTAATTTGACCTAAAGCTAGTAGAAGTTAGGGAATACGTAATCGTTCTCGACACTTTACACAAGTAGAAAACACGAGACCTTGCAGAGGGATTCTGTGGAGCTATTGTGTGTGAAAACAACGCTAGAAAGTAGACCAAGCGAACCGAGTCTAACTACTAGTACTAAACCTAAATTCATAAATCTTAATGCATTCGGGGAATTACATCTTGTAAGTGAACCCAAAGGTGGTTCTTTTGAATAGAATCTGATAACTAAGCGGGCATGTTACTCAGTGAAACTAGGAATTTTGGGGTTAGCTAAGCGAACCTGCTATCCTACGGTTGGTGATAATATGTGAGTAATAAAATGTGGAAAAGAACATAACTTAAATCATTGTTTTGCAATGAAGAACGATTCCTTGATCTAACTTGTCTTATTGATTTCAAATTACACTTTTGATTGCTTTATTTACTTTCTTTTGCTTTATAAATTTTAAAACAATCCCCCCCTTTTTGTGACAATTAAACAACTAAAACCTCTTGCTCCTCGTGGGAACGAACTTGACTAAACTATATTACTTGTTAATTAAGTGGAAAAATATTAAGTAATTTGTTGTGGTTACGACACGCATCACTAAACTCTCATTTCAATCATTGAAACATTCTTAGAGGACGTTATATAGTTGTTATTCACAAACCATTTTTCGTCAAAGCAATTTTCAAAGTGATTGAAACATATCATGACTTTCGTCACTAGGTAAAGATGAACTTGGCCAAAGCGAAAGCTTACCAACATATATTTCGAGAAATAGATAGGCGAGATAAACTCGGCTGGAAATAGCAAATGTGTATAATCAAAGTGTATATAGCAAAACGACTTTTGTCTCAAGATAGGAGATAGAGTAGATAGACTTTTGAGTGATAGATAAGTTCAAGTCTCCACATACCTTTTAGTCGATGAAGTTCCACCAGTTCCTTGAGTAGTCCTTCGTCTTGTATGATGTTTGCCATGGAGTTCTTGAGCTCAGCTACACTTTCTATCCTAGTCCGAGACTTAGCTATAGTGGACTAGAAATCAAGACTTATAGTTTTGATCACTAACATTGACAAACATGCTTGAGATAGCAACGCATGCGAGTTCGACCGAGCAATGCTCTAACAGAATGTTTGGGATTATTGCTACATGCACCATTCTGAATAAATATACTGAGTTGCTTAATACATGTGTGAGTAGAGAGGCCCGGGCACTCATTACTTTTAAATGGCTCAGTCCTCTTTGCAGACGGCGCATTAAACACAGGGTTTACAATTTTAGCCATGAACTAAAAACCACCATCAACATTAAGTCCCCTGCTTACCAAGTAACAATGACATTATTGCGGGGTAAGCACTAGATGGTCACAGACGAAGATAAAATCGAAAAAGTCGAGACATGTAGAGATTACCAGGAATAGTCTGACCGCTTTTTGGCAATAGGTACGGGCGGCTGGTGTTTTTAGCGTGCTGCTTATTTGGTCTTGGGGTGGTGATCTTGGCGCGCTTCTTGTTCGGCCTTGGAGCAGTGGTCTTGGCGTGCTACTTGTTCGGCCTTAGAGTGACGGCGCCGCGTGACCAACTTCCTTTTTCCAGGCGTGGCACAAAAAGGAAACCCAGTTTCTATTCAAACTCCAAAAACGTTATGCGTAAAAAGGGGGTCGTCCCTTTCCCATTTCCTTGTTTGCTCGCCCGTATGTGCCTCCTTTTTTCTCTTTAATACGCAGTGCTCCACCTATGGTAGTTGGTCTTATTTCATCGACGCGATCAATAGCTCCATCAGCAAGGTTGTATCCTCCAGCAGCAAGGCAAGCACTTCGTTTCTCTTCTTTTTCCTTTTGCAAGTGTGAACTCTTGTATTGGCTGTTTTTAAAACTTCTGAAACTCCGTTTGATCCCAAGTAGATCTTCTTTGTTGATAGTGTTGGAGTTGAACATCCGTAGCGAAACGGCAGTAAGATCACAACAAGGCTGGCGGGAATTTGAGGTAAACGCCGCTGTTGCTTCTTCATCTTTTTCAGAAACCTAGTTTTAGGTTTTCGGCAGCGGGTATAATCCCCACGACAAAATTTTGTTCTTCCCAGTAGAAGGCGCGCGAGCTCCATGTTTCCTCATGTGAACCCGACCATTAATGATCGTATTAAGTTTCGACAAAATTTTGCACATATGGTTTTGCTGACATAGTGACCTTTCCTATCTTGTTCGTTGTAGTTATTCAAAAGTGAACTTAAGAGATTCTTGTTAAGATGTCACCTGGAGATGCTTATGTGGCCAAACTGGGAAGTATTAGCGGCTCGAAAAATAAGCCAAATGTGGATGATGAATTCTTCACAAAGTCTTTTATAGTTGCAAGAACACACCCCAGCCATGTAATGACCCTCCTTACTGGTTCAGAAAATGAAGAGACTGCTCAATCGATTTATCCGGAGCGTGTGATAAGGTTTTGTCTTCAAAGGAACGAGTATCCTGCCTCTCCCATTGATTTCAAAATTTTCCATAACCCATTTCCCGCTTATGATGGATGGATGAAATACATGATGAGTAATGACAGTGTCAGGAAAAATTTGATTAAGGCGCAAATTGCGGATGCTGTCATCGCGTCTGCAACACTTTGCATTAGAAAGGATGTTGCAGGTTTGACTACTTTTATTTCTAGATGGAACATGTCCACCCATACTTCCATATGTAGATGGGGCGAGATGACTATCATCTTGGAGAGTGTAGTTGTTCTGTTGAATCTTCCGGTTGTAGGAAATCTTGACTTTAGATTATCCGAGGAAGAAGAAACAATGCATGTCTCCCTAATCGAGAAGGCTGAAGAATATAATCGGCAAGGGAAGGATGATAAATGCTTCTATACTTGGTGGGTGTCTGAATGGTTCCCCGCAAAACCGAAACCAGATCAGGTAGTGAATGACACACTCAGTGTCGCTTCGTTTTTATCTTTGTGGCTATCTAGGGATGTTTTTGATGATGGCTATGCCAAGAAGGAAATAAGACAGAAACTCGTCAAATTCGCTATTAGGATGGCGCAAGGTATTTCTCTTCCCATAGGCAGCTTGTTCCTTGGTTCCTTATATACCCACTTAGATTGTCTATCAGTGGATATGTACGCCTCCAACGGATATATGAAGGTGGACTCATACGTTCACATTGCCTTTGTCCAAGCGTGGTTGTGGGAGCATTTCAGAGGTTATGCTCCTAATCCTGCGACTTCACTTTCTAGCACATTTGGAGGAGCTAGGATACTTCGTTGGTTGAAGAAACGTGCAAGACCTAGATTAAAGCTCGTCGATTTTCTTGACAATATGTATGCAATTGACTTTCGTCCCTGGGCACCAGTTCACGCATCTATAGTCCATTCTGATACTTTTGCATCTTCTCCAGGTATAACGTTGCACTCTGACGGAAAGGACACGAGCATTAGGGAAATCGTATTCATGTGAAGCTGCATACCTGGATATGTCCCATCTTTCTTCAAAGGATCTTTTGAGGTGGTTCCTTATAATATTGACAGAGATGCTCGTCAGATGGGCTTCGACCAGGAAATCTCGTTCTATCGTCCGTCGACGCCTTGAGATGACCTTTTGTCGTCTGTTTTTGATGGTAGCGTTTTCAAAACAAATAAGAGCTTCCCATTCTTGCCCCCAGAAAGAAAACCTATGATGACCCCCAAGTGTAAGGAATTCTGGCAAGAGAATTTTGTCGCTCTTCATGAGTTCGTGCATAACATCGTGAAGAGTCCTCGTGTAAATCCCTCTCCCAAGACCTTATAAAACCACAAGCTGTTGAAGCGGCTCCCTTCGCGTAAACGGAAACCTTCTGACCAAGGTGAAGATAGTCCTGTAGTTGCAGGAAATCCTACACTACACCCCTCACAAGATTTCATTAACATTCAACTCATTTTAGATTAACAATCTTAATTTATTGATCAATCATTGAACAATCTTACAAGAAAAGATAAAGGAATCAAGAATAATCACTGCTCTAGATTTTCTCTCTCTGATTTACTTGCTTCTCACCCAGAAAAAGATCTCTTTCTTTCCTTTACAACTGAACGACTATTTATAGGAAGTACCTAGTGGATGACAGCTAATCTGTCCTTTATTTTCGGATATGGCTTGCGATATTCTCGCAACCTTACAAATGTTAACCTCGCAAACTCTCTTATTTTCGCAGAAGCATCACATTTTTCTCATGATTTTAGCTGACGTCGTTTATTATGTCATTTCTGAAATTGTTCTGCGACGCTGTTGTGTTGTGTTGTTGATAATTTCGCTGAGGCATTATTGTTGCGAGATTCTGATCCTACATCTTGCCTCTTCTCATATCTTCTCTGCGAAGTAGAGAATGATGTGAGAAATGCCGCAGTTGTCCATCTCTTCATATTCTGCATTTATCACACGTATCCTTTCTTCCATTTATTTCTTGACACGTCTTCTGTAACCGCTGCTTTTCAACCGCTCACGTCTTTTCGCATTAATGGTGTTTATTTCTTCGAATAAAAAAAATCTTCTTTATATATTCTTCTTACTCTTCTTTCCATTTTCTTTTTACTTTCTCTTCTCTTTTTACTTTCTCATATCTGCAACTCTTTTGTTCTTCCATAAGTTCTGCTACTGTAATTCTTCATTCTTTAATTTTCTTACTTTATATTCATTCCCATACTTTATATTCAGATATGCCTCCAAGTGGCCACAAACATGAGAAAAACTTAAAAGATGTCCAAAAAGATCTTGCTGAGAAAGGCTTCACACTTTCTACCATTCCTGGTGAAAGTGCCAAGTCAATTCTTTCTATCAAACTTTTCTGTGATCAACATTGTGATGATCAATTAATCATAATTTCGCTAGATCAAATTCTCGCAGGTCTCCCCATTCCTCTTTATGACCCATATATTCCTTTGTTCTATGAAATTCTCGCTCACTCGGGATTTTCGCGAGCTATCTTCCAATTGAGTAGGGATTGCATCCGTCTGACGCTAGAATTCGCTAACCGTGGTGCTGGTAAAGGATCTCTTTACTCCAAAGAACTTAGGGATCCTAAATTCGCAGACTTGGAGATAATTGCTGAAAAATACACAGTAGCGAGTTTCTTTGAAAATTATGAATTGATCTCCATGAAGAAAGAGAATACTCGCTGGGGTATTCGCTTGAAAAGGAAAGATAACATTGATGAAGATAAAATACTCATGCAAGACATTGATTGGAATTCTGGTAAGAACACAACTCCTCGCCAATCCAAAAATGATAAATGGTGTGTTTTTCCCTTGATGCTAAAAGGACCTTACATTGCTGGGTCAAATGTTCTTCCTGAGAATCTCGCTACCTATCAACCTTGGGTATTCTCTTGGCACGAGAAGGAGAAAGAGGTATGTTTCTTCTAGTTTCGCTCACTTTACATTTTTTTATTTATCTTTATTCTTTTGTTCGCTGATTCTTGCGAAATTCTACAGATCCAGAAACTGAAAGATAGCTATCACAGGACTGGGAAGGCTAGTACCTTGTTAGCTCTTCGCTCATACACAGATGTGGTAAGAAATATTCTCTTATGATTTTAAACAGTATACTGTTGCCTCTATTTCTTATTTTTATCTGTGTGTGAAGATTATTGCTGAAATAGAAGAGCCTGCCAATGTTGCGATGACTGGAGATAAAGGAAAAGGTGCTCTTCGCAGGGAAAAACCAACTGCTCCTCCTTCAAAGAAGAGAAAAATTCGTTCTTCCTCTCCTTCAAATATTCCTTCTCATGAAAACTCCGAGAGTGACGAGGATTATGAGGATAATGATGACCTTGCTGCAAATGAAGATTCTCCATATGAATCTTCTATGGATAAGCTCTCTGGCCTCTTTTCTGATTCTTTGCAAGGAATGGGAGATAGTCAATTCGCTAATACCTGCAAAGCTCTCTCTACAATTTGCGATATTCCTTTATTGGATGGTGATAATTCTCTTCGTGGAGTTTCTAGATCAGTGACTCCCAATTTCCTGCATTCTCTTAATAGTCTGGTATGCTTTCATCCTTTTACTTATTTATTATTGTAACTCAAAATCTCTTTCTATTTTAATACTTTTTATATTTTCTCGCAGGCTGGAAAAGCTTCCTTCGCTGTTGCCTCAGATCTAGAGAGGAGACGTGAAATTCTTGAAAAGAAGAATCTTCAATTTTGTACAAAGAATGAGGAACTGGAAGCTGAAGTCAAATGTATTCGCGAGAAGAACAAACAACTAGAAATTGATTCTTCTTCGTATAAGAAAAAAATCTCTAGTCTCCATCAAGCTAATAATCAACTCTATGGTATGTTACTTTTCTCCTTTCCCTTCATTCATTCATCCTGTTGTTTTATCTTATTTAATTGATCCTTTTTGCAGACATTTATGGTCTTTCTGATGAAGCTACCATTCTTCGTTCATTTCCTAATGCCTTGGATAATGATCCCTTCTTGAGTGTCTTAATAAATCAATAAATAGTTTCTCAAATGATTTTCATCTCTTTCTCTGAATAAATTAAGATCCAAATTTCGCCTCTTAGAAATTGACCATAGATCTAATTTAAGCTTAGCCAACCGATTTAAGCGTTTCTTTCTTAATTCTAAAGAGAAAATCAATGAGCTAAGAACCAAAATTAGCGGTCTCATAGATGATAAGGATCGCATCTATGATCAAGGTGCTAAGGCTTTGGCGAAATTCCAAGAAACCCTTCTTGAAGTTCAACTTGAACGAGATAAAGCTAACCGCAAGAACATCGAGCTCTGGGAAAGAGAAAACCAAATTCGTTCTCATCTTCTTATAAATAATGAGGATGAATTTGTTTGGGATGCGAAAATCTTAGACGATGCCAGAAAAGATTTAGGTGTAAATGTTAGTCTCCAAGTTGAGCATACAACCTTGATTAGAGATATGGTTTCTGACAGAGAAGGTTATTAACTGTTCTTCTTCACTAATCTTTTGTTTCTTATGAATTTTTATCAAGTTATTAATTTATTGCCTTTTGCTCGCAGATTTTGAAAGTAGATATCGCCAAAGAATTGAGGAACTTGAAGATGAAAAAGAGGAACTCGCAAAGAATCTTTCTTCTCGCAACGACAAGTATTCTATATTAAAGAATCAAATCAAGATCACTGTTGCGAACTTTAAGAATGATGCTATGCATTTTCGCAACCAAACTATTCAAATGGTTTGTGATGACCATAGTATTCCTCATTATGATTATCCTTGTCTCTTGGAGGATATCCCAAAGAACATTCCAAGTCTGACTATTTCTGATAGCGAAGCTGATGATGAAGAATCTGATGGTGATGAAGGTTCTGATGGAGATGAAAGTTCTGATGCAGACGAAGAAGGGAACAAGTCTGATGAAGATGATGAAGGATCAACTAAGAAGTAGTTTTTGTTTGTTTCTTTGATCTTCTGTAATACTTGTACATTTATTCCTTCTTTCTGTATATTTGCGAATTCTTTTGGTTCCCCATATTCCTTAATATATGAGTTTCTTTCATTTTGACCTGCATTCATTAAAACAATTCTTCCTTGCAATACATTTAATCAACATAATCATTAATTTTTGAATTTTTTCATAAATCTATCATATGGAGACAAATAACATTTTCTAATTTCATTCATTACCATACTTGCCTCTGTTATTTGTATCCAAATGAGAGATTTTGCAGATTTTTCTTATTTTGTGCCTCAACTTCGCAGTTGTTTATGTATAATTTCGCAATCTTATGCGAAGTGAATTTTGATTCTTTTCAAAATATCATTCCTGTGTGGTCTTATTTTTCCTTCCTAATTAAAGGTCTTATTATGTCACCTCTTGTCATTGCGACAAAATCGCAGGACGTTCTTGCACTTTCATGCAAAAACCCATTGATCATGCATTAACTTTTTCTTATGTATTATGGCCTCTTCAGGAATTTTGCGACAATATGACAAGCCTAAATATTCTTGCGAAAATAAAGCCCCATGACATTGCCGTCTTGCGACGAAATCGCAGGACGTCTTCGCACTTTCATGCGAAAACCCATTGATCTCGTCTTATCTTTTTCTTTTGTATTATTGCCTCTTCAGGATTGTTACACAAATATGACAAGCCTTAATACCCTTGCGAGTAAAAAGCCTCATGACATTTGCGTCTTAAGACACTTATCATCTCCCTAATGGAGGGTGCCGCCCTTATCTTTCCCCTGGTTTCCCCTTCAAGGAGGCGTACCTCTACCATACAAGCTTGGCTCCTCCCATCCGGTCTTAACAACAACCAGTTGTTTTCGCAGCCTCTTATCCCTTTTACCTATAGGGTTTATGGTTACGAGACTGCACCCTAAGTGGGGTTTTCTTCGGGCCGAGTGCAGTATAAGCCAAGACTTGTCAACAATGGCAAGGTACGCTCCAGACGCCCCTGGCACTCTTGACTCAACCGTGTACCTCGTCGCCTTGGTCAGATTCCGCACTCCTTGGGAGAGTCCTTATTACCTTAGTCGCCTAACCTAAGTCATATGCTTAAGCTGAGAATCCAAGGTGCCTCTCCCGGATGGGCTTTATTGACCCCAAATCTCCATGACTCAGGTTCCGGTGGCGGTGTATCCTTTCCCTGAGCCATGCAACAGGTACCCCCTTATATGACGTACTTTAGGTCTTACATTTGCCTCTTGCGGAATTGTATTCACGAACTAGGGTGTACGCCATAAAGGTTCGCCTCTTTCTATTTTGTCATTGTTCTCTGATTGTCTTCTGTAAAATTCATTATCTCTGCGAGATTCTCGCACATCATCATTTCGTATTTGCATTTCGCAATCTCAATTTTGTCATTCAATAAAATGTATTTTGAGAATTTCACTTATTGTGAGAGTGTCGCAATAAATTAATCATTCATACATTTCTTATTTTTATTACCTTTGCCATCCTCTGCTTCTTTGTTATTTTCTGCTACTGCTTCCTTGGTAGTGGTATGTTCATCATTTTTTATTCTAAGCTAGCATTAGTTTCGCAACATCTCTTCTTCTTTTCGTTCGATTGCATCCACCATCAATTTCTCACTTCTTTGTGTCTCTTTGATTTTTTGTAGCCAATTTTCCTTCTTGTTTGCTCTTCCTTCGCAGGATTCCACCTCAGTTCCGTAACACCTCTTTCCTTCAACCCAATCTCCCTTTATGATTCCTACACCGCTGGGGTGAGGAAATTTGATGCACTAGTGGAAAGTTGAAGCTACACCTAGAATCCCATGTAGCCAAGGTCGACCAATTAATGTATTGTAGAGTGATTCTACATCAACGACACAAAATAGGATTTCTGAAGATACTCCCTTCAATGGAATTAGCATAGTAACCTCCCCTTTAGGATTGTTGGTAGTACCATTAAAACCATATATCTTATATGTTGATGGTATAAGATCATCATCTCTTCCTCCCATAGTTTTATAAGTATGATAAAATAATATGTTCACAGAGCTTCCAATATCGATTAGAATCCTATTAATTGCCCATGAATCTTCAGCTTCATCATCCTCATCTTCTTTCGGTTTTGGATTAATTTCTAATTTTACTACTAATGGATTATCATGTACCTCTTCACCTTTGGGGATTTCTTCTGCGGTAAAAGAAATAATATGTTTCTGCCATTCCTCTAGTGGCGAGATTTTCGCAATATTCATAATTTCTCTTCCATAATTATCTTTTGCGAACACTCTACTCAAAACATTGTCATGAAAATCTTAAATTGTCTTGTATGAATGTATGATAGAGTGACAGAATAGATTCTTTGCTTTTGCACCAACTTCTATGAAGAATGTTTCCTTCTTTTTCATCGTGTTTACTTTGTAATGCTCTGGTGGTGGTGGAAATGGTTGAGATTGTGGGTTCCCTACCAAAAAGTGGTTTAGTTTTCCTTGATTTATCATTCTCAGAATAATTATTTTTACATTTCTGCAATCATTTGTAGTATGTCCATGAAAATGGTGATAAGAACAAAACTCATGACTTCTGTGGTTTGGAGGTGGTTCCGTTCCCATGTTCCATGGTGTTGGTATATTCTCCATCAAAATTATAGCTTCCCATATTTTCTCCACACTTGCATTTAGAGGTGCCATCTTGATTTCTTCCCATACTACCTTGTGTCCTCCTTGTCCTCTACTATAGTTTTTTCTTTGACCTCCATAAGTTTCTTGTGGCTGATCGAGTCTTTGAATCTTGTTATTTCCACCACGATTGTAGAAATTTATTTCTCTTTCATACTCCTCTTGATCTCAGCTTCCCATAGCTACCAGTTTCTGTTGATTGTTACCTGTCACCTTCTCTTGTTGTACTTGCGAAGTGTTCTCCACTATGTTTATTAGTTTGGGTAATAAACTTGCATTCGCTGTTTGTGAACTGGTGTTCGCAACTGGGTATGATTCCATTTCATTTTGCCTTTCCTCTAGAGAAATATATTCTTCTTGAAGTTCTCGCAATTCAGTCATTGTGATCGTATTCTTGACTCTGAAAATTTGGATGTACAATAGGTTGGTTGCAAACATATCATTGTTAAATGATAAGATAAGATATATCTCATCCACACGGCCAGCCATTTCGCTACACATAGTCCTCCATCTTTTAGTTAGGTGCTTCAAACTTTCGCCAATCCTTTGTTTTAATCCAAAAACGTCTTCAATACCAGATCGCGAAGAATTATTACTTATATATGCCCCCAGGAATGTAGTCTGCAAATGATTGAAGGATGTTATTATATTCTTTGGTAGACTTTGAACCATTTTAACGCCTCCCCTGTTAAGCTGGATGCAAAATATTTGCATAATACGGCATCATGATTTTCCCATTGCAACATACACCTCACGTAGGCTTTAATGTGTTGAATTGCACAAGTTGTTTCATCCAAAATGATGGTTAATGCGGGAAAATTGCATTTCGGAGGTATTCCTCCTAGTTGTACTTCCCTTGTAAATGGAGTTTTTGCAGCTTCTTCTATAGCTTCATCTAATTGTCTTCTGCCTACCTCTCCTCTATTATTTAGCATTCCTCTCATTTCTTCTAATTCTTTCAAGATTTGTTTATTTACACCTGAATTTTGATCCATTGGTCTTTTTAATTTCGCCTCCCTTCTTCTGCGTTCATGTCTTTCTTCTCTCGCGAAATTTTGCGTTTCTTCTTCATTATCCTAATCTCGTCTTCTTCTGCGATTCTCTTCTTCATCTCTATCTTGAATTCGCATATGATGATATCTCTCATTTTCACCTTCATGATTTTGTTCATTTCTTATTAATTCCATTCGCTGTCTTTCAGCCATCCTCTGTACTCTATCATACTCTTCATTGATATTACCGTTATTCCGGTTTTGTGTATGCCTTCTTTCTCGATTGTCGTGATTGTTCTGGCGAATTGTCTCCTGAATCTCTTGTTCTTCCATTTCCGCTCTCAATCTTTCACGTTCGCAAATTAAACGTGCTTGTTCAGCATAATGTCTTTCAATTTCTTCTTCAATAGTTTGTTGATTTCTTTGAGTTTCTCTCTCATGTAAAATTCTCCTGCCTTCCTCTTGATTCCCTTCGCCATCTTGATCATTTCGTCCCTGACGTTGTCCATTCTCTTGATTTCTACCATTTTGCCTATCATCAAAAGTTTCATTTTGTGGAACGTAACGATCATCAGTTCTTTCTCTATTTTCGCGATATTCTACATTAGAATTTGATATTTCTTCTTGAATATTGTTTCCAGCATTAATTGTGGGTGAGTTTCGCCTCATCTCTCTTCTAGTCGATCTTGAATATGATTTTGTAATACTTCTCGATCTTCTACTCTGTAGTCTCATATTTTCCATCCTCAATTCGTGATTTTGCCTTGTTAGATTTGCACGTTCTTCTGCCTCAGCTCTTCTTTCTTCATGTATTCTTCGTCTCAACGTTTATAACGCTCCAATTTCCTCATCTCCATGAATTATTCCTTCATCTGCTTCTTGATTTCTTTCTACCTGTCTATGGTTTCTGGTTTGCTGCTCTTCTTCTACTTCTTTTGCGGAATTTGATTGCCAAGTGTGTATACTCACCCTATCATAATCTATACTCCTTCCTTGTACTTGTGTTTGTTGAACTGGTGGTTGAATTTGATTTTCTCCATTATTTCTCATTCTAGTAGATTCTCCCATGTCACTTCTTTTTCTTCCAGCAATTCTCTTGCTTCTTCTAACAGTAGTTGGTTGTTCTGATGTATTTCTTCTTCTAGCCATTTCTTCAATGTTAACGAATTGCAAGAAATTATGTAAAAATCTTAATCAATCACTCCAAATCTTCACAAATCTCAATATTACTCTTCAATTTTTTCTAGAATAATCTTCAATCCTCCCTGTTTCTAGCGCCATTATGTAGTTGCAGGAAATCCTACACTACACCCCTCACAAGATTTCATTAACATTCAACTCATTTTAGATTAACAATCTTAATTTTATTGATCAATATTTGAAAAATCTTACAAGAAAATATAAAGGAATCAAGAATAATCACTGCTCTAGATTTTCTCTCTCCTATTTACTTGCTTCTCACCCAGAAAAAGATCTTTTTCTTTCCTTTACAACTGAACGACTATTTATAGGAAGTACATAGTGGATGACACCTAATCTGTCCCTATTTTCGGATATGGCTTGCGACATTCTCGCAACCTTACAAATGTTAATCTCGCAGACTCTCTTATTTTCGCAGAACCATCACATTTTTCTCATGATTTTAGCTGACGTCGTTTATTATGTCATTTCTGAAATTGTTCTGCGATGCTATTGTGTTGTGTTGTTGATTATTTCGCTGAGGCATTATTGTTGCGAGATTCTGATCCTACAAGTCCCTAGAAGAAAGAGCATAGGTCGAAAAGTCGGGCAGATGGTATTCGTCCAGGTTCATCAGCCTCAATGATTTCCAACTCTTCAAATATGCAAGTATATACGCATTTCTTTCTGAACAACCATTTTTTTGTTGTTGCTCATTTCACTGAGTATCTCTCTTTTCTAGTTTTTGAAACCAGGGGGAGAGAGTATGAATGCCTTTGCCAGACTTGCCCGTGGCCAAAAGTTGGCGCTTCAAGAAGAAGAATTCGTCGATACTGAGTCTTCTGAAGACGAGGATGAAGGAGAAGAAAGTTCAGGATCCAGTGGTGACGAAAAAACGCTTCTGAGCGTAATAGCGAATCCAACTCTTCCAGTGGGCCAAAGAATGAATTGGTAAGTCTCACACATGGTTTTCTTCTTGGGTTATTTATCCTTTTGATGTGAAATAAATATCCAATTGGTGGTATTACAGAAAGAAACTGTTATGATTACGCCTTCGACCATGAAAGATGCAAACAACCCTGAGATAGAGATCAATCATAATGAAGATGTGGTTGCGCTCTCAATCATAGAAACCGCATCTGTGAATTACTCCGAGATGAAGATTGATCATAATGAGGATATTGTTGCATCTTCACCAGTAGAAACCCTATTTTTGACTGTGGGCGCAATTGTTTCCAGAGAACTTCCTGGAGTTGAAGGAGCTACGCTAATCAAATATCCGGCTGCAGGTGTTATCTTCAGCCCTCCATTTATGGCTCCTTTTATTGATCATGTGTTGATTGGGGGATTCAGCATACCAGCTAAGTATGCGGAGTTATACACTCGAATATGGGAAAAGTATGGGCACATCGCAACGACCAGGAAGATCGACAGTCGCTTCACGTTGGTTAAACGCGCGGAGTAAACCTTATCTTCAATCCATGATATGTGCAATGTGACTGGATACACCGTTTCTGGATATGTAATCTCAAGTTGGGAGTTCCATCGGGACATGTGCGTGAGCTTTGAGTTTAATGTCTCCTGGTTCTGTGAAGGGTTTTCTGAAATCAAAAGGCTGCAAACTGAAATGAACAATATCCCTTCCTTGGATTTCATTAATCAACGAGAAGCGGAGCTCGAGAAGTTATCCCAGGAGCTGAAGTTGAAACAAGCTGCTCTTCAAAGCATGAATGACACTTTTTCTAAGAAGAACGAACTACTGCTGAATGATTTCCCTTGAATGCTTTTGTTTTTTGAACTTTTCTCCTTTTAGATTTTTGAAAGGCAAGAGATGCCTCTTTTGTGGTTGGATTTTCTAGTTTTGAACTAGTAGGTAATTGCTTTGTGAAAATGTTTGAATTGGTTTGTT
Source organism: Papaver somniferum (assembly GCF_003573695.1). Classification (NCBI taxonomy): domain Eukaryota; kingdom Viridiplantae; phylum Streptophyta; class Magnoliopsida; order Ranunculales; family Papaveraceae; genus Papaver; species Papaver somniferum. Next base: position 139,989,717 of record NC_039359.1, read on the forward strand.
TCTGAAATGATTTCGTGGGTAATTTTCTGAATGATATTTAGATAACTAATAAGTTAGAATCATGAATGAATAATGCAACCACTTTAGGAGAAACTGTAAACGCAGGTATTTTGAATATGGCTTCTCTTGTGTTAGGAGTTGTTGTCGTGGGAATTCTTGTATACTTTGACGCGAAGCTCGTTTCGAGGGTGGAGTCGAGACTGCGAATGTTGACTCAGGCACGGATAGTTTAGTTCCACAATTTGGTTGAAACGCAAGTTCTCTTGCGGGTTCTGCATCAGTGGCGATAGCGTGAAGCGGTTAGACTGAATACTATTCATTGGTGCAATTCCCGTCTTCATAGATGCCTTGGTAAATTTCCCCTTCCTCTGGTGCTTCTTTATTTAGCAAAGTCAGAGAGGGCGTGGATGCGGATTGTTGGACGACTCTCTGAAATTCCGCAAGAGTTTGGAGATACAATTTTTCCAATAAATATTCGTAGGCCGTCTCCTTACCTTTGCTTTGCAAACACTATGATGCACCTGGCGGGTCTCTTCCTTTGGCCTTATGAAATTGTATTAACTCTTTGTCATTGGATGGGTTGAGTTGGTCATTTTCCTTTTGCTCGCGTCCGATGCGTCTACGTACTCTGTCTGCATTGTTGTTGGCGGAGGCACATACCTCAGACAGGGACTCAACACCTTTTGTATCACTTCTAAAGATGGTGGCGTTCTCCGAGCAAACGAATCGGCTTGTCATATTCTTTAGCACACGAAGCGTCTCATTTTTCAACTTGAAAATATTGGTTTGATTTAAGATAACGTCTTCTAGCATCTCCGCCACAATCTCCGTGGTGATCGGATCTCAAGCATTTGTGGTTTTGGAAGAGTTTGGATGACCCGGGTACATAATAAGATAGAAAGTTGGAATTGGAAATTGAAATGATTTTTAGGTTAATGATTTAAGATTCACCCTCTTGAAATTGAGAAAATTGAAATGAAATTGAAAATTGATTTTGCAACCGAGAGATTAATCTCCCACTGTGGTCGCCAGTTGTTTATAGGTGAAAACTGACTCTGCTGGTTTTGGTAAATTTAGGTGTGCCGCCGAGAAACGAATCTTAACCCTAAACAAATGCAATGCACTGGAGTACTTTAGATTCGAGAGATCAATCTGTACAATCCTGGCCTAAATCAAGAAATGGTCGTTCCAGTCTTGCTTCGATCACAAAGTGAAGGAGAAGGGTTGATCTTAGGGAGGGAAGCGGAGAAGGTGTTGAGATCAAAATATTGAATTTTGAGGGTGTGACTGTTTTATGACTTGTATCAAAATTTGGAACTGGCTTGCGGAATGTAATCTATCAGTTCTTAGTGTTTTTGTGGATACTTATGTTGTTGTTAACCAAAACTCTCTTGTCCTTTGGTCGAAATAGGTAGAAACCTATTTATACAAGTCATAATTGAACGTATCTTGATATCGTAGGAAGTGGAGGTGGTTGAGTGATGGATAAGTGGGGTAATGTGTAAATGCTAGGAACCACGTCTCCACTATGAAGGGAAACGGGTTAGTTTACACTCACTACTTCTTGCTGCCACTAACGATCCGCTCTCCTGACACTTTCTTATAATGGGCGTGTTGTATGACACTTTCTTATAATTATGGCGGTGCCATGATGTGGGAACGGCCACAGGCGCAAGGATAGCCATGGGTGCCATAGCATGGCGCCATTTTTAGGGTTTCCTGGGTCTCGCATGGATCGTGGCATGTTGTGGGGCCAAAGTGGCGTAATTTGGGCCACGACTAGAAATTAGGGTTTCGACTAATGCCACTAAAGAAAAAATCGTGTTTCTGATTAGAATACCCTGATTGAAGTCCGTTATGGCATTGGCCACGAACAAAAAGTGGGTTTAGCACGTAGCTGCGCTTGTTGTGGCACGTTGGCATGTTGCTGCCGCGGAATGGCATGTTGCCATGTTGCTACCACGGAATGGCATGTTGGCATGTTGCTTCCACAGAATGGCGTGGCCTGCCAATAATCATGTTGGCGCGGTTTGGCGAGTTGGTTAGCTAATTGGCATGGCGGCCTTTTGGTGCAGCTTCCCTTTTTAATGCGTGTAGCGGATTTAGAGCGACATGATTGGTCGACAGGAATGGGGGTCGGCCAATCATGGGGCATGGCCACATCTCTAGTGCTCGTGGCGCATTTAAAGCGACCTAATTGGTCGATAGGAAAGAGGGCCGACAAGTATGGGCCCGACCACATTCCATGTGCATGTGGCACATTTAGAGCGACCTGATTGGTCGATAGGAAAGAGGGCCGACAAGCAATATGGGGCCGGCCTCATTATAAATGCGTGTGGCACATTTAGAGCGGCTTGATTGGTCGATATAAAAAGAGATTGTCAAGGGTAACATGGAGCGTGGCCAGCGGCCACAGGCGGCGCCTGTTGGAGCGGACCGACCAGTTATGTGGCATGGCCGCGCCTCTTTTGTTATCGCTCCCATTTGCCACAGTTCTTCTTTATTTCTCGTTTTTTGGTAGGACTTTGCTCCTACTATCTCCATGGCGGATTAGTTCCCAGTTAGTCTAGGTTTGGCCTCGACCAATAGGGTTCGAGATATTTGCACAAGGCGTAAAAGACCTAATGTGTGTACATTAATTGGGCCAAAAATTGAATCTTGTGAATTATCACAAAAATGAACAAATTTAACAAATTCTGTGTGTTGACACAAAATTCTTTTATTCTCAGAGAGCAGTTAGCGCTTCTTCTGATTGAGCATTTTCATGCAGACCTTAATTTTGATACTTTGGGAAATTCATGCTACCCAGCTGCGAGTGAACAGTAATTGTCATGTCGTACCAATACTAAGGGTTCAGCCAGGGAACATAGCATAGGAAAATACTCAATAAACCATACGCTAGTAAGTAATGCAGGCGAGAGTTTACAGAATATTTGGGATTCTTGCTACATGCACCATTCTGAATAAATATACTGTGTTGCTCAATACATGTGAGTAGAGAGGCCCGAGCACTCATTACTTTTAAATGGCTCAGTCCTTTTTGCAGACGGCGCATTAGACACGGGGTTTTACAATTTTAGTCCTGAACTAAAAACCACCATCAACGGGAAGAAACCAACTTTATTATGTAAGAACTCATTTATTTTCGAATAAAATATTCTTTTGGATTTAATTGCCTATTAATTTCTCTTCTAAAAATGCTTTATTCTTTAATCCTTTCGAATAGCCTTCAGCAATTGATTTTTTATAAGAGAAGGAGACTATAAATATTGTTTTGGTACAACAAAAGTTGTAATACTGTAAAATATTTCAAGACATATCAGTTGAGTCTTAGATAGTCTTGAGATATAAAACGAATATTCATTAGAGATTTGATTGAGTAATCTGCATAAATAAATTGGTGGAATCTGAAAACCCCAGTTCTCTTTAGTAAAGTTGCTTATTATTTTATAAGTTTAAGATTTTCTAAATTCGTTCCTTTTTTTATATTTTTTGGATAATTTAATGATTTTTGTTAGAGGGAGAGCAAAAACGGAACCGAGGAGAGCAAATAACGTAATTGACTCACTAACCAGGACTGATTTAATATATTTATGTGAGTCAGACGAAGTTACCCTTCAACCTAACCCTCCCGACTTGTAATCTAACCATACAATATTTGTACATTAGAAAAATTTTGTTCTCCAATTTTGATATGAACTATTTTTTTTGTTCACTTTCAGCAATACGATTTAATGGGTTTTCATTTCGTGATCGAATGATGATTGGGCATAATGTGCAGATGATAAATTACTGATTTTTTGTTTGTTTTCTTCGTTTTGGCCTGTTTGATTTGATTCGCGGCATCATATATCTTCTTACTATCTTCATTATCCTTCTTTGATCTATATTCTTTTGAATTTATGACAAGATCATTGAATAGGTTTGGTGCTGTTACTGAAATCAACAAAAATAAACATAAAAACAAGAAGGGTTTGAAAATTGTTTATGATACAACAGACAAACAAATCTTTGATTGGTTTAACAAAAGATCACCTTTAAATTCTCTTTTTTATATTACATGAACAACAAAAGATCGAGGAAGTACTTTTCTGATTATAATAGCAAGAACAACATTTGTCGCATTAATGAAATTCAGAACGATATTAACTGGTATATGAGGGCTAATGTAAGGTTAACTTTATCCACCTCATACAAATTCATTAAATCGGTCCATGTTAGTGAGTCAATTACGATTTTTGATTTCCTCGGATCCGTTTTTGCTCTCTCTCTAACAAAAATCTAATTTAATTGTAGATTAGAGATAATAATTATTTAGTCTCCGAGGACAACCCTTACTTGCATATTATACAATCCATAGTCGTGCTCTTGTGGTCAACATTTTTATCACATCAGTGAATGAAACCCTAAATTGAGTTTATAGAGCCAAGACCTGTCTCGAGATGATGAAAACTAAAAATCTTGGCATATCTCGTTGCCTAGTTAAAAGATTCATCTTGCATGAGAATGCTGAAGTTCAAAACTTATTCGACGCGAGTCTTGTGCTTAAGGTTGAATCATATTTGCATGTGATATATTTTTGTTGGGTATCCCGCATGAGCTAGGGCTCAGTCCCCAAGGGTTGGGGCTTAGTCTCCAACTTTTGACCAGAGTTTGGACTTGGCATGAATACTGGCAATCAACAACACCTTGCGGAGGCTTCACCATGAGATGTTCATGATTGAGTCTTTGTTTGTGACCTGTCGTGGATTGTGAACAGGGAGGATACATCGCTAATCTAGGATTTTATGTTGATGGCGTGTATAAATAAGGCTTAAGCATTCCTATAACCCATGTCTGGATACATTACGGTTTGTGTACTAAGTGTACGAACTGTTTGGACGGAATTCAGGACCAGAAGTTTGCATACCCATTCGCAAACTCATTCAACTGTTTAAGTCAGGGTACTTAAGTTTGCATACCCGTTCGCAAACTGATTTAACTGTTGAAGTCCGGGAACCAAGTTTGCGTACCCATTCACAAACGGTTTCAACTAAGTTCGGTCGGGAGATAGAGTTTGCGTACCTGTTTGCAAACTGTCGGCTTGTGACCAATGTCCGGGACTTAAGTTTGCGTACCCATTTGCAAACTTAAGTGGTTCAAGTTCTAAAATTGGTTAAATATGATTTCATACTCATGGACAAATATATTTATATATTAAGGAATACAATCTTTGCAAACCGTGGCTAAAATGTTCATGAACTGATTCTTTTGAATCAATCCGATTTTGCTTCAATTTTGTCTTGTATACTTCTATGATAATATAAACAATTGAAATCTCCATGAGTAACACAATTAGATTCGTTTGATTATCAATTGATCTAGAAGTGTTAAAATGAACATGGTTAAGACAAAAGTGTTCATATGGCTAACTTCGGTTAACTGTTACTGAGCCAACTCAATATACACGTTTAGGTACGGTTATCCATATCTAAATGAAGGTATATTTCATTTGTGTGTAACAAGCTAAGACCATCTAACGGTGTAAAGATATTGGCTTGAATCTTGATTCAGGTTTCCCCTAACGGTGAATATTGATTGCCTTATTCCAAAGATATCAAACCCTGATTTAAATACTATATAAGGGAGAACTCTAACAACTGGGAAACCTAATCCCCACACCTCCTGTGTGATACTAGTTGTGACTAGAGTCGATTCTCCTTTAACCTAGGTTTTTCCTAAAACCATTATAGGTTAACGACTTAAAAACTTCATTAGGATTATGAAGCCGGACCCAACTATTTTCTCTGTAGTTGCGTGTTCTGATCTTACTTGTTCTATCGTATTGAGTACTATCTTCTCTAAGATTTGCTCGAAATTTATCTTCGATAGGTAAAATATAAAAAGTAATCACAAAGCACTTCGTCTCATTTTTTGTGATTCCACAATAACTTGTTCTACTACTATATAGTTAAGTTATTGTGAGGTGATTGATATTTCTAGGATGTTCTTCGGGAATATAAGACCGGAGTATCAATTGGTTCCTGTTCACCTTGATTTAGCAAAAGACGGAACAAACTTCGTAGGTATTTCTGTGGGAGACAGATTTATCTATTAAATTAGACTTTTCTGTGGGAGACATATTTGTTTATCAAGTCTTCGAATTTGGGTCGTATCAACTCTTAGTTGTGTGTGAGATCAGCTAAGGGATTCAAGTGCGTAGAGTCCTGCTGGGATTCAAAGGCGTAAGGAACGCGACTGTACCTTAATCAGTGTGAGATTGGTTAGGGCTCAACTACATTCCAGTTCGAAGTTAACTTGTAGTAGGCTAGAGTCTGTAGCGGCTTAATACAGTGTGGTGTTCATATCTGGACTAGGTCCCGGGGTTTTTCTTCATTTGCGGTTTCCTCGTTAACAAAACTTCTAGTGTCTATGTTATTTCTTTTCCCCATTATATTTTCTATATAATTGAAATATCACAGGTTGTGTGTAGTTCAATCAATTGGTAAATCCAACCTTGGTTGCTGATTGAAATTGATTGACAATTGAACATTGGTCTTTGGTACCGTTCAAGTTGTTTCTCATAATAATCAAGCTCGCGGATTTCTATATGTTTGATTTGCTGATTACATTGAGAAACAAAGATATAACTCTTGGATATATTTTCCTTGATTGAGTCTGATTGTCTAGTTGATTCTTTTGAAATTATATTGGAGTTAGTCCATACAGATTGCCTAAACGAAATATTGGGTGTGGTTGTTAGACCCCATCTTTTTTAATTGGTATCAGAGCAGGCAAACACGTTTAAGACCTCATAAGTCTGCGTTTGTAGCAATCTGACTCTATGGACGATAGTATTATCTCAAAAAACGCATCACCAGATCAGAAATGTTCTGACTTGGTCCAAAGTTCTACTTCTCCTGAGAAATCTATCATATCTTTTCCATGGTATGAAATTGTGTAGAACTTGGAAACACGCCTAGATGAACAATTGGATGATCTTTCGGATGAAAGTGATTCAGACGATGGATACGATGTTGATGAGGAAGTCTCGCAATATATCAAGCTTTTTGACCATCTCATAAATAAAAAGAAGTCAACATCTTGCTTGGCTGAGTTTCTAACTCCTCTCTGTCTAGAAAACATGAAAATGAGAAAGCTCTTTAAAGTTTACGATTGTGGAGATAATCTCTTACAATCCCTTCTTAAAGATCGTGAAGAAGATGTGCGTTCAAAGAATTCTGAATGTGAAAATCTTCGTCGAAATCTCTTTGTGTTTAAAGAATAACTTGTTGAATCTGAAGCTAGATGTAACTCTCAAAAATGTTGTTTTAAAGACAGACAAAACGTTATTCTCTCACGAGAGAAACAATTGGAGGATGAGCTTTCTGCTGCTCAGAACAAGGTAATTATGCTGGAGGAAAACTTGAAAAAGTTTAATCTTAGTTCAACAAAATTATCCACTATGCTGGGAGCTTGTAAGAAACGTCGTGATACATGAGGATTGGGATATGAAGGAATAAACACTCCAAATAGTAACAAGATTGATTTTGTTTGTACTAATAGAAATTTCCTACAGAAAAATTTCACTAATGGTAAAAGTGGAAAATTACCTTCTGCGGCAGAAGCATCAATAAACAAAGGAAGTCATTCTCCTATTCATATGAGAAAGGTTAATAACATTCCCTTCAGATGTTATTAGTGTGGAAACAAAGGTCATCTTGAGAAGAAATGACGTTTTCGTTTGCGGAATGAAAAACTTCATAACATTCTTATCTAGATGTCTAAGGAAGTAATCAAACATGTTTCTCATATTACTGGTCTTAAATTTCCAACTCTCAGACAAGTAAAGTGTTGTGATGAGCCAAGTCTTGCCTGTAAAGATAATACAAAGGATTTCTACAATTGTAAAAAGAATTGTATTATACGGACAAATGACTGTTTTGTTGATCCAATGAGTAAGGAAAATTCTTCAAACTCTTATTCCGTGACTAAAGGAAGTGTTGGATCAAAAGTGTCAATCGTTCCTGAATACATTCATATCAATAATCGTGTTTCGAAACTCAAGACCAACATAGACAGACTCAAGCGTAGCATTAAGAAGGCAAGGAAGGAAGGAAGCAGCTTCAGGTATCTCTTGTCCTATTCTTGTTAATTCTCTTGAGACGAATACTTTTGACTTTCCTGATGATATTCAAGGAATAAGGGAAAATGTCAGAACCCTTGATGAGCTATATGCTCGTCAAATTACAACTTGACTGCTTACAATTGTGCATCCTCTTTGAGACCGTGTGAGGATTCTCATAATTCTCAAGAAGATTATCTTCTTCTTGACAAAGTGGTCTTTGTTGTGTCTTTCTTTTTTCTCTTCAATTTGAAAAATAAAATGACCATCTTACCGATGAGCACTGCTCCGGTTAGTCATTACACGATGTAATATGATTGATCAATAATTCTTAAGAAAATTCTTTTTGTTGTTCACTTTGAAAATCTTCGTTTTTCCTTAATGACAGTTGATTTGTTGACTATCAACAAATTCCTTGTGCTCTATTTCTGAGCTAAGATGTTATGTCATATCTTTAGAATTTGTTTTTGATGTTACCAAAACATACTTCTAAAAATAGGTTCCATTGGTTCCTTGGTTTTGAACCTGGTTCGTAACCACGAACGTTCGTGCACCCGACCCTTATCGAACGTAAACGAGTAACTCTAGGTTTTCCCTATGAATATATATATACCATGGATTCCTTCTTCTAATATATATTTGTTCCGTAACATCAAGATTTCTTGTGATATTATGGTGCACACAATGGATGGATGCAAAAAGGAAGACAAAGTTGAAGAAGGCAAAGTCATTGAGTTTCACAAGAACCCTGTTTTCATTACATGCTTTCATGCAGTCGACCATGAAAACGATCTTCCAGTTCAGATGTCATCTCAATTGCCTGGAAATCTTCTTCGATATTTTGAGGTTGTTCGTGGTCAACTTGAAATTGCAACAAATAATTTTGAGTTTCTGAAGGTTGAACTGAAAACAACAACTGATGAACTTATTTTTGTTCGATCCCTAGTTGCTGTTTATGTCTAAAGTTCTTTTTAGTTCATAATGTCTAGGAAACTTCTTATGAGAATTTATTCTTGTGTTTTAAGAAGGATAACCAGGGTTTGGAATAACATATATTGTGATTACACATATCTATTGCCAACGATTTTCATCTTGCAATGTTTTTAGATTTATTTATATAAATTCTAAGTTATTTGGAAGATGATTTTGCAGTATTAATCTCTATTGGTTTCATATATTGCAAATAATGTTATAGGATATGTGTGTTTACGTCCGTGAACTATGATTGTCCCATATATGTCAAAAGTTAAGTCTATTATGTCATTATGCAAATATTGATAAAATGTAGAATGAACTTTTGTATATTCCGCAGTATTGATCTTTCCCTGATCCACTTCTATGTGAAAGTATTGTATAGCTCCGTAAGTTTTCTTATGTTGAGAATTTCCGATTAAATTAATCATTGAGGTTCCTTTGTGGTTAATTTAATTGAGTTTTCTGGATACAAATTCATGTTTCATGTAATTTGTTAATGTCCAAAGAAATCCTTCTTTTCTTGTGAAAGTAAGGTCGCTCTTGTTGTTCTTTCGGGAATGACATTGGGGGAGAGTTCTTAATTGAACTTGTGCTTAATTTCCAAATCGTTGTGGGGAGTGCGGCTATGGAAATATTTTAGGAGTTATCTTGTATCTTTATAAACTCCTTGATGAATACACTAAGTTTCGACTATGTGAAATCATCGAAACAAAGTTGATATTTAGTCATGAAGTATCTCTTTGAGAATTTCATTATGATCCCGCTAGTTTTCGTACCTTTGCCAATTTATATTGACAAAATGGGGGGAAATTATTTTGTAGTTCACACTAGGGGGGGGGGGGGTTTCAGTGTG